>NW_024350325.1:2254258-2854258 GCF_902729225.1 Pteropus medius
AAGGTTAAGAACACAGGAAACAGGATTGAAAAAAATGGCAGAGATGATAGAAGCTCTGTTCATCCCTCTTGCGACCAAATCAAAGTTGTGACAGAAACAAGGAGCAAACAGCAAGGAAAATCACCTGGGATCTAGATAAACAAGCCCTACAACTAGGAAGAGAAATAAGAAATCACCCTGCAACAGGAAGAGAGGTAGGACGGGGCAAGGATGCGAGGCTGCCCAGTCCCGAGCTGCTGAGTGGGACAGAGGCCATGGCAGCGGCAATGGCAGTGGCAGAAGCCTCTTAAAGGGGCTGTGTCTGTGAGTGGACTTTCACGGTAATGGACCTGCTCGCTCTGAGGGGGAACCAGCAGGGGAACACCAAGGGACTTCTGAGGGGGGGGACACTGAGTTGTTGGAGTGAGGGAGCCCACCAGGGACTTACGGGGGACACGCTGGAGTTGTTGAGTGAGGGGCCACCAGCAGGGACTTGCAGGACACTGAGTTGTTGTTGGAGTGAGGGCCTGCCAGGGACAGAGGACACTGGTTGTCAGGTGTGAGGGGACCCACCAGGGGACTTACAGGGGACACACTGAGTTGGTTATGGGAGTGGGGGAGGGCCGGAGGTGAGGCTTGCTTTGTACAGAAGTGCCAGCAGTATCCATTTTCTCTCTGTTGAGCCCTCCCCATCTCAGTATGCTGACACAGCACCGCCATAGCTGAGACGTCATCAAACTGGATAACAGAGGTTGCTCCGCCCAGAGGATCCCCTGAAACCTCTCCTGCCTCAACTCACAGCTCCACCCAAGCCACATCGAGGTATATATATTCTCAGCGAATCAGGTGCTCCTTGCTGAGCAGCGCTTAGACTCACACTGGAGGCAGCTGGCCTCATTTTCTGGTGTGGCCTTTTGAGGCAACTATAAGCACAGCATCTGTGGATTGCTTGTTGAATCTTAACAGGTGGCCCTGAAGGGGTAGAGGCTTGGGCTAAATTTGGCCTTCGGCTGAACCCCTCTCAGGACTATGCCACTGGACACCTACTTCACAAATCCACACTAATAAGACCGGGAGACTGAGGAGCTTTGCTTAGTACGTAGAAACAGACACAGAAAGGCAGCCAGAATGGGAAGACAAAGAAGCAGAAACCATATGAGAGAACAGAACAGAGATCCAGATATAATGGAGTTAAGTAATCTAGCAAATGTAGAGTTCAAAACACTGGTTATAAAGATGCCCAATGAACTTTTGGGAAATGTAGAAAAATTCAGTGAGAACTTGAACAAAGAGATAAAAAAACATAAAAATGGAAATGGAAATTATAAAAGAGAACCAGTCAATAGTGAAGAACACATTATCTGAGATGAAAAGTATATTAAATGGAATATACAGGGTGAATAAAGAAGAGAATCAAATGACCTATCTAGAGGATGAGACAGCCAAGGGCACTCAATCAGAAGAGCAAGAAAAAAGAAGCCAAGACTATAATAATAATTTAAAGAGCCTATGGGACACTATTAAATGTAAAAATATCCATGTCATAAGGATATCAGAAGGAAAACAAGTGTTGAAGAGCTATTTGAAGAAAGAATGATGTAAAACTTCCCTAACCTGGTGAAGGAAGTAGACATACAACCCCAGGAAGCTAAGAGAGACCCAAAAAACAGAAACCCAAAGAGGCCCATGTTGCGACACATCATAATTAAAATGTCAAAGGTTAAATACAAATAAAGAATATTAAAAGCATCAAGAGAAAAGCACCCATAAAACTGGCAGCTGATTTCTCAAAAGAAATTATGCAGGACAGAGGGCTTGGCACAGAGTATTTGATGTGATGGAAACCCAGGATCTACAACCAAGAATACTTTATCCAGCAAAGCTATCATTTAGAGTCAAAGGACAGATGAAGAGCTTCTCAGACAAAAATAAGTGAATTTATCAAGCCTGTATTATAGAAAATGTTTGGAAGGACTTCTTTAAGAAGAAAAAACATGTGTCAAAAACAGGAATAAAGAATGATAATAACTACATTCCTATCAGCAAGTACCTCAAATGGAAAAGAATTAAGTCCTTCAATCAAAAGACGAGTGGCTGAATGGATAAGAAAACAAGACCTCTACATATGCTGCCTACAGGAGACTCACTTCAGATTAAAAGGTACACACAGACTAAAATGAAGGGGATGAAAAGATATTGCCTTAATGGACCTAGAGGGTGTTGCACTGAATGAAATAGGTCAGATAAAGACAAATATCTTATGATTTCACGTACATGTAGAATCTAAAGAACAAAATAAACAAACAACAAAAGCAGAAATAAACTCATAGATACAGAGAATATTTTGAGGGCTACTAGATGGGAGGGAAGTTAGGGGGGATGGCAAAAAAAGCAAAAGGATTAAGAGGTACAAATGGATAGCTGCAGAATAGACATGGAGATATAGAGTGTAGCATGGTTAATGATGTAATAAATATGTAAGGGGGAAGAAGGATACTAGGTTTAGTGAGGTGATCACTTTGCGAATTATGTGGATCTCTGATCACTATGCTATACAACTGAAACTGGTATATTATTGTATGCCAACTATAATTGAAAAAACTCACTGAATTGTACAATGTAAACACAAGCAAATAATTTTTTATTATATTTCAATAAAGCTAGAAAAAATAAAAAAATAAAAAAAGTCTTTACCAAAAAAAAAAAAAGAACTCAGGAAACAAGAATGAGAACCAGAGTCTTATTTTTGCTGATAACTCATGATATCACAAGTGGCCAAAGCTGAGCTATATTATTACACCATAATATGGGACAAGACAAAATTGAAATTGTTTAGAGATATCAAGTGGCACGTTGATTCCATCTGCTTACTAGTGGAAGCCAACAAATGCTGGAGCTGCATTCTGGCCCTCCTACTGCCAGGATGCTGACAGTAATACCAGCTCCTGTCACCCTGCTGCTACATCCACCGGCATCATCAAATAAGGTCTGTGGGGCCTAAATGCTATGACCCAGGCTTCAGTTCAGAAATATAAAATACCAGCCACTACACCACAATCCCATTTCATAAGCTGTATTTTGCCAATGAAAATCACATGAAAATTAAATTAGCTCATTTGTTTCTATATTTTCTCCAATGTTCTGGTCAACAGACACCTGATAGTTAGGAAAATATTCTTTAAGCTGGATTCAATAGCAATCTATCCTTTAATAATATGTAGTATACCACGAGAAAATTTTACAAAACACTGATAGAAATTTCTTTCTGAGGTGGCTCATAACATATTATGAGTTATAAACAGAGAATGGACTTCTATTTGTCCTATAAATCAAATTTTTTTCTCAACTGATTTTTTTTAATTATAGTAAAATATATATAACACAAAATTGACTATTTTAATCATTTTTAAATGTAGAGTTAAGTGGTATTTAACTACATTCAAATTATTGTACAAATGTCACTACCATTCACCTTCAGAACTTTTCTATCACCCCATACAGAAACTCTGTGTCCATTAACTAACTTTCCATTCTGATTCATCCAACCCCTAGCAACCACCATTCTAGTTTCTGTCTCTGTGAATTTGACTACTCTAAGTACCTCATATGAATGGAATCATAGAATATTTGTTCTTTTGTGATTAACTTCCTTCACTTAGCATAATGTCTTCAAGTTTCATCCATGTTCTAGCATGTATCAATATTTTATTGCCTTTTTTAAATGGTTGAATATTTTGTTGTATGCATATATCACATTTTGTTTATCCATTTGTCCATCTATAGACACTCCATTGCTTCTACATTTTAGCTATTGAGAATAATTCTGCTATGGACACGGGTGTACAAGTACTTCTTAGAGTATTTACTCTCAATATACTCAGAAGCAGAATTTCAGAATATCGTAATTCTACTTTTAATTTTTGAAAAACTTCCATAGTGTTTTCCATAGCAGCTGCACCATTTTACATTCCCACTAACAGTGTGCAAGTGTTCCAATTTCTCCATGACATCACTGATGCTTATTATTTTCAGGTTTTTCTCAGTAATAGGTATCCTAATAGGTACGAAGTCATATCTCGTTGTGGTTTTGACCTGCATTTCCCTAATAATTAGTGTTATTGAGCATCTTTTCAAATGCTTATTGCTATTTGTTTATCTTCTTTGGAGAAATATCTATTCAAGTACTTTGCCCATTTTTGAATCTAGATGTTTGGGTTTTTGTTGTTGAATTTTGGGAGTTCTCCATACATTCTAGGTATTAATCCCTTATCAGATTTTTCTATTTCTGTAAAAAGTCATTAGAATTTTGGTAGGAATAGCATTGAATTTGTACATCACCAAGGGTAATATTGACATCTTAACAATGCTAAGGCTTCCAAACCATAAACACGAGATGTCTTTCTTTTTTGTTTGTCTATTCTTTAATTTCTTTCAACAATGTTTTATAGTTTTCAGTGTACAAGTCTTTTACCTCCTTGATTAAGTTAATTCATCAATATTTTGTTCTTTTTGATACTATTGTAAATGGAATTATTTTTTAATTTACTTTTCAAATTGTTCATTGTTAATGTACAGAAGTGCAACTAAATTTCTGCATTTTTATTTTGTATACTATTACTTTGCTGAATTTATTAGTTCAGCAGTTTTTTGTGTGAAATTGTTAGGCTTTTCTTCATATAAGGTCATATCATCTGCAAACAAAGATGATTTTATTTCTCTTTTCCAATTTGGATAGCTTGTATTTCTTTTTTTGCCTCACTTCTCTGACTAAAACTTCCAATACTATGTTGAATAGAAATGCCAAGAGTGAGATCCTAGAGGAAAAGCTTTCAGTCTTTCATCATTGACTATGATGTTAGCTATGGCTTTTTTTATCTATGGTTTTTATTATATTAGCCTACTTTTCTTCTATTCCAGGTTTGTTGACTGTCTTTATCAGGAAGGAGCGTTAAATTTTGTCAAATATTTTTTCCACATCAATTAAGATAATTATGTATTTTTCCCCTTATTTCTGTTAATGTGGTTATTATACTGATTATTTTTGTATGTTGACTCATCCTTGCATTCCAGAAATAAATCTTACTTGTTCATTGTACATAATTCTCTTACTATTCTGCTGAATTCATTTTGCTGGTATTTTGTTAAGTATCCATCAGGAATATCGGTCTGTAGTTTTATTGTATTGTCTTTCTCTGGCTTTGGTATCAGCGTAATGCTGGTCTCACAGAATTTGAAAGTTTTCTCTCTTCTTCGGTTTTTGGAAGAGTTTGAAAAAGATTAGCATTAGCTCTTTCTTATTTTGTAGAACTCACCAAAAAAGCTGTCAAATCCAGGGCTTTTCTTTATCAGGAGATTTTTGGATTATTGATTAATATCCTTAATAGTTATAGGACTATTCAAATTTTCTGTTTCTTTGGATTCAGTCATAGCTTTTGAGTATCTAGAAACTTGTCAATTTCACCTAGGTTATCATTTGTTGGCATATAATTGTTTATAGTACTCTCCTACAATCCTTTTTATACTACAGAATAGATAGTAATGTCCCCACTTACATTTTGGATTTTAGTAATTTGAGTCTTCTCTCTGTTTTTCTTCATCAATCTAGCTAAAGTTTTATCAATTTTGTTCATCTTTTTGAGAAACCAACCTTTAGTTCCATTGATTTTTCTCTATTATTTTTCTGATCTCTATTTTATTTATCTCTGCTTTGATCTTTATTATTCCCTTGCTCTGCTAGCTTTGGGTTTAATTTGTCCTTGTAAATATAATTAATTTTTAAATTCTGCTTAATATCATCCCTAATGTCATCCACCTCCCCCAAACACTACTTTCTTACAGTACTTTTTTCTACCTTGTATTATTGTTATTTATGCAGTTCCCCAACCCCCTTCTAATCTATAAGGTCATCAAGGCCAGAATTAATGTCTGGTTCATTTTTGTAGACCTATAGACCAATACTTTGGTCATAGGACAAGAATTTAAAGTCATTTAATGCCTATTATATATGAGGTATTATGCCAAGTGCTTTCCACACAGTATCATTAAATCATCCCACAACATCTCTATTTTACAGATGAGAAAACTTAGGCTCAGAAAGAAAATAACCTGCCAAACTCATATGGCTACCAAGTAACATAAACAGGATGTAAACCAAGGTCTGCGTGACCACAAAGAACATACTTCCCTATTAAGTTATATCCCACTTGCTCATTCATTTATTCAACCAATATGTATTAACCATCTATTATATGTGTCAAAAACTGTTCTGGTATTGAGGATACATTAATGAACAAGAGACAAAGATCCTTTCCTTATGAAGCTTATGTTCTATTGAGAGAAAAGACAACAAAGGGCAGGTAGTATGTGGTATTAAATAGGGTGTTCAGGATAAGCAGACTTGAATAGAGGTGGAACAGCTAAAGCAAGAACCATATGCAGGATGTGGCTTTTGGGTTTATGGATAGGCAAGGGGTCAGTGTGCCCACAGCAGAGTTTGTGAAGGGGAATTTAATAGGAAAGGAGGAAGTCAAAGAGATAACAAGGTAATTGAGTAATAGAATAAGTAAATATTCTTTTATGATTATGCAATATTTCACATATTTAATGTATATTTAATATATATATATTTTTTAAATAACCTTAATATAAACCCCTTTGTACCCATCTCATTTTTTTAAAAAAATTGCGTGCCACTTTCTCCATCCAGAGAAAACAACTTTTCTAATTTTGTTAATTCTCTATACATTATATTATTTAATTTAGCTTAGATTGGACATTTATATTAACTGAATCAAACCATATGTATTTTTTGTCCATTGATTTTTTTCAACCTATATTTCCTGTCTGCCATTCTTATATATATTTACAGCTATAATTCATTAGTTTACACTTTTACATTATGTTAATTCATTGGGTGGAAATACAGTAATTTATCCATTATATCTTCAAGGGACATATAGGCTTTTTCTCCCTAGGGTTTTGCTATTACAAATATAGCTATGAACATTCTTGTATACGTCTCCTGTGAACATGTTTAAGAGTTTAGGGTTTTTTTTTTAAGCATGTAAGGGTGAAATATCTGAGTTATGGGGAATGTATATGAGCAGTTTTGCTGGTTAATGTTTACTGTTCATCGAAGTGATTTAGATTCATAAGCATTCCAAACATACAATAAGCATCTAATAAGTATTTGAAGAAAGAAGGGACTTTAAAATTTTTATTTTACTTTGAAATAATATTACATTTTTAGAAAGTTATAAAGATAAAGAGTTCCCCTATGCCCTCCATCCAGCCTTCACTAATGTTAGCATCTTGTATAACCATGGTACATTTATCAAAACTAAGAAGTTAACATTGATACAATGCTATTAGCTAAACTACAGAGTATATTTGGATTTCATAAGTTTTTCTAACAATATCCTTTTTCTATTTGAAGAGCCAATCCAGAATACCACACTGCATTTAGCTGTCATGTCTGCTTAGTCTCTTCCAATCTGTGACAGTTTTTTTCTGTCTTTCATTGTTACTTATAACTTTGACATTTGGGGAGAGTAGTAGTCAGATATTTTGTAGAATGTTCCTCAATTTGAGTTTGCTGATTTTTTCTCATAATGGATTTGTGAAGAATATACTACAGAGATGAATTACTCTTCTCATTATATCATATCAGGGGGTACATGATATTAACATGATATTACTGATGATGCCAACCTTATCACTTGATTGTTTCACAGTAAAGTTACTATTTTTCCCTTTCTTATACACTAGTCATTACAAGAAAGTCACTAAACCTAGTCCACCTCACAGACAGGGAACTTAAACTCCACCTCCTGAAGGAGTATCAAAGAATTTGTAGACATGCGTTCAGTTCACCACAGTTATTAACAAATATTTGGGAGGAAGATATTTGAGCAAATATCCCATTGCTCCTTACTATTCCAGCCACTAATTTCAGCATTCACCCATGAATCTGACTTGCAGCAGTTATTAGTGTTCTAGTGGTCTTTTCCCATTGCCCTCATTCCTTCTATATTTACTATTTGGAATTCTTCTGTAAGAAAGATATGTCATTTCACCACTTAATTATTTATTCAATCATTTATTCATATCAATATAAACTTATGGGTATTTATTTTATTTTGGTGGGGAATGTGATGCAGATGTACTTATTATTTATTTTATACTTGAATTATTCCAGCTTTGGACATTGGGAGCTCTTACAAGTCTGCTCCTGTGTTCTTTTGACATGTCCTATTCCTCCCCCTACCCTTACTTTGTGGGACCACAAAATGCTCTAGGCTCATCATGAATTTTCCTTGCCCTGACCCAAGAATCAGCTACGTCTCTAGTTCAGAAGGGATAATTTTTAAGTTATTTTCCACGTGCTATTAATGTGTAATTCCTAGATTATTTCTATAATATAATTAATGCTATAATTCACTGTAGATGATCTATAATTGAGCAATATATATTATAGTACTTAGGGTAATAGACCATGTTAAAACAGAACATGAATCCATCAACGATGCTTCACCTTTCTTTCTTTTCTAGCACACACCTACATAATCCATATGGGCTCTACAGACCATAAAATGTCATGATTCTACAGTGAAAGACAAAAGAAAAATGACAATCCCATGAGGAACTTTTCCTTGGGTCAGAGAGTTGTTTCATTTTGCCAAAAATATATTTAACCCATTGTTGCCTTTTATTTCATCTTTTTTAGCCCTCCCATAGTTTAGCACTATTCCTTACATTTTATCACCTTTCAAATAAAATTTTAAGTATCTTTTGCTGTATCACGTTACTATACAAATAAGGTAAAAATTTAGAACAATGAATTCTACTTACTTATAGAGTTTATATCTTCTTGACATTATCCTAATATGGTCTACTGCTGCCTAAATCATTAGTCATCAAACAATTTAAACACTAGAGCAGTGGTTCTTGACAGATGGGGATTTTTCCCCATAGGGGATATTTGGTAATATCTAGAGACATTTTTCATAGTGACAACTGGGATGCTACTGGCATTTAGTGGGTAGAGTCTTAGAATGCGGCTAAACATCCTACAATGCACAAGAGGCCTCTACAACAAGGAAATATTCAGCCCCAAATTCAACAGTGCCAAATCCTGCACTAAAGGATGTTTCATTTTTCAAATTGGTTAAATAACAGATATTTTCTTTCAAAACACTTAAAGAAAATATTAGCAAATACCAAAGACTATTTCCACTAAAAAGTTGAGTCAATAAAGATTTTCTAAAAGAATCCCATGATGTAAGAAGAAGGATCACTGAGGCTACAAAACATCAAGAAAGCAAAGGCAGATTTAAAGGCTCATGCTGCATCTTAACTTATCCCATTTTCAATGTTATTTATTTGATTCACCCAAAACTCAAATGCATCAGACAAATAAACTGTTAAATACATGGATTATCACTAAGTTACTACTTTAAAAAAAAAAAACACTAATACTCTGTTGGCTAATAAGATATGATTTTAGTGTGATGTAGGAATGAGAATTCGGGGGTGGGAGATAGAAGCTAGAAGTCTCATTATAGCACCATCTCTTGCTGACTATGTGACTCTGGGCAAGTCATGTAACTTTCTTGAGACCGTTTTTCATCTGGAAACTTTCCTATAAAGTTGTTAATAAAATGTAAATGCTAATGCCTGCTTTACCTATATCACAGGATCATTATGAGAATTAGACGTTTTTAAATGCACTTTCTCTTTACGTATTTGAGTACTGATAGCTTCTCAAAATATCTTTCCTACACTTCACATATAATATTGTGGGGAAAACAATGCCTTTATAAGACTAATGAAAAGTAGATTCCTAAAGAGAAGAGGTTGAGCATCCCCATGTAAAGGTATTATTGAGTTCTTATAATTGACTAATTTCTTTTCTTCTTCAAGGGTCCCATTAGAGTGTGAAAATATATTGAAAAATATATATATTACAGAGAAGCCACAAACTGAGCAAAAATATTTGCAAAACATATCTTAAATATACAAAGAACTCTTAAAGCTCAACAATAAGAAAATAAACAAGCCAATTTAAAAATGTGAAAAAGATCTGAATAGACACCTCCTCAAAGAAAGTAAATATAAATGCAATGGTCAACATCACTTGTCATTAGAGAATTGCAAATTATAACAGCAATGAGATACCACTGCCTACCTATTAGAATGGGTAAAGTTCTATAATAAATTGACAATACGAATTGCTTGCAAGAATGTGCAGCATCAAGTACTCTCATTCATTGCCAGTGTAATGCAAAAGAGTAAAGCCACTTTGGAAGACAGTTTTGACAGTTTCTTACAAAGCTAAACATATTCTTACCATAGGATCCAGCACTCACATTCCTAGGTACTTACCCAACTAGCTTGAAACTTAAGTTCTCACAAACATCTGCTTGCAAATGTTTCTACAGCTTTATTTATAATTTCTCAAAACTAGAAGCAATGAAGATGTCTTTCAATATGTGAATGAATAAATAAATATCTATACAAGGTATATCTATACAGGGAAATATTATTCCATAATAAAAAGAAATGAGCTATCAATACACTCAAAGATATGGATGAACATTAAATATATATTGCTATGTGGAAAAATCCAGTCTGAAAAGTCTACATACTATATAGTTTCATTTATATGGTATTGTGTATTTTAGATATGTCCTTTTTCAGATATGGAAAAAGCAAAAATATAGCAATAGTAAAAAGATCAATGGTTACCAGGGGTTTGGGAGGGTTGACTAGGTGAATCACAGAGAATTTTATTAGTTCAATGAAACTATTCTATCTGATATTGTAACAGTGGATACATAATACTTTGCATTTGCCAAAACCTGCAAAACTTTACTGAACAAAGAGAAAGCCTTAATGTATGCAAACACTTCGAAATAATTTAGGAGGTCGGGGATCCCACAGAGGACTGCAGACTGTGATAAAAGAATCTAAGTGTATTATGAATGTATGAAATAACCTCACTGAAAAGGAAGCAGGGGCATGGTGCTAATCTAAGCGTTTTGAGGAATGAGTGGAGTCTATGAGACTGAAGGCAACAGGAACTGCACATATGTATGGTACTGTAATCAATAAAGTTGTTTCCTACGGAGGTACAGGTTAATAATTCTAATTATTATAATAATATTCTATTAATGTGCAAGTATATTGAAATTGAATAATTAAGTAAATGAATCATGGATGGTAGGAACCAGGTATCTCACTATTGAAGGGGGAATTTATAGATAAGCAATGAGAAGAGGCTAGAATAATCCACATAGTAATGAATTAGATTTAGATATTTCAGTATGAACTCATGTTTAGCTTAATATAGAAAGGTTTGATTACATGTAGAAATATTTATAGATATGTGTGTGTATGGTTTTGTATATACACACATATTTCCTTGATCTGTCAGCTGAGAGTGTCTAGAAGCAATAACATCCCAATAGCAGCAAGAATACTTACCACTCAAATCTTGGCCTCTAATATCATTCCAATAAAAGGAATCTGGGCTCCTTAGAGAAGTGGTTGATTTTCAGGTACTATAAGATCATCTATAATGCTGGAGATTAAGAAAATGTTCAAAAAAAAAAAAATGATGAGTGTTTGTCAAAGGGACACAAGAATTCCCAATGACCAAAGCTAGGGTAATCTGAACAACAAAATAAATAATATAATAGTGGATTATAACCCAAAGTATAAAATAAGTATCCATAAGTCCATGCTAATATTCATAAATGATAGAATAAATAATTAAATGGAGAATAAGACAAATTCTCTCACAGAGGTGGAGCATAACTTCTTACTCCTTAAGTGTAGGCTATACAAAAGGACTTCCTTACAAAGAATACACTATGGAAACAAGAAAAAAGACTAAGTTTACCAGACAAATACTATCTTAGCCAGATGACCAAGGTCAACATCAACAGTGGTAAGTCATGTTGATACTATGTACTGTACTCTTGATGTGCTGTGATGACAATGGCATTTTGCCTCTGAGGTTCTCCTCCCTAAAACCCATAACTCCAGTCTAATCATGAGAAAAACAAGAGAAAAACTCCAGGAGAGGAGCTTCCTACAGTATGCCTGATCAATACTCCTCAAAACTTTCAGGGTCATCCACAGCAAAGAAAGCTTGAGAAACTGTCACAGCCAAGGGGAGCCTAAGGAGACCTGACAACTAAATGTAACATGATATCTAGATCATATCCTGGAAAAGAAAATATAACATTCCATGAAAACTAAGTAAATTTAAATAAAAAATGGACTTTAGTTAATAATAATGTATCAATATTGGTTCATTAACTATAATAGGTGCACCATAATAATGCAATGTAATCATGGGGGATGTTAATGATAAGGGACATAGTGAGGAGTATATGTGAACTTGTTATACTCAACGTTTACAATGTAAATATAAAATATAAACTAAAAAATAATCACTGTAAAACATCATTAGAGAGAGCAAAAATGGATTAATCCGTAATTGCCCTTCTTCACAAGCATCTGGTTTTACTAACAGAAGATGAGACCAGAAGACTAATTTTTAAATTTGCTCAGTAGTCTACCCTGGGGCATCTGGAGCTATCATTCAGTCATCAGCCATTTATAAAAGCTAATAGAAAGCTGTCAGCGGTTAAGTACATATCAGAATACATATCAGACAGAATGTGCCTCATGGACAGTAAGAAGGGAATAAGCTAGAAAATCTTTCCTTTCATATAAAAAGTGAGCCTGATTTTTATTTCCTACTTCTCTCACAAAGGACAAAGGGCAAAGGACCTTTACTCATAACACTGAGTAAGGCTCACAAGAATCTTCTGGAATGAATGAAGGTCATTTGGCGACCTTTCCTCCCGGAGCATTGAGGCCCTGGTGAAGTTTATGTGCTTCTGAACATCCCCTTCTCCAATGCCAGCATCTGGTAATATACCAGATGTTTCAAAATACACACTCAAACATTTCCTTAAAAAAGCCGATTAAAAAGTGTAAATTTTTAAATTTGTCAGAATGAGGCTGGCTAAGGCCACTTGCTAGAAAATGTGGTGGGATTACCTACAATCCTTCCCTCTCCCTCCACCTAATCCACTTATATCAGCATCAGACTTACTGCATAAAATGAAACTAGTTGTTCACTTAGACCAGGGGTCCCCAATCCCAGGCTGCGGACAGGTACCAGTCCCTGCAAGCGAGCTAAACAAAGCTTCAAGTGAAGCTTCATCTGTATTTGCAGCTACTCCCCAGTGCTAGCATCACCACCTCAGCTCCACCTCAGATCATCAGGCATTAGATTCTCATAGGAGCACCGGTCCTTGGTGCCAAAAAGGTTGGAAACCACTAACTTGAACCAAAGATCAGTTTGGTTTTGTAACCAGTAGCTTCAAGATAACATATTTCCTTCCTTCCCCAGGTTCCACCCCAGAAATAGTTCCCTGACTCAGAGAAATTTCCCCCTCACCTAAGTACAAGTTTTTCCCTTCTAGGAAATCACCAGAAATGCTGTTTCCAGTAGGACTGCTTTTCAATGATCCAATGCACTTGAAACTGAATCCCTTCCATAAAAGGGAGGAGGATCATGAAGGCATTTATCCAATAGCAAATCTTGAAAACACCTAAAATGTTGAACTAAAAAACTCATTTTACTATTCCTTTTCCCCACCCCACAGGTAGACACACTAATACTGAGTGACATATCATAAGTATACATAAAGATCCCAATTAAAACAAATAATTAAAACTCAGTCTGTGGTGCTAATCACTGATCTCTCTTTGGTCCAAATTTAATTTCCTTTCATTGGAACATCACTCTCTTCCCCTCACTTCACAATACCATTAGAAAGACTTTCATGTCTGTGCACTCTAAGCTCTTCGGGATGGCATCGCAGGAGCAAAAGCGACCGTGAGAAAAGGACCCTCAAATTCAGTGAACATACAGAGGCAGTTCATGTGTTCTGCGGTTTGATCCTGACATCCGGTTATCAAAATTGAAGATGGAAAACCCATATTGAGTCATTCAGTTCTCTCCCTCAAGGGCAGTAGGTTATGCCAGAAAGCATATTATTTAGTACTTTGTCTGGTTCTATTCTAAATAGCCCTTCCTTGGAGGCCTATTAATTCCAATCTGGCAAGGATATCATTACAGATGGAGGGTTTTATCTTGGTTGGTCATTTCTTCCACAAAATGCACATTCTCCTATTGAGATATTTAACAATAAAGCTTACCAAATGACATGAAGACAGTGCAGTATTGGAGAAAGAGTGTGGAGCACTAAGCAAATTGTCCCGACATGGCCCCCAATGCTTACTCTGACTCACCTGGACAAGAGCTTGCTGAGGCTACTGTCCTCTCCACCTTCTCCCTGGAGGAAAGGGCTATTCAAGCTCAGCTTCCCACAGATCTAGTGGCCTAGTCCCCGTTCCCCCACAGTAACATATCACAGGCCTCGAGATCTCCAGGTGCAGTTAATGTTCCCAGGCAACCCTCGTAAATAGCTGACACTCCCATCTGGACTACCTGATTATCCCCTATCTACAATTTGCTCTCAGCTGCCCTATTAGAAAGGAAGAGTGCCCCAACTAGCATGCAAATACATGCTACTTGTCAGCAAAGTACCTTGGCCCTAGTATTGTCTCCATGGGAAAAATGAGAGAGTGGGAAACCCTTGCTTTTTCCCCTCTCCAGCTTTGTGTGTACCTTCCTCAACATGGCAGATTCTCTAACCCATGCCATGCCCGGAGCTGGTACACAACAGAGAGTGACTCAGATGGGGCCCTCTTTGAACAACAAAGACTGAGGTCAACAGAGCCAAGTACTTGGCCAAATATATGCTCTTATGTTCATCAGCTATGTAATCCTCAATTTCCTCAACTAGAAATAATGTCTGTCCCATCAACTAGGATATATCAATTAGGATAATGTATCCTAAGTACATGGTTATGGTTGACACATTAAAGAAACTCAATAAATGATATCTACTATTGTTGTTGTAATTATTCTGAGCAGTAGAAATGAACAAGTACCCCCTCCAAACTTATGAATATTATTTTTTTAAATATGTAACCTAAAATGTACAGAGTTTGGTTTATTACATAGAAATCTGCAAAAGTCCATGGAATCTATGATAATGACAAAGCAATGCTTACTGGTGATATAAGTGAGGGAGAAAATAAGTACTCATCTTGCTCTTGGCACATTAGTGCATCAACCCCCCTACTGACAAGATGAAAAATCCAGATATGCATGATGTTCACCAAGACATAAGCTCCAAAATCACTTTTGACTTGTCTCCAAATCTGGGACCTTG
This sequence comes from Pteropus medius, assembly GCF_902729225.1. Classification (NCBI taxonomy): domain Eukaryota; kingdom Metazoa; phylum Chordata; class Mammalia; order Chiroptera; family Pteropodidae; genus Pteropus; species Pteropus medius. The sequence goes on from NW_024350325.1 coordinate 2,269,561, forward strand.
AGAGGTTTGATTGCCTGCAGTCACTTAACACTGCTCAGCAGGTACACAGGAAGCATCAGTCACCCTTAGATGCTGTTTTAAATGCTATGGAACCAGAAAATGTCAAATATGTGAGCATATGTGAGATGTGAAGGTGTGAAGGAGTATGAAAGCACAAAGTATGAACATTCAAGAACTTGAAGTGTGTGATAATCTTTCAGACAAAACAAGAAAGGACCTGGCCTCTTTCTAATCACCATTAAGACTTTATGTGGAGCTCAGAGATATTCTGGCTCCATTCCTAAATCTCTTAGGCCTGCCCCAGGTCTTTATCCATAAAGCCACACTAGAAGAAAAACAACAGAAGATCATGAGTTTAAACAGCTTAAAATAAATTGGCATTGGGCATTAAAGGCCTAAATTCCTCTATCCACGTTTGCGGCATCTTAAATTAAATTAAAACAAAATCCAACAATGCAATGCAACGAGAGGCCTCTTACTAGGAGCATACATAAAGATGAAGTAGAAGGCAATGAATTAAGGTCTGGGTACATTTTAACTAATCAGACTTACACGAAAGGGAAGCAGATTTGGCAATATTACTTCAGGTAACACAGTATTTAAAGCATTTTAAATTAAGAGAACATTGTATTATGTTATATTGGTAAGCTAATTATAAAGATATGACATTTATAAACTTTAATATATCAACTAAAAAATGCTCAAAATGTGTAGAACAAAAACATATTGACCTATGGCAGAAATTGATGTTTCTAACCCACTGCTACCAATATATACAGATCCCAAGTTCAAAAATAAAACAAAATAAAATAAGGACCAAAAAAAGAATAAGTATTATAACCGACGAGGTAGAACTAATGGAATATGCCAACTTCTCTATCTTAAAATTCAAGCACTCTTCCTCTTTCATAAAATAAAAAATATCAGATTCTTTCAAGGAATTATTATGGCAAAGAGTTGATAAAAACATTTACCCAAATGAACCATTAAAATGTTAAGTGATGGTGGTACACATGATGATTTAACTGCTGCTTGCATGCTTTGCTAGGCTCCATAATTCAGATATTTGTGTTTTAACTTTTACGACCTCTGGGCTGCAATAATAATTTTATAGTTTGCTGTGGAACTGCACCAAATCTATAAAATCTGCAAAAGTCCTCAAATTCCACATATGTGGACTGTCACTGGCCCTAATAATTGCTCTCCACGTTTGGCACCAAATTCTTAACAAAGAAAAAACAAATACACCACATGCTGTAGCAAAATAAATGAAAAGTACCTACCAGGAGACTGCTGAGCTGACACTCAGCACCTTCCATAATTCTGCATTTGATTATTTTGTAGACAGCTCTGCCTTTCAATTTCCCAATCAACACATTAACCAGGCATCCTTTTCAAAAATTATTGTCTGTATATCTTGTGAGTCTAAATACTAAAACTATTTCACCAGGAGGGTGGGAATCTTTTTCATGTTTGCTGCAAATGACAAAATCACATAGCTCAATTGAACCATGGGCATGCAAATTCAGGTGAACCCCAGGAACGTCAGGACCTTGAGTGTGGAGACAGGACCATAAAACTTACACAGCTGTTAACTTTTCCCAGAAAGCAAACTGCTCAGGAGATTAGTAGCTGGGTTTTCCCCCCCTTTTCTTCTCTCTTTTTTCCTTGTTGACATTTAAAACATATGTCCTTCTACCCCACTATTGCTGCCACCACCCCTCCTCCACCAATGAATCAGTTCATTGCGTGAATCAAGGGAGAGACAGCTTGTCGCCGGTTTCTTCTTTATCCAGATGTGATTTACCAGAATAGCAAAGCTCAGGAAGTTGGTTTCACTATAAAGATTATTCAGTGGACATTATTCTCCAACATACATGAGGAATAAAGTGCGTGTGTGTGTGTGGTGTGTGTGTGTTTACATGTGTGTGTGTTTTAATGTGGCAAATTCAAGACCTCAGTGGTTTACAGACTTCTCTAACAGCAAAGTATTACTCTGTAGGAAACAAAAGAGTTGATTTAAGAAAACTTTCGGAAAACTAATATTTTTTTTTATTTGCACTGTGGAAAAAAATTTTCAAGGAAATATAAAAATCTGTTCTCCACAAAGATGTACGAGTGAACGCTCATGAATACAAGCTTGTGTGCTATGGCAATAGTAATAAAAACAAGCAAAACAGGGACCAACTTTAGTGATAAAATATAATTATCTCTGTAAAATCAATCACAAAAGATTAGAGACAGACACCGAAACATCCTAGATTTCTTTAACTCATCATGAAATGATTCTCCCAATAAGATATCTACATACTTTTATAATCTTTGAACTTTTAAATTTATTTAGTTCCTTTGATTACATTGTAAAATAATTCTTTAACAGTGGATTTCTTTTAAGTTTCAAGGTCTGTGAATTCAATATGCAGATAAACAATATAATTTATGCTTCTTACAAATCCATTCCTATAATTGTGCGGGTTCCAGTTCAAGTTGGTGACGTAGGAGAATCCTGGGCTCTGTTGTCCCACAGACATCGAATCTGCAGCTATATATAGAACAACTTCCTCAGAAAAAACCTAAAAACTGTAGCAACTCCTACATATATGGCAAATGAGAGAAGGTCCACATGGGAGCAGATAAGAGAGACTGAGACACAATCTCACCAATAAGCCATCCACACTGTGACCCTGACCCATAGTTAGGAGAGAACTCAAAACTTGGAGCTTCTCCCTAAGTAGCTAATGGTTAAACCCCACATCATGTAGCCCAACATTTAAGACCTTTGCCTTAAAGATGAGCTCCTAAAACATCTAGCTCAAAACCAATGGGGCTCACATCCACAAGAACCGCAAGGCACCCAGACTTTATGTGAAAGAGGCCCATTTGCCAATCTTAAAGCATAAACCTGAGGGTCAGGCATCAAATTTAACACACATCTAGAAGCCTACTGGCTAGTGAGTAACATCTTTCTTTTTCTTTATTTTCTCTTTTTTCTTGCCTTTTTTCCCCCAGCAAGCATCATCTATATGCTCTCCCTTTTCGTATTCCAACCGGCAGACTCCATCTCCATGTTCCCCCTCTGCCACAGTCCAGATCTCCAGTATCTCCTGAAGGGGAGTTTTTTATATTCACCTGGTGCCCCGTTTCTTATGGCTGGTGCTTCAGTTTTGATGGTTGCTGTCTAGAGGACAGTCTTTAATCACCTGGTTCTAGACGCCAGGGGAGCTTGTATTCTTGGGTCCCACAGGATTATAATGACCAGAGAAACAGTTCTTGGCAGGCACTGAACGGACAGTCCACTAAAACACACCCCGGTCTTTCTGTGAAAGAGGCCTATTCATTTGCGTAAGAGCTTCAGCCTGAGCGCCAGGCTTCAGGTTTGGCCCACATCTAGGGGTCTACGTAGGTGGACACCATTATTACGCACTCCTTCAGCCTCTCTAGAGATCACCAGCATCTCTCAGAAAGGAGCTTATACATTCATGTGGAGTCTCAATTTTTGAGACTGCCACTAGGAGATACCTGCAGATCGCCTAGCTATAGAGGCCAGTGGGTTTATGCTTGTGGTCCCATATGACTGCATATATTTGCATGCTTTAAAAGCTGCTGCCTGAGGGTCTGGCAAGAAAATAAGTGCTGAGTGAGATCCTCCCCTTTGAGACACTGATTAGTCTAAGCCAACGGTCCTCAAAATTTTGACACCAGGGACCAGTGCTCCTATGAGAATCTAATGCCTAATGATCTGAGGTAGAGCTGAGACAGTGATGCTAGTGCTGGGAAGTGGCTGCAAATACAGATGAAGCTTCACTGGCTGGCCGCTCACATCCTGCTGTGCGCCCTGGTTCCTAACAGGCCACAGACTGGTACCATTACCAGTCTAAGGCCCAAGGGTTGGGGACCTCTGGTCTAGGCGAACCCTCAACTACTGTGAGCTATTAAAAATATAATAGATTTCTTAGACAATTACAAAGGCAGGGTTGTCATAAACAACCAAGAGCTAGGGCAAGGTCGAACAATAAGGTTCATCTCCTAGTCCAGTCTTCATGACTGGGAGAGGTGACTCTTTTATCTTATGCATAGAAACCAACACAAAGACTCAAGCAAAATGAAGAAACAAAAGAGTATGTTCTGAATTTAAAAAAAAAAAAGAAAAAGAAAGAAAGAAACAAGATTAAAACCTCAGGAAAAAAAATAAAATAAACAGAGATAATTTACCTCTGTAAAGAAGAATGGATGAACACAGTGAGAACTTCAATAAATTGATAGAAAGTACCAAACACAGAGCTGGAGAATACAATAACTGAACTGAAAAATAAACCCATTCCTGCTCAGAATACCAGAAAGATGAGAGGATATAATGGAAACCCCAGTGGTCTGAAGGTCAGTGGACCCAGTTCTGCAGCTCAGTCAATTGTTTCTGAGGTCACCAGCAAGTCAGAACGTGTCTCTTTGTCTGTCAACTGGATGTTAAACCAGGTATTATCTTAGATGCCTCACAGAGTTAATATTCTTTGCTTTGAACTTGCTACCAAATAGTTCCTAGGACTCTGCAGTTCATCCAGTTAATAGAAAAGTAGGCTAAAGACACACAGACTGAGCAGTCAGCCAGCATAGAAGACCAGGCTCTTTTTGCTGACCATCTCTACCCTCCTCCTTTCTTTCTTTCCATATGTCAGAATGACTGGAGGAATTAGAGGCACTTGTAGAAAAACTGTGTTCACGGTCTACTTCTCCTCTCCTTCAACAAACAAAAAGCTGTAAGTTGTCTTTTATCACGTCCGGTATTCAGAAATTTATGTTCCAATCTCAAGACACTGTGTAAGGAAGCATAACCCATTGAATCTAATGACAGCCCACACCTGTTACACTGACCTTCCAGACCATTCTCCTCAGGTACAGGCCATTAACTTGACACGTTAATTTATTTGCCTATGAGAACATCTCAGACATCTCAAATCACGGACATGAAGTGTGCTGCAAAGAGCACATTGGCCCTGAACTCCTAAGACATCCTAGAAACATAATGGATAGGCTGGTCTGTTATGATTGTGGTAAATAAAGATTTTTGGCTTGCTCTGGTGAGGCAGGCAGGAGTTGTACCTGACAGCTGGCATAATTGGCTTCATCACAGACGGCTCCAAAGTGGGAAGTTTGATACCATCTTGCCTTGTTCTAACTCTTAGTTGTTAAGCTTTTCTAAGGAGTCCCAGGAGACTTTTGGTCTGTGGGAAAAAAACATAAAGTGAATTCTTTTTCAGAAATCTAATCCTAACCACAATTATTATTTGTTTGGCCCAAGAGAAAGAGTTCATTGAAAATTACACAGGCATCAGGGCAAGTGTGGCCTCAAATGATAACTGTGACTTCATTGTTATTTCCACTTGGGTAGCCAATTCTGACATTTCCATCCATTAGTGGAAAGCACATCTTATCTTTTATAGAAAACACTGGGTTACATCACAGGAGTGGTTAGACTTTTCCCCAATAACTGTGAGATGGTGCCTCAGGGCACCTAAACTCCTAGACCCATCTTTAGCTTCTTGCCATTGCTTTTTCACAAGGTTGTCGGACTTCAAAAATCACCAACTCTAGAAGTCCCACCCCAAATAGAAAGTTGCCTGACAAAAAGTAACATAATCATAATTTTTATGCATAATTGCAATTCATCGTCACATCACTATTATTTAAATTGTATGATAATACAACCTTGTTTTGACCTACAACTATCAGAAGTATTCTTCCAAGTTAATAAATTTTAGCTTTATTTCAACTCAAACTAAAATATTTTTTAAAGCTAGGATAAAATAAGTTGTATCAAGTACCAAATAACATCATTCGTGGGGCTGACATGAAATATCAAATTTTCATTTGATCCTATATCTCCAGATATCACCAGATATGCAAACACTTTAAAACAATAACCTTTTACTGGAGATAAATACACCAATATATTATAGTGGGATTACATATGATTTTTATTTTATTCTATATGCTTTTCTGTAGTTTCCCATTTGTTGTTAAAATTATAACAACTTTTGAAAGTACATACATTTAATAATGTGAAACATTTGTAATTATGTGCAATATTCTAAAAAAGATTAAAGCGTCAATTGGCACTGTTTCTATTCTATGTATCAAAACTATTCATGAGGTGCTCAGCACATAGCAAGTGCTCTCAGATCTCCTCAGGTAGGAGTTAAGCAAAGAATTTCGATTCAATATTACAACAGGAAAGACTAAATTATAGGATAATTGATGGTGTGCCTTAGATGTCCACACACCCTTGGGCCCTCCTGGGAAAAGATCATCCTCGACTCACCATTTTAACCACTCCATATTTTGCTCCAATACCTTCTGCATTTCCTTCAGAGAGGGCATAGAATGGAATCATACTGGCAAAGTCTTAAATTCCCCACCAGTTTTCCACTTTTTTTTCTTCTTAACAAATCAAAGTTTTCCTTTGACATAATCACGCAACAAAATGAAAGTCTTTTTAAAAAACTATGTTACATAAAGAGTTGCTGCTTTTGTTCCTCGGGACATCAAATAATGGGTCTGGCTAATATTTTTATTAAATTGGCAATTGGCTTGACTTGTTTCCAAATTGACCCTTTTTGTCTTTTGGCATCATATAAAAACAACATTAATCTAAAAGTCATTAGCAAATAGATGGAAAATTTTCCTAACCTGGAAAAGGAAATAGACACACAAGCCCAGGAAGCACAGAGAATCCCAAACAAGATGAACCCAAAGAGGCCCACACCAAGACACATCATAATTAATATGTCAAAGGTTAAAGACAGACAGAATCTTAAAAGCAGTCAGAGAAAATTAATTAGTTACCTACAAAGGAGCTACGTAAGACTGTCAGCTGATTTCTCAACAGAAACTTTGCAAGCCAGAAGGCATTGGCACAAAATATTCAAGGTGATGAAAAACAAGGACCTACAACCAAGATTACTCTACTCAGCAAAGCTATCATTTAGAATCAAAGAACAAATAAAGAGCTTCCAAGACAAGAAAAAGCTAAAGAAGTTAATCACTGCCAAACCAGTATTATAAGAAATGTTAAAGGGACTTCTTTAAGAAAAAGAAGAAATCAAAACTATGGATAATAAAATGGCAATAACTACATATCTAGCAACAATTAGTTTAAATGCAAATGTATTAAATGCTCCAATCAAAAGACATGGATGGCTGAATGACAAGAAAACAAAATCTTTATATATGCTGCCTACAAGAGACTCACTCCAGATCAAAAGACACACAGAGACTGAAAGTAAAGGGATGGAAAAGATATTTCATGAAAATAGTAACAACAAAAAAAGTTGGGGTAGCAATACTTGTACAACAAAATAGATTTTAAAACAAAGGCTATAACAAAAGGCAAAGAGGAATTTATCCAAAGAAACCCTACTTTGAAGGGACATGTGCATCCATATGTTTACTTCACCATTATTTACAATAGCCAATATATGGAGGCAACCTGGGTGTCCATCAATGGATAAATGGATAAAGAAGAGATGGTACATATATACAATGGAATATTACTCAGCTATAAAAAAAATCTTGCCATCCACAACAACATGGATGAACCGAGAGGGTATTACGCTGAATAGAGTAAGACAGAGAAAGAAAATGTCATATGATTTTACTTATATGTGGAATCTAGAGAACAAGTTAAACAAACAAAACAGAAACAAGCTTATGGATACAGAGAGCATTTTGATAGTTGCCAGAAAAAGAGGGATTAAGAAGTATAAACTGGTAGTTACAAAATAGTCATGGGGATGTAGAGTATACTGTGGGGAATATAGTCAATAGTATTGTAATAACTATGTATGGCGTCAGATGGTTACTGAATTTATCTGGGTGATCACTTCATAAGTTATATAAATGTCTAATCACTGTGTTGTACACCTGAAACTAACATAATATTGTATGTCGACTCTAACTGAAAAAAAATTAAAAATACTATTGGCAAAGAACAATAAATCACCATATAAATCTTTTAGAAAAAAAAGAGGTACAGAGTGTGATGAGAGTTAAGTAAGGCTTTCACTAAATGAGGCACCTAGTTGGTGGCCTGAACCAGCTGTAACTGAAAAATTTTTTAAAGGGGGAGAAGTAAAGGGGAATAAGAAGTTTAAATTTCTAGTTATAAAATACATAAGTCACAGGGATATATTGTACAGCATAGGGAATGGTATGGTATCAGATGGTTACTAGACTTATCATAGTGATGACTTCTTTAGGTATATAAATGTTGAATAACTATAATATGTACCTGAAACTAATATAATATTGCATGCTAGCTATATTTTAATAAAAATCTTTTCAAAAGAAATTTTTAAAAAGATATTGTTTTGATGATTTGTGAAAATACTATCATTATTTATACATGGATTTTAAAAAGTCATTAGCAAATAAATATAAGATTATTGACTTACCTGAACAGGAAATCCAAAACTTGACATCCTCATAGATAAGTTTCATATATTTTTATTAGACTAAGCAACATTCAGTAAGCATTTAGAATATGCCAAATGGTATTCTAAGTACTATACATATATCACTTAATCTCTGTAACAACCCTAGGAGAAGGCAATTATTATCCTTATTTCAAAGAGAAAGAAACTCAAACCCAGAGCAATTAAATAATAGTTAATAAAAAAGAAAACAATTAATCTGAGGCAGTCTTGGTCTGGGACTGCACCCTTAACCTCTGAGCTAGAACTGTGTCATCACCTGCAAATGGTGCTCTGGCTTATTAATCTTGTGAGGCCAGCAAATATAGTGATCAAGATCGTGGGCTGTGGTGTCACATAGACATCAGTGTTCATGCCTAGTCTGGCACTTACTAGCTGAATATACTTAGACAAATTACTTTATTACATAAATTTCTTTGCCTCAGTTTCCTTGATCTAGTACCTATTTTACCTGATTACTATAGAGCTTAATTAGGTAATGTTTACAAAAGTGTTTAGCCAGTGTAACAACATATTAAGGCTCCTATAAATGGTACTTACTAGAATTATATCTACTTTCTAACATAAAATTTGTCCTGAATTAGAATACATTTAGAACATTACAGTCCAATGAGAAATTTACAAAGAAGAAGGTAGATTCTTCTTCAGAACTGAAGAAGAGTCAAAAGCCAATATTTTGCTGTAACTGGAAAGTTGTGCAGATCTCAAGTGAGTAGCACTTTAGTTGTTCTTTTATTGCAGGGCACAGGAAATACTCTTATTGGAATATTTTTAAACTCTTTTTTTGTTGCCAAAAGGAAGAAACACAAACAATGCACTACTTGTAATCTTTGCCTCAAGAGATCTGTGAACAAAATGAAGAAACAAAGAGCTGGCAAGAAGGACTGTGCTGGGCCGGTTCAATGCTACACTGTTTTGGGAGTGAGGGGATAAAAAGAGTAATTTCTTCCATAAGAACAGCCAATGCATATTATTCTAGTGAAAGTACTTAAACACTCAGAATATAGACAGAACATAAAGAAACAGCAAGTTGCTTTAAGAAAAGAATGAACTCCTAGGGGGAAAGATGCTCTAGTTTAGTTTTGTACCAAGAGAGCAGAAAGTAATGGTGAAAGGGAACATCTAGTACAGGGTCTAGCATGTCACAGGTAAGGAGGCCAATTACCACTTACTAGATGAGCAACGGAAGACCACTTGAAAAATTTTCTACACGACAACCAAAACCTTCTTTCAAGAAAGAACTATTTGCCTTGATTTGCTCTTGATTAATATGTTATCCAACTACAAACAGAAAGAGGGGAAGTTTGTTTATAGAAAACTATTGCCAACACTTTTAACCATTTGCTATATTAATATATATTTAGAAGTTCAAAATTTTATGGAGAAAAAATGATTTTGCCTTTTGGAATTAGTAAACTTTGCAACTCTTTGCTGAATAGTTCTTAAGACTGCTGAGTCTGCAGAGTTGAGAGGTCAGAAGAAATGATGTTTAAAAAGTAGATCAGATAGTTTTTCTCTCTAATAAACCATCCTAAACCAGGTGGTTGTGACAATAATTTTCTGTGTTAACCTGGCTATGCCATAGATCTAGATATTAGGTCAAACACTAGTCTAACTGTTGTTTTGAAAGTATTTTTAGATGAGATTAATATTAACATGAACATTAATTCAGTAGATACTGAGTAAAGCAAGTTGCCCTCCATAAAGTGGGTGGGCATTGTCCAATCAGTTGAAGGTTGAAAAAAAGACTGAGGTCTAAGAAAGAGAAAATTCTACCTCTAGAATACCTTTGTACTCAAGCTGTAGCATCAACTCTCCCTGGGTCTCCAGCCTGCCAGCCTGCTCTGCAGATTTCAAACTAGACAGCCTGGCAATCACATGAGTAAATTCTTTAAAATAAATCAATATCTTTCTTTCTCTCATATATATCTCTCTCTCATGTTTTAAACTTTCATATATATGCATATATGCATATATATACACACATACATTATGTGACATATATGACATGTATATGTCTTATATACATACATACACACATTACATATACATATACACTTATTTATATACATATGTATAAATACACACATATATATAAATATATACATCCTATTGGTTCTGTTTCTCTGAAGATCACTGACTAATACAATGGCTTATATAACAAACTTTATTTAGCTCGCAGTTTGTGAGAAGACAATTTGAGCTGCCTTCATCAGGGTAGCTTTGATAATCTGGGTCAGACATAGTTGCTTTGGGTTAATCACTCATATATCTGAGGTCAGCTGCTTGGTTGGTTGGGGGCTGGCTGGTTTAGGATGTATTAACTGGAATGACTCATTTCTGTTCAACACGGCCTCTCGTCCTTCAGCAGGCTAAATGGGGCTTATTCACATGGTGGCTGGACAGGTTTCTAAGAAATCCAGCAGAAGCATGCAAAGCCTCTGAAGGCTTAGGCTTGAAATTTACACAAGATCACTTCTGCTGCATTCTGTTACCCAAAGCAAATACGAGGTCGAAGCAGATCCAAGAAGGAGCAAAATATGCTCTATCTCATGATAAAAAAAAAAAAAAAAACAATGGAATTATGAAAATTTGCAATCTACCACACAGCTGAGTTAGTTTGGGGTGTATACTACAAAAAGTGAATGTTATGCTTGACTAAAAGAACTTATAGTAAATGGGAATAAATGTGGAATAAGAATAACAGTAATTGTGGAAAACATTGATGCATGCAATAATTAAAACTATGAAGGCCCTAAAATGGGAAATTTAAATCAGGTTAAGCGGACATAACTTCCTGGAAAAAGTAACACTTGAATGATTATAGTTAGAGAAGTCCATGATAAAATAAAATGTGTGCTTGGAAGAATAACAAATGTCACTTAAGTAATTATAATAGAAAATATTTTATTAGTAACTTTAGGCAGTAATTAACAGTGTGGGTCTTTGAATTAAAAAAGAACTGAGTTGTACACTCGGCTTTGCCACTTACTACACTTATTATGAGAAACAGGCAAATTATTCAACCCCATTACTACTTAAATTCTTTATTGTAAGATAGAAACACAAATAAGACTACCTATTAATGTTGGTGTGTGTATTAAGTGAAATGTATGCAAAATTTGACCATAGTGCCTGGAGTAAGCACTCAATAATTTATGTTATTATTGCTGCACTTTTTCTTTTCAATATTCATTGTTGCATATCTTGATTTTTTAACTCCAGCAGCTAATTGTCAAACACTTTTTAGTGTTAGTTGCAAAAGTTAAATCAAATTCTTGAATCTTTTCTCTTGAGTTTCAAAATGGCATTTTCTTGGGAGAGACAGGTACTCTATGGCTGCTCTCCAAGATGGTAGCATTCGATGTGCAGTCCACAGTCCACTGTGGAGGTCCCTATGACCATTTTAAGGATAAGCAATGTCAAAACTATTTTTATAATAGTACTAAGACATATTTGCCTTCTCCACTGTGTTGACATTTACACTGATGGTGCAATAGCAATGGCAGGTAAACTACTGGGTCAATTAGCAGAAAACAAGGCAGAGGCTGCAAACTCTACTAGTAGTCATTGTATTCTTCACCTCCAAGCACCCATAATAAAAAACATGACCATTAAACTTAGGAGTCACCTTAAAGAAGCAACATACATTATCAGTTTTATATCAATCCTTGGATATAGGTTATTTTAATATTCTGTGTGATGAAATGAAAAGTATACATAAAACACTTCTACATATTAAGACAGTTTCTTGAAAAAAAAATCACTGTGTGATTGAGTTGTCAGCTGAAGTAGCCAGTTTTTCTGAGGAAACATGACTTTTTAGTTGAAGAATGACAGATAATCTATGGTTGTTCAGATGGGGGAATTTGGCAGACATTTTCACAAAAAATTGAACATGAGTGTCACTTCAAGGAAAGTGTTCATTGCCTAGGATAAATTTCCATATTGAAAGCTTCCTAGTACTTTAAGACTTTCTAATGAGATTGGTAATGACAGACAGGAAACTGATTTTGGAGTATTGTATTTTTAAATGAGTCAATATTTGAAAGATTTATATAAATCATGAACTAATATTTTCAAAATGATCAATGTATAATGTTACAAAATCATGCATGTATAACAGATCCATTGAAAGTGCAAGATAGAACAGAAAGTTTATTGATATGGCTTCAGATTCTGTATTGCAACTTTTAAGAAACTATCACTAGTCAAGTTTTAGTGACGTATCAATGAAGAATGATTACAATTAAGGGAAAATGTTATTAAAATACTCCTCCCTTTTCTAACTACATATCAGTATGAAGCCAAATATTATTTCTATACATCATTGGAAGCAATTTATCACAACAAACTGAATACAGAAACATAAAAACACAGCCTTCATCTTTCAGACATTAAAAAGAATTGTAAAAATATAAAAATAATTTTGCTTTTTTCACTAATTATTTTTTGTTTTAGAAAATACAGTTATTTTTTAAAAAATATACTATTTATGATAAAATGCATTGGCCTTAGTATTATCATTTTAAATGAGTTAATAAATATGTTTTAAATTCCTCAGTTTAATTTCTAATATAGTAAATATAAATAGATATAATCCAGAAAAACAAAAGCTTTTAGGGAGTCCTCAATAATTTTTCAATGTGTAAAGGGATCCTTGAAACAAAAAGTTTGTGAACCACTCCAAAACATGTCACAATTATCCAGAAAAAGCTACTGTGGATCATAGTTTTAATCTCAATGGTCTGGATGTAACCATGGGTATTCAGGCCTCTCTTGGTAGTGATCAATGTTATCCATTACATAAAATTTATTGAATGTTTGCTATATGCCAGAAGGATGAGGCTTAGTGTACTGTCAGGAGCCAGGTCCTAGGAAGCTCTGGATACTTGACTAGGGTTTTGACTTTATTCTGAAAGGAAAATAAAAAAGTAACTAAAATATTTTAAGGAAGAGATGATATGATCAGATTTATATTTTAGAAAGATAAGTACGGGGCTGTGTTTATGATGGAATGAAGGCAACAAAGCTGAAGCCAAGATCAGTTGGCGCTTTTAGGTATAGCCCAGGTGAGATGAGATTAGGGTCTCCTATACTTAATCAGGAGCAGAAAGATGAGAAAGAAGGTCTTTTGGGAAAGGTAAAGGAGATAGAATTCACACTGCCAGATGATTAAATGGGTGTGCAAAATGAATGACATTGATTTCCTCCAAAATCTTAATATTTTGCTCAAAATCAGTTTCCTGTTAACAAAAATGGTAGTTCTCTCGTAACAAGCTCCATTTGATTGCTGATTCTGATATTATTTCTAGACTATTGAAAATTTTAAATATCAGAAAAATAGAATCTGTCACTGGGTTGAGAAAATTCCTGAGTACATACTTTAGTCTTTTTTCCTTTCTCTTCTCACTTTAGAGTTAGACTTCCAAAGGAAACTCTCTAATTACAGGATTATAAAGAGTAGAAATAGAGAATTCGGTCCTGCTCTTGCCCAGGCAGATAATATATTCTCCTGAAAAAATCCTTAGATTTCTCAAAGAGATTTACATTTGTTGGAGAAATTGACTCATTAGCTGCTTATTTTGAAATCTCATTTCTGTAGAAGCAGACAGGACAAATGAAGGCAGAATAAAAGAGGTGATAAAAGCATCTCAGTACTTACTCCCATATCAGTATTCAAATTGTGAAGGATGTAAAAATAATGGAAAAGCAATGTTTCTAGAATACATTGGTTAAATCATTACTACTATAACATTAGTTCTCTTACGAAAGAAAGTGAGTCATAAGGAATTTTAATAACCAGTTCATTCTTACCTCAAGGGCCACCAATATTAAAATTTGCAAAAGAAGAACTAAGAAAGACTATGGGACAGAGAGTTTCTTAGAAACTACTGCACAGCCTTAGTCCTGGCTGGGATAATTCAACTGCAGATTTGGTTCATTTGTCCAATAATGTCAGTGTTTTTTGTCATCATCATTTATTTCCATACGCCTTTTGACTTCTTTCAACTTGAATTTCCTGGGGTCATTTTAAAGCTTAGGGTTTGGATAACACTTATTTTAAAGGTTCTCTTAGTAACTTGTTTTGTGTTCTTGTTTTTTTGTTTTTGTTTTTGTTCTTTAACAGTTTCTGCTCTTTGGTTCTAGGGCAGAATTATCTTCTGTTTATATTTTGTTTCACCAGTAAGGTTATTGCTATATAATATTTACTATATATGAAAAAAAGAAAGGATACTTTACATGGCAGTGGGCTCTCCAGCAACCTCACCTCATCCTAAAACTAGTTATAGACCCAGAAGTAGACAAAAAAAAGCAGTTATTGAAAAAAGAGCTCTCCAAAACTTTCATACCAAGTCATATTGCTACCTTTAAGCATTACCAAGAGTAAAATCATCAAGTTTGATTATTTTGCTTCTGCACAGGAGAACAAAAATAGATTTCTATAAGCAAACACTGTCAGGAATAAGTGATAACAAATAGCCTGATGGCAGAGCAGAAAGAAAGGAATTACAAGTAGGGAATAGAAGAGCTATAAAAACCAGCCTTCTCTTCACGTGTCTACAGAAGAGGAAACTTCAACTGCAACTCTTACTCTGTACAGGAAAGGAGAGAGAAGATGTCAGAGAGAACAATTACACTTTTCTCTCTCTACTCTTTTATTCATTCCTTACCAAGAGAGGAAAAAATCATGTACCAAAGCAGTCAGGCCCATTTTATTGGTTGATGGGTCAGTCACTGAGTCTCAGAAGCAAGAACCAGGTTGTCAGGTTGCCTTTTTTCAACATTCAGATGGAACAGTTTCTCTTGCCAGCTTCTTTATTTCTTCACAGAAAGTCATCTGGGAGCAGAATCTACTCTACCAATCCTTCTCTCTGTTACCATGTGAATGGGTGGGTGAAGCAGTCCTGCCATCTTCCTTGGCTATGCCCTTGAGTTCAAGTATAGATTCCTGCACTGTATTAAATTATATAACTATATAAATGGGCTGGAACCTGGATCTACCAAGACTGGAGGATATGTCAGAAGCCCCACTTTAGTTCCAGAGAACCAGAGAGCACATATACAAATTAAGAAAACAAATCCTATTTCCCACTTGTCATTGATTGTGCTGAGGCTTGGACATAAAAGGAATAAGTAATGGGATTTTGGTACTCTTATGGGTTGAATTCTGTCTCTCCAAATTTAGCAGAAGTCCTAATCCCCTAGTACCTGTAAATGTGACCTTACTTGGAAATGAGATCTTTACAGATGATCAAGTTAAAATGATAACGTCCTTATAAAAATGAAAAATTTAGACACGAAGACAGAGGCACACACAAAAAGAATATCATATGAAGATGAAGGTTTGAAGTGAGGCATCTAAAATCCAAAAAAACACCAGAGATTTCCAGGAAATCACCAGAAGCTTGAAGAGGCAAGGAATGATTCTCTTTCAGTTTTCAGAGGGAGTACATTTCTCCCAGCACCTTGGTTTTGGATATCCAGCCTCTAGAACTGCGAGACAATAAATTTCTTGTTCTGAGCCACCCAAGTTTGTGGTACTCTGTTATAGCAGCCCCAGAAACCTAAGACAGCCACCCAAACTCTTAACACTGTTCAAAAAACGTGAACAAGCGCTTTAAAGATTACGCAACACATATAAAAATGTGTTCAAAAATCACTAGAATCTATAAAATGCATATTTATAAATTAAGATAGATTTCATTTAATAAAATAACATTTTCTTTAGAATCACCTGTTTTCAAGGGCAAGAAAAGAGATATTCAAACATTTTTGGTATGACCTTTTCTGGAAGACACTTTAGAAATAGATCAGGAGTCTTCCAGGAATTTATTCTAAGGGAATAATATTAGACTTCATAGCTCTTATTACTGTCTAACATATTATATAATTTACTTATTTGTGTTTATTGTCCATCTCCACCTATGAGAATATAGGCTCTACAAGGGCAAGAATTACTCATTTTTGTATCCCAAGCACCTAGAATATTTCCCAACACATTATAAATGCTCTATGAACTCTTGGCAAACATGTCAAGTAAGATATCTACCAAGATTTATGTACAAAGGTGTTCACTGCAGCATTGTTTACAATAGCTAAATATTGGGAAAATATTAAAGCTCACCAATGGGAGACTGGCTAAGAAAATAATGGTGCTATCATACAATGGAATATTATGTAGTCATTAGAAAGTAAGTATAGAATATTTAAGGCCATGAGAAAACATTCACAATATATTAAAAAGTCAGAAAATTATTATAAAAGTGTATAGACAGTAACATATTAACTTTATTAAGAAATAGTAATAATGCCATAATGTTAGCAATGATTACTTCTGTCCAGTGAGCTTATATTTTTGTTTTCTTCTCTATGTTTTCCATATTTTCTACAAGTAAATAAAATTTTGAATTATCCACATACTCCATAAACTTCTGAGTATATTTCAACACACATGATGTAATAATAATGTTTATAATGATAAAACAAGGTTATTTTATAAATATTAAATTATACTCAAGATCCTCTATAGAGGAAGGAAGTCTATGTGATTAAAATATGGATTTGATTAGTCTCTGTACTTTTCTGCACTTTTATTTCTGAATTCAGGAAATGGGCAATGCACTTTTTAATGCTTTTCATTCAAACAACTTAAAATTTTAAAAGAGTTAAAGTTCTGTAAGGGGTAACCTTCAATTATCTGAAAAAATCACATATGAAATACCTAGTTCCCCATTGCTGGTAAATGAAACATTATTGGACTTATTACGGTGGAAAAGATATTTATTTGACCTTTAGCGGTTTCAACAATGCAATTTAATACTATATTTTCCATACTGCTCAAATTGATCATATAATTAAAATGGCAGAATTATGAAAAATATATCCTATATTGATATCAATATACTGTATCAATTAACATTAATGTATCATATACAATACCTAAAAGTTTTATGAATATTTTAATAGTCTTTCAACAAGTTCCAAATTACAGTATAAGAGAAACAGAGGCATGGGAAGTTTGCATGGCTGGTTCAGGTTTACCTAAAAGAGCATGCTTACACTGACACATATAACAGGAAAATTGCAGAGATGGGAGTTGAGTCAAGGGTTCCTCTGAAACTATTATGGCAGGCTCAGAACAATTTGACTACATGCTGATTTATGTTTTTCCTCATCAATATACTCCATTATTTGGATTTTTTTAACTTAGTAAAAAGTAATCAAATTTAATCCTACCACTTATTGGAATAGAAACAATTTCTTCCCATTGATCATCTATTTGTCATTGGGAAAGTTAACTTCGATATTTTCATCTTAACTTCAGCACTGTTCTCCCTATACAGATCTACCTGTGGGAGTTTCCTTGAGCTGCAGAGCTCAAATATGTGCTCAGAATCCAGCAAGAAACTGATCTCATAAACAGCACTAAACTCCAGTGTGTACCGTTGGTTTGATAAGTTGATATATTCAAATTTGACTGTCTGGCTCTTTCATTTCACCAGTCCGTGTGCTTGGGATATTATTGTATAAATGGTTAATTTGAACAAAAATCAGGCTCATCATAACTAATTCAAGTAAACTATGTCATGATGTTTATATTTGGCTCAGTCATCTGAGAATTGATTAATAGACCTTTGGTCCTAATGATTAAACATCCAAGCATATTTATTTAAATGTATTTCCTCCTCTTTTTTTCACCACCACAGGTCATTTTCATCACTATCTCCATATGCATACTATTCTTCCTTTAATCGAGGTAATTGCAAAGAACAAGTCCTAATTCCTATTTCCTCATGGATAATTATAGATATACTAGATAGGCACACTGGAAATAAAAAAATGATGAATACAAAATTTTTCAATCTTTTAAAAATACATTAATAAACTGGCAAGAAAATAAGAAATACTAAGAATTATAAATCTAAGTCAAGCAGAAAACTGAAAAAGTAAGCAGAGCACTATAACCAAGTTGTGACCACTGGGCATTTGCCAAACTCAATAAACATTAGGTACGATTTTCATGGCCTGGTAGGTGGGTGAGAAGAGAGAGAGACGAAGGCCAAGATTGGACCAAAAGCCCACTCAGTTTTTCTAAGAGTGGGAATCCTGAAGTTCAGAGAAAATGTTAATCAAGATGAAATTTTAAAAATACAGTGCATCACACTTTCTTTTTGGAAGACTTACCATTATAGAAATCAAAGAGAGAGCAAACATCTGACTTCTTTGCTCCCAGGAAGCTAGGAGAAAGAGGCACATGACCTAGGTTTGGCAAATCAGTTTCTGCCCACATCTAGGATTATGAGAAAGCGATACAAGCTCTCAGGATGGCAGAGATTCTATAAAGCCATTGTGACAGTGAGTTAAGAACATAGCAGCATCAGAGCAGCAACTGTCCATTAGCAGCAATACTAATGGCTATGTTCTTAGCTGCCTAGTTTCACTTGGTTTTTCTATATTTTTTGAGTATGGTTCTCCAGACTTGTAACTGACTACTCTAAATGCACTTCTAATAAATATTACTTCTAATAAATTTTTCCTTAACTTAGTCAAAGTCGATTTCTGATGTTTGCAACTGAGCACCTCATTGATATAATCT
Source organism: Pteropus medius (assembly GCF_902729225.1). Taxonomy (NCBI): domain Eukaryota; kingdom Metazoa; phylum Chordata; class Mammalia; order Chiroptera; family Pteropodidae; genus Pteropus; species Pteropus medius. The sequence continues at coordinate 2,288,647 of NW_024350325.1, forward strand.
TCTTCCAAACTCAGAAATCTTTAACATCCACACCAGAGAATTCTATCTGGTGGAGAGGTCACCCAGAAAAGCCTAAATCTAAATAAAAGATGATCATCTGAAACAAAGTTTTCTCACAATTACAGTTTCTATGGATTAGGGATCTATCCAGGGTCCTGACCTCCATTATAACTATGACCTTGAAAGCTTTGGTTGTGATCCTACTTTTTCAAATCTTCCTAAGCTTATCCATATGACTATGACTCATGACCATTCCAATAACCTGTCTTGAATCTTCATGGTCCAGTCACACCCTGACTAATTCACATCAAGAAGAATTATGATGCTCATTTTCCAAGTCATAAAACAGAAATTAGTTTAGTAGCTTCACAGAATTATCAGTGAGGAGCAAAAAGCATGTATCCTAGACTTTCACAATTAATGTTGCCTCATGGTACTAATAATTTGTTCCACTTTGTTTTCATAGAGGAGTTCTTATTCACTTTTTTAATAAATACACATTAAGCACCTGTAATGATTCCAGAACTTTGCAAGGTGTTCTAGTTGATAAAAAGAAATGGTCTTCCATTAGGTGAGCCTGTAGTAAGAATATCTCAGTCTGAATGCTTGTTTATCCAATTACTCTGTGTGAATTCAGACAAATTTCTGAGCACTTTAAGTCTTATTTTCCTTTTCTGTTGGAGGTGATACTCATTTGTCTGTCTGCCAAACCAGGATGTTAAGAAGGTCAAATAATAATTGTTGCCAGTAAACTAATAAAAATATTCCTCCAGGCACTTGGAAACAAAAAAGTTAGATCACTTTCCAAGAGTATTATATCACTTATAAGTGGAACCTAACAAAGCTGGAACTTGCAAAAACAGAGTAGAACGGTGGTTACCAGGGCTGAAGGAATTGGGAAAATGTTGTTTAAGGATACAAACTCTCAGTCAGTAGATAAATAAGTCCTGGAGATCTAAAGCACAGCATAGTGATTATAGACAACAATACTGTATTATAAACTTCAAGGTTGCTAAGAGAGTAGATCTTAATTGTTCCCATCACAAAAAGTAAATGATAATTATGTGATTCAATAGAGATATTAACTAACACTACAGTGGTAATTATATTTCAATATATAAATGTACCAAATCAACACACTGTACACCTTAAACTTACACAATATTATATTTCAATTATATCTCAATAAAAATTAAATTTTTAAAAACCACTTTCTAAGAATTAAATTATAAAATCAAGATATAAAGAATCAGAACCAAGGTAGGTAACATCAGCTTTAGAAGACATAATGAATTGTAGGTCAGCAAAAATGAACAATAATCTGATTAATCACATTAAAAGATATAACCATAGAATGTGATGACAGTAAAACAGAGTATCAAAAACAGCAAAAGTCAGAGATGCCAACACTGGGAACAGTGCCAGAAAACCTTACCTGAAGGACTTTAGTACAATGATTGCAAGACTATTATTAGCAAGACCATCTGCACGGTATCTTTCTTAGCCTCATCTTTGTCAAGTGATCATCTAGGAATGTTTTGATTTATGAGGCAGGTCTGTCTACAGGATGATGTTCAAATGAGCATTCTTGTTGATGTGACAATTGTAGTTCACTTTGGAAAAAATGTGATTTAAAAATTAGTTTTGTGAGCTTTGCTTCTGTGACCCCACTACTGAAGATAATTTGTCGACAAAATCTGATTTCTGAGCCTACAAGCCAGAAGGCCAAACACTAAACTCTTCGAGATAATACAATCTGGAAGAGGAGGAAAAAAATGGCATAGATGATAGAGGCTCTGTTCATCCCTCTGGAGACCAAACCAAAGTTGTGATGGAAACAAGAAGCAAGGAAAAATCACCTAAGATCTTGATGAACAAGCCATACAACAAGGGAGAAATCTAAGAAATCACCCTGCAACGGCAGAAGGTAGGATGGGATGAGGATGCGGGGCTGCCCAATCTCAAGAGGCTGAGTGAGATGGAGGCTGCAGCAGCGACAGTGGCAGATGCCTCTGAAAGGGGCTGCTTCTGCAAGCGGATTTTCGTGGTGACAAACCTGCTCGCTCTGAGCACCAGTGCCGATTAGGCTGTGCACAGGCAGCACCAGGGACTTACAGGGAGACATTGTCGGAGTGAGGGCTGAGGAGAGACTCACTCTGTACAGAAGTGCTGGGGGTATCCATTGTTCCCTGTTGAGCCCTTCTCACTCCCAGTGCATGAACTCAATGCCACCATAGCAGAGACTTCATCAAACTGGATAACAGAGGTTGCTCCACCCAGAGGATTCCCTGAAACCCCGCCTCCCCCAACTCGCAGCCCCACCCAAGTGACATCCAGGTATATCCTCAGCGAGTCAGGTGCTCCTTGCTGAGCAGCGCTTAGACTCACACTGGAGGCAGCTGGCCTTGGTTTCTGGTGTGGCCTTTTGAGGCGACTATAAGCACAGCATCTGTGGGTTGCTTGCTGAATCTTTAACAGGCCCCGGAGAGGTAGAGGCTTAGGCTAAATTTGGCCTGCAGCTGAACCCCTCTCAGGACTGTGCCACTGGACACCTACTTCACAAATCCACACTAATAAGACCGGGAGACTCAGGAGCTTTGCTGAGTACATAGAAACAGACACAGAAAGGCAGCCAAAATGGGAAGACAAAGAAGCAGAAACCACATGAGAAGAGAACAGAGATCCAGATATAATAGAGCCAAGTAATCTAACAGATGCAGAGTTCAAAACACTGGTTATAAAGATGCCCAATGAACTTTTGGGAAGTGTAGATAAATTCAGTGAGAACTTCAACAAAGAGATTTAAAAAACATGAAAAGGGAAATGGAAATTATAAAAGGAAACTAGTTTGAAATGAAGAACACATTATCTGAGATGAGAAGTATATTAAATGGAATAAAGAAAGGAATAAACAAAATGAATTTAAATAAAAGGGATCAAATGACCTATCTAGAGGATGGGAAAGCCAAGGACACTCAATCACAATGGCATGAAGAAAGATGCCAAGACTATAAAAATAATTTAAGCAGCATATGAGACAATATTAAGGGTCCAAATATATGTCTGATTGGTGTAACTGAAGAAAATCAAGATGTTAAACAGCTGTTTGAAGAAATAATGATGAAAAACTTCCCTAACCTGATGAAGGAAATAAAATAAAATAAAATAAAAACCCATGAAGCTCAGAGAATCCCAAAAACCAGGAATCCGAAGAGGCCCACACTAAGACATGTCATAATTAAAATGCCAAAGGTTAAATACAAAGAAAGAATATTAAAAACAGCAAAAGAAAAACAGATAATTACCTCTAAGGGAGCACCCATAAGACTGGCAGCTGACTTCTCAAAAGAAACTATGCAGGACAGAAGGGCTTGGCAAAAAATATTCAACGTGATGAAGACTCAGGATCTACAATCAAGAATACTTTATCCAGCAAAGTGGTCCAATCAAAAGAGAGAGTGGCTGAAAGGAGATTCACTTTGGATTAAAAGATACACACAGACTAAAGGGAAGGGATGGAAAAAGATATTGCTTTGATGGACCTAGAAGGTATTTAAGTCAGACAGAGAAAGATAAACACTATATGATTTCACTTATATGCGGAATCTAAGGAATAAAAAAAAACTCATCAAAAACAGACTCATAAATATAGTGGACAATTTGGTGAGACAGAGGGGAGGGGGCTTGGGGGCTGGGAGAATTGGTTGAAGGGTTAAAGAAGTACAAATTAGTAGCCGATGAATGGTCACAAGGATGGGGAGCATGGCAGAGGAAATGCAGTTAGCATTAATATGATGGCTAGGTGGAGGGTCAGGGGAGAAAGGGAGCAATTGAGGGGATCATTTTATGAACTATATAAATGTCTAACCAATGTACTGTATACTTGAAACTAATTAAAGTAAATAATTTTTTTTTTAAAGATAATACAACCTGGGAAGATTCAGGAAAGGCAGACAACATTCTGAGTCAGAAACCTCAGGGTCTACTAATTTCTTATGGGACAGCCTTTTCCTCAACTTCACCTGAGCTTGACTCTTAAGAATAGTTAATATCTGGATAAGAGGCAAACCATGGCAAGGGGGAAAGCATGTCATTGGAAAATAAATAGAGATGAGAATAAGCTCACTAAATTCAAAATTCAAAGGTTAGATGAATTGGGTTTTGTAGGAGAGTCAAAGAGATAAAACTAGAAAGGCTGGCAAGACCAAATTCTAGAGGACCTTAAATGCAAAGAGAAGGTGCCTGGAGTTTATCCTGTAGGTAATAAGAGTAACTGAAAGGATTCAGAGTGATTATTATTCTGTCAATGATGGAAATAACTAAAGGAGAAACAGCCAGTGAGGAAGTTATTGTAAGAATCCAGTTGCAAAGTTATTTGGGACTTGACTAAGATTACTTGGTTTTTTGCTGCCCAGTGCCTCAACCTTTCATCTAGGAATACATCCCTTCACATGGAGAAATATTTCTACTCCCTCTCCAACCTTTACTTATAGTAGAAGTTGAAATGAAGGATATTCCATCCCTGGCTTCTGTTCATTGGACAAACATTGGGCATATGATTTCAACTAAGGAGATCGAAGTCCTTCAGTGGGATTTTTCAATCAATTCCTTCCTAAAAGTGAAGCTAATCCTCTTCTCGTCATGAATAGGGCAGCTTAATCATATGGGAAATTTTTCTCAATAGTATTGCTAAATTCTAATCACCCATCAAATGAGCCAGTTTTGCTCCAAAGAAGAGGCAACTCCCTCCTCCATGCCTCACCCCAATTATTTTCAATTCTTAGATAGCAAGTCACAACTTGCAACTGCTCATCCATGATCATTTGAGATGCTATGCTTCGAAATATTCTTTTTTCAATTTTACTTAAGTCTGATATAAATTAACATTTTATTCTAAAATATTTTCAGTGCCTAAATATTCTAATCAGAATTACAACAAAGGAAAGTGGTGAGTATGCCTGTTTTTGACAAGCTCAAACTTCTTCATTTTAGTTCCCATATTTCTTACTTATTCCCTACCACATCCCCAGTCACAAACATCTTTCTTAATATTTGCCCTACTCAATGAAAGAAAGCTGTTTAGCAAAATTTTTCTTCCATATTTGGAGAAGTGCATGCACAGAGATATTCCTAGGACTTTTTCTTTTACTTGATATGAGAGCTTAACCTCTCAAGGCTAATTTTTTTAAGTATATTGGGGTAACATTGTTTAATACAATCATATAATTTTCAAGTGTACATTATAATTTGACATCTGTATATTCTATTGTGTGTTTACTACTCAAAGTCCAGTTTCCTTCAGCTACCATATATTTGATCCCCTTTACCCACTTCACCTTCCCTTATTCCTCTATATTTAACCCCCTTTACTCTGTCTACCCCCTCCTCCCCCACCCCTTCCCAGGACTTTAATATTCCAAGTGTGAGTATTCCATACAAGGAATTCTTGAACACATAACAAATTACACTTCAGAGGAATCTGTTCATCCAACTGCAGTGACTGCCAAACATTTTGGCCTCATAACCCCATTATACTTAAAAATTATTAAGTACCACAAAGAGCTTTTGTTTATTTGATTTATACTTATTGACATTTACCATATTAAAATTTTAAGTTAAAAATAAGAATTTTGATATTTATTAATTTAGGTTATAATGATAATAGATCCATTATATATTAACATAAAAGACATGTTTATGAAAACCATCTATTTTGAAAAAAAAAAGTAGTGAGAGGGCTCCCTGATTGTCACATTTTTTACATTACTTTAATATCCTGCTTAATAGAAGATATCTGGATCCTCCTATCGGTTTCTCTTTTCAGTCTGTTATAGTATCACTCCACCGTAAACTCAGAAGAAAATGAGAATGAAAAAGGCAAATGAAGTTCGGGTATTACTGTGAAAATAGTTTTGACTTCTTGGATCCACTAAAAGGGTCTGGGGACCTCCCAAGTTTCTACACCTTGAGAACAGCTGACGTACAGTATATGTGGACAGCCCAAACCCAGATTCTCAAACAGACAGGGTTTGCCTTCAGCTCACTTCTAATTCCTATCCATTACTTTGGCATTCATATACTGAGTATCCAGAATCCTCACGCTATCTTTTGGTTGCCCAGAAATCCTTATCCCACTGTGACATCAAGTTGGGACTGCTTTTTCTGTAGTACCACATGTTCTCAACTTGCCAATTTCTTTAAATCAAAAAAATGCATTCTCTGATTATTCCCTGAGGGTCCAAATAGGTAACATGCTAGTTTAATGAACTATACTTCAAAATTTTTAATTGGTGATAATCATTTAATGGATTAGCCATCCTTTACTCAATATCATATTTAAACTCAGTTCTTCGATGCCTTTACCCAAATAAATTACTTATATGTGAGTGTATCCTATGGAAGGGCTTTATGTTGCTTTCCTCAGATTACATCACCTTTTCTCTCTTTGACTAGTATTGACCTTGTGCACAGTGTGCAGTGAATATTATCAGGTACATATGTGAGTTATTTGAATAAATGCTTAGATTATTTTGCATCCTTTACTAAGTGCCACTTTCAATCATATAAAGTAGATGAAACCTAGACAAAAAGCAAAAGATACCAGCAGAGAAAAAAAATGACAAAATATAAACTAGATGTATGAAGAAATGCTACATCTCTGACATTCAAAGACAATTTGATAGTATCAGTTCCATAAACACTTAGCAATTTTCAGCTTAACCTTTTATAAGAATAAAAATCAACAGCATTTCAAAAATTATTTACAATATAAGAGCTCTTAAAATTATAAGCAAGATACAAGTACTGGTTGTGAGAACATATGATTTTGACATCTCACCCATCCCAAAAGAGGAGAAAATGGACCGAGGCTAGTTTCACTAAGTCATTTGAGATCCACAAAAAGATAAAATTGAGCTATTGAGTTATGGTGTTAATGAACATCAATTCAGACATTGCCTCAAGATAATGAGGCCACATTCTCAGGGTGTAGAACGGGTAATTAATGCTTCCAATTATTATGAATTTTCAGAAGAAACAATGGTTAGAAACTGTCACAAGCTACGCTTTACAGATTGAAGTAGCCAGAGGAGAAAACCTCTCAAAAAATTTGATATCGCGTTCTGCGCTAGAAAACACAAACCAAGCTATTTAGAAAAAAAATTTTTTTTTACATGAGAGACAAAAATATTTTTTTTCTAAAGTACTAAACTCACAGCATCCACTCAAGTGTAACAAATTCTTCATAAGTTCTCTAGTCTCATGTGGTGGGTCTGTTCTCCAGTAATTTGATTGACTTTTAACTCCAGGCTCTTTCCGTGGACTGGCTTCTAATTTTGTAAAATCCAAATGTATCGCCATAGGAAAATTCAGAACAGTCTCACAAGTTTTGCACTTGAGTGACTGAAAGGGATGTTGCCTTGTTAATCTCAAAGGATTGGCAGAGAAATTTTATCACATTTTCTGAAAAAAAATCTATACAGATTTAAGGTCATGTTCTGGATTTAATTGAAGTAACCTTTTGTACAATCGAGCTTTAATGAAGTGCAATGAAGTTAAACTCCATGGGGGCCATTAATCTGAAACACTCCATTTAAAAACTACAAGGGGAGTTTTTAATAAACAGTGTGAACTAGTGCCCATGTGGAAAGGTAATTGAGAGGGACCTGGTGTCTGGGCCAGATTCTTATTAAACCCTTATCACAGGTAAAGCTGAAACCCCCAATGGCAAGCTGCTCTGTGATTTATATTGCCCTCCTCATCCTAACTTTAAAGGAAAGGCTACGGTTAATAATGAAAAAATCCTGTGACTAAGCTATAAAATAACTGAGCAATTACTTAGAATAATTTATACAGTGCAATACACTGACCTTGCTTTAAGCATAAAATCTACAAAATAACTTTGGCAATAAAACTGTGAACTACTAAAAGGACTAAAGGTTTTAACCATTTTTATTGTGTGGCACCTGGGGGGACCATAAATACATATTACACTCTAATCACACGGCTTAAGAAAATTCATAATTTTTTCCTATTAAAATGGCTTTTCAGAGAAAAGTTTGCTCAATTCAGCCAATTGCAAATCAGTTCCAATGTCCTTGCTTTAAAGGGATTCATTATATTTCTATCATTCTTTTTCTCCACATGTGAATTCTGCCTGACTCTCTCTCTCTTTTAACTCCCAGCCATGGCCTACAAAGGAAAACTGGCAATAACTTTTCCATATTACCTATTTAAATATTTACTCTTAAAAAAAAAAAAAAAGATGGCAACTAGCCTCTATTACAATAGTGAGGATTGATGCTATCTCCCCAGTCCACTGAAGCAATGATGCTTCTATTTCTGGATAAGTAAATAATACTCTACCACTCAGCAATCCACAAGCAATGTTTCCACTCTCCACGGTGGCTTTCAACAACAAAGTTCAGCTTTTACTCCAAACTGGCATAAGAGCAGCATATAACCAAGCATGACATATCACTCTAGCTTTCCTCAATTTCTCAATCACCGTAGCTGAGCAAACACTTTTTCTCTGGATGCTTTCAATTCATGAAATGATTCCAATAGATTGTCTTTCAATTGACTTCAAATTCCATAAAATCCGGTCGGTTTCTGCAAGATTGGAATATCACTACAACAAACCCCTGTAGAAACAAATTTTCAAGGCAGCACCTTTTCTTTGGAGTATGAAAACTCTGTAGTCCTAAGGTTTACCTTATTTCACCCCAATAAACTCAGCTAGTTTAGCTCACAAATGAGAACAACATCACAAAGATGCTGTCCCTGGGGTGTCTTTACATAAACAGATGCTAGAGGAAAATCTCACAATCAAAAAAAAATACTGCCTGAATATTCTACCTTTATCACTCCTTGAGCTACAGATGTAAGAGAGTTACTGCTTAAAAGCAAAAAGGTTTTAACGTATGACACATTAAACCATTGTTAATCTCTTAAAAACATCTAGCAAAGTAGCAAACCTGTAGTCTGCAGGAGCAGTAATAGGAAAAGTTCCAGGAGTTCTAGCCCCAGTGAGGCCTTTCAGAATGTGAACTCCGGAGACCTCAGGAAGGCATGCACTCAACTTGGGTCATCTGAGAAAGGGGACTAATGGGAGTTGCATGTGGTCACAGAAAAGGCTGGTGGAATACTAAAAAGAGAGAGAGAAGACAGTGCCAAGATTTAGGGTAAGAGTCCTGATGTTGGGTCCTTCATCTTGTCCCCAGAAGGTATGCTGAACCTCAGAGAACACAACTGTGAACAAAAGCCTGATTCTTCACCAGCCCATAGGCAGCCAAAGCCACAGATGAGCCTCACGTCTTCCAGGAGAGAAAGCAGCCTTTCTGAGTGGGGAAGGATGTGGCCATCTCCTTTCAGGACTGGGAAACTGCATTAGGAAGGAGACTAAGAATTTCACACATCTAACTTTGCTCCCTCATGACATTCCACTAAAACATCATGAAAGGAACTTTTTTAGGCCTTCACCTCCTAGGATAGGGATAATGGAAAAAGAAACCACAGCTGGAAAGCAGAAAGACATGTGGCCATTGATTGGTAGACCAAGGAAAGACGAATCTTCAGCCAGTAGTAAGGAAAATCAATAATCAATTTGATTGAAACCACAAGATCCCTAAAAGTTTGGGGAACCATATGTCTAGATCCCCACTCAAGAAAAATTGAAAGTTTAGTCTTTTGAGAAGATCAAATGTAAATATTCAAGATACTGTCAATAGGGTATGTTAGGAGAGGAAAAATGATTTCCCTCTACCTTTCTGAGTTTCTGTAATAAGAACAAGATTAACAAAAGATAAACAAACAGAAGTTTATTATCATGTGTACCTTATATATACATACAAGATGCCCAGGGAAAAATGAGTAACTCCTTGATGTGATTTAGAAATCAGGCTTAAATATCATCTTAATACAGAAAGGGGAGGGAAGATGTAGGCCTGCTGGGGGACAGAAAATTATTTTTAGGAAAGATTAATGGGCCCTTAGAAGAGTAAATGGGAGGGGTATGATAGTTTGTGACAAAATTTGTCCAACTGTGGTATTGACTTCCAGTCTCCTCTCCTGTGACAACAGTTAATCTTTCTGGTTGATAAAACTCCTGGCAAGGGATTTATGACAATTGAGTTCCTTTTGGAGGATCCTCTTTAAGCAGTTGAGGGGAGTTTCAGAGAAAGCCTCTCCCTGTATCTGATGTTTTTAAAGTGCCTTCAGCTAAAAAATAATCAATATATCAAACTAGTATATTTGAAGTATCATGTCCTGAACTCCTACAGTGTCTAAAATATACAAAATAAAGATCAATCTAGGATGACCATTGTCTCACTAACAAGAACTGCAGGACAAGAAAAAAGAGGAAATCCCTCCAGGGTCAGTGTGGGCTGTTTGCCTCTCTCGAAGGTCTTTAGCATCTCCAGGTTCCAGTAACAGCTTCCTCCTCTCATCCCTGCAGGTCTACATAGAAAAGGAGCCTTGCTCTCATTGCTCCCAGGGTACTTCAGCCCCTGCACCTTTGTAAACTCCATTTATTAAACATTCCCTGAAGTTTCTCATTTCAGTTTGCCATCTGAATCCTGAGGAAAAGGTCTCCCAAGCATGCTTTATCAGTAAGCTCCCAAAGGATGCAGATGACCAAAATAAGGGAAGAATCAAAATAAGAGGAACACTGAGATACAGCAAACAGAGAAGCAAAGTAAGGAAAGAAGTCCCCACAGTGATCAGTGCTGGGAGACCTCAGGATATTACAGCTGAGCCTGGATTGAATCAGGTCTGAAGGGTCTGGAAAGATTGCTCAGGAAAAAGGAAGTCTCAGAACATCTCATGGATGAGAACTTCTAGAGAGAAGATTTGGACAACTAGCAAGGAGTTTGGAGTTGAATTAGTAATGAAAACATCAAGAAGTAAATGAATGAAAAAAGAAGTTATTAATCTAGAAAAGACAACAAATCATATAGGAAAAGAACACAATCGTAATTTGCCACAGGCTCAGCAGTGAATGGCAGTTCCACAATCACCGTCATGAAACGATGAATATTGATCTAACCAACACAATAACCTAATGTGAAGGATGCTTGTGAGAGGGCGGGGAGGCGAGAAGGAAAGAAAGAAAAATCCTTAATAAATAATAAATAAATAATGCATATAATTGAAAAATTGAGAAGCAATAAAAGGATGCTATTTTTTAAATACAAATCAAAGCGGGGGGCAGTAAAAGTTAAAAGCCGTTGCCTCTGGGAAAGAATAGGAGGAGGGGGATAGCAAATTATTTTCATAACAGACTATATGGAATTATTTGATTCTTCAAATTATGTGTAACTATAACAAAGAAATAAAAATAAAAAATAAAAACTAGAGGAAGGCAGGAAGAGAGGGAGTAAGGAAGAGAAGGGAAGGAAGGAGCGGAAAAGAAAAAGAGAGAGATTTAGTTTAAAAAAATCAAATTGGCTCAAATAAACAAGGCAAGGCATAGAGAGCAGAAACCTGGCTTGGAGCTCCCTCAGCCCCTGCTGTCCAGAGCCGGCCTTCACTGCTTACCTAGCCCTTCCTTCTGGTGGGCGGCCTTTTCCTACTGAAAGTCTCTGGCTAAATAAGCCTATAGCTGCAATTTTTCAAAAATTGTTCCTGCCCTCTGTCCTACCAAATCCCTCAGCTAAACTGGGTTCTGGCAACTCCCCATCCAACCCCAGTTTGTAAGACTAAAATTCTTGGGTACTTAATTCTACCTCTAACTTGTAGATACTCATTAAACTTACGACAGGGAGACTCACGGCACCTTTTGATTTGTGGTGATGTCCCCGAATTTCATACCACAGTTCTCTACATCTTGGACCAGTGATTAGTTTTTAACATTTTGGAAGGCTTGATTTTATGCAACCACTTCCACTGAGCCTAGATTTTGAGGATATTCGTTTAACTTGCACACCTGAACTACTCCAAGCTACCACTGACATGCACTGTGGAGAAAGAACCCTCCTCAGAGGCAGCCTGGACAATCTCGCCAAAGCCCACAAGGAATCAGCACAGCTGTGCTCACCTTGTCCTACTATATGGGACCCCTGCAACAAGAGTCGCCTTTCAAATTTTATCTAGTATGTTCATCCTCAGCCAGGTTTAGAACTGTGGGCATCAATTCATTTAGCCCTTCTGGAAGAATCCCTTCTGCATCTCTCAAGATCTTAGTTGACATCTAATGAAAATATGAAGACAAAAACACAGGCCCAGCCTAAATAATTCATCCTTTACCCACACTACAAAGTCATTCGATTCACTGAATGTGGCAACTCTAAAATATTAGACAGGATGCTAGGTAGTGTATCAGCAGAACAACTGGACCTTAATCTTCCCATCGCTGAAGTGACTTGTTACATAACACCCAGGCCCCATTACATAATTACAGGTCTTAGCAACAGCATGATTGATAGTCAGATCTATCTATCTTGACTGTAGATCAAGTTGACCTACAGTCAACTTGAGAAAAATATATTGAATAAATGCAGGAAAATCTTTAAATATACAAGGGCTAAGAAAGTCCTCATAGCCCACACTGATAATAAAGAATCTTGTAGGTATGGAACCAAATGAGAATATACCATTAACAGCTGTGCTCTTCCAGCCTTGGAAAACCGGACAAGATTGCCTCTTCCTTAAAATGGTCATCTGTGAGACTGTAAAGTCAAGGTTCAGTTGTAGAAAGCAAAATCCACAGCCAGTCAGCAGAAAGGGGTGTGATATAGAAAACTGGTGCTAACAACACAGAACAGAGGCATGAGCCCTGGGCTGAGTCTCCAAGAAGAATTCTCAGAACAGCCCTGCAGAGAGACTGGCCCAATCAGGAAGGTAGGGAATAAGGAAGCAAATACCATTCAATAGCCATCGAAGCCCGTGAGCGGACTCTCACACACTGCTACAAAAAATCCTCTCCCTCCACTGGGCTTGCCAGCAGTAACTACCTCTTTCTCATTTCTGCCTTCTAAACCTTACTTGAGAGAGTCTAATTGGTGAGGCCAATTTGCATCTAGAATCCCAGGCAGAAAGATGTCTGAGAAATTCAATTTTGGGCTTTGCAATCTCTTCAGTACAAGACGTGCAGTAGACACGTATATACTCAATATATTGTGCTCAGCCTTAATTTACCACAATTTAGGTCACTAATATAATATACCTAATTTGACACACAGACCTAAAAGCATTCCTTCCCTAGTAGCCTCAAAGTATAGTCTTACTCCACAAAAACTTCCTCCTCTATGCCAACCTCGACACAAAACTACACTCATAGCTATAAACACAACAAATATAATGGCCAATGCTAACATATACTTACTTTTACTATTATTATTCACATTTTATATTTAAGGGAACTGAGAAACAGACTGGTAAAATAACATGCCCAAGGTCACACAGTCAGGAAGTGTAATCTGGCTCCCTAACCTGTGATCTTAATCTGTATACGTATAAATGGAAACCATAGAAAAACTTGCAGTCCAGACTGGAAGATGTACGAGGCAGACCTAGGGCGTTGACCCACAAGCAGGTGTCATCTAACTCAGGTGTTCTGATATTTCACTAGGCCCAGTACCTTAATTCTCTGCCAAGACAGAACCTAGATAGAGGGAGGAGTAAGGGCTTCCCGTCACTGCCCTCTCTCCTGGTTCCCAGAAAGCACTGGACCACAGAGGCTGAATTGCTGAAAGAGAACATCTGGATCTGGATGATGAGGATGAAAGAACTGCTAAAATAGAACATGAGGACTTGGAAGACCGGTTTCCTTGGAGGAATGGCCATCACCACAGGCAATATGAGATCCACCACAGGTAAAGACTCAGACACTTTCCCTGGTGTTCAAGTTCTGCCTTTACACACCTGCCTCTTTAGGAGGCTTCACCTCAGAGAATTGGGGGTTTGAGGGGGTGAAGGATGATGCGAACTGACCGTGTTAGTGGGGCCGCAAGTGCTCCAGTATGCCGACAGAGAACGAAGCCTTTCTTGTAGCTGACTTCTGACCTCAGCCTCAGAGCCCCAACACAGCTGCACCAGCCGTGATTTCTGCTCACTGGTCACAAAGGTCTCAGGCCTTTGAGTCATGCTTTAAACTCCCCCTATCCAATGATCTTCCCTTTCTAGGTTATTCTCAACTAAGTACTGCTGTTGCCCGAACCCCTTAACTACAATCCACTTAATTTACTCTTTGCTCAAACTCCTGGCCTCCCAAACCCTCTGCTGCCCCTTAGGGATATGATAAAGGTATATGCTACAGAGGTTTCTCTTGCCCCATAGTTTTCAGAGCATTCATTTTATGCACAGATAAGCACACAGGCCTTTTTGTGAGTAAAGAAATTAAGTTCCCAAGAAAAATCTGGTCTTCAAGTGTTTGAATTAGTTTTACTCAAAAAATGTAGCATTACTATTTTAGGGGGAAAAAAACTTTAAGACTTTTCAAAGGCTCATTGGACATCAAATAGTCCTTATAAAACTAGCTATCATGTAAATTAATCAAAATTACATATCTTTAATGTCCCTTAAAAATCTAGCATTTCATATTTTAGGACCCCATTGAACCTTCAGAGCTATCAGAGCCAGTGGAAGGAGAAATAAGAAGGCAAGAAATGAAGGGGATAAGGATTTGGGAAGCTGTGAACGGGGCATTACAAAAAGGGCAACTTATGAGAAGGGAGGAATACAGGAAGAGATTGAAACAATTGAATAAATAAGATAAGAAGACTACAGAAAAGGAGTATGATAAGAGTAAAGATTGTAGCAGAGGGCAGTAAGAAGGAGATAAGCAACAAAAGGCACTTGGTCACTTCCCAAGCACACAGACACGCTCACACTCATGCTCATACACAATCAATCTCACATTGCCCCTTTCCAAATCCATCTAGACATTTAAGCCAGTGAATCATCATTGAGCAAATCAATATGATAGACAAGACCAGCCTGGAATTCAGAAAACCTAAATTCTATTCCCTGTCTTGCGAATGACTAGTTGTATGTGACTTTCAATAAGTTGCCTAATCTTTTTGTCATTTAATCTCTATATAGTAAGGGTGGTAGACTTAAAGAATTCTAGGTATGAGAGTACTAGACAGTGTCTATGGATAAGGTCTAGGCCACCAGAGGTGGAGTTAACATTTCTGTTTCCGTTGAGAATGATCAGGCCGATGCCTCAGGTAGGTCAGTCTAAGAAGAGTACCTCTACTCCAAAAGAAACTTCCAAAAAAACAAAAAAGTAGTTATCTCAGAAGGGCCCTCGATGTCCTTCTGTCCTCTAAGTCTTCTGAATCCCAACACCCCTGCAGCCTTTTCTACTGGCCTTCTATTCAAGATTCTAGCTATTGCTACCAACTTCTCGCAGTGTTGGAGGTGATAACAGGTGATGTTTGTTGATGCTTATAATTATGATGGTGATTATGATGATGATGGTGATAACAGTGATGGCAATTATAACCAATAACTATAAGAAATTGGAGAGAAGAGGGTAAAAAAGAAGGAAGGAAGAGAAGGAAATAAAGAATTTAAAACAAACATACATCCTAATATATCATGTTAAGTGCCGTGATAAGAAAACACAAGATTAGATGATGCACATAGCCCAGTCATGAATGGTCTGAAAATCTTCACACTTGTGTGTTATAAATATAAGCAGATTAGTAGGGGACACAAGTGTGGAGGCAGGATAACCATTTACAGATTTTTATGGAGAACAAGGCAAGAAATGTTGACCGTATGGGCTAGGTAGTGGAAGAGAGTAAGGTGGGGAGTGGGCAGACTGATAATGCTTAGTGGTTACTTAGTGTGGAGGGCAAAGAGGAGGAATAAATCAAAACAAATTCCAAGTCCACAGACTGGCCTACTGAGTGGATAGAGAGTCCATTTACTGAGGTGGGGGACACAAGAAGTGTGGAATAATGAGCTCGACTTACACATAAAACTCACAGTCACCTAACTGTGAGTAACCAGGGGCAAGTGAATATATAGGACTGCCATAGTGAATGGAAAAGAGATGCTAGGAAGGAAACAGAGGGTTTCTGGGCAACACTGAGGGCTCATATAAAGTTGGAAATCATAATAGTGGCCTCAATCTTTGCAGTAACATACATTATTACCTCCAACCCTTTTCCAACCCTGTGTGATATGTATCACAGAAGAAGGAAAGCAAGGCTTGGAAATGTTAAATAATTTACCTTAGTTCTCAACTCCTGTCTAGAATGACATTCAAACATAAGTCTGTCTAAAGCTTAGATTCTGGCCAGCACATCATGCTGCCCTCAGTAAAGTGCTAACTCTTATTCCTTCCCAAGGTGATTATCCTGAGAATACAAAAATAATGATAATAAAATGTGGATTTCCCACTCGAGAAAGTCAGAGTCTAGTGGGAAGAGAGAGACTTATCAATACCATTAAAATGTGATGTGTTAAAAATACACTATGATTGGTGTAAATAAGATAGGAATAAAATCTGCACTAGCACAGACAAGGGGCCGTTGAGAGAGCAGAGAGAAAAATACAGCTGGATGGAATAGAAATATTTGAATTGACCTTAAAGAATGAATAGGCCTTAAGTATGCTTTAGATAACAATTTTTTCCCCATATTTACAAATGAGGTCAAAAGGCTAAACCAATAAACCCTAAGCCAACCAAACGGGTGTTTTTCCACTAGAGTCTCCAACCGTGGACCTTCAAGTACAGCTCAGCCAGAGGCCTGTTTCAGCTGCTTTGCTCTCACGGCTGCTTTGCTCATTTTGAGCAACATCAAGCACAAGTGTCACAAGTCAAACATTAATTTGCTAATGTCATTATCTGACACTTCCTGTTTACAACACTTCTTTCTATAAAAATGTTGTTCTCCTGATGGTAGGAGACATGAGACCATTTTTACATCGAAAGGACCTTTCTCCTGAACTTTCAACATTAGCCTGTTAGAATAACCATCTCTTGCTTCAAACTGAAGTTCCCCCATATTCCGCAGAGGTCTCTTCGTTCCTTGTTAATAGCTGTCATTTATTACCCGTTTGTTTATTACAATAATTAGAAATAGAAAGTAGTAACGGTCTGCTTGGAACATGCTAAAGAAATAAGTTCCACAGCGTTTCCAACATCTTCTAGTTTTATTGTGTAATTTTAGGGATAATGTTTTCTTCTCTTTTACAGAAAAAGAAGTTATCTCTGTGAATCTCTGTTGACCAGTAACTTATTCATGTATATCCATCATTTTAGGTTAGAGAAAAAGAATGGCTAATTTAGAAGCCTTTGTATTGTCAAATTCTATTGCTTTACGGTTTTGATGATAGTTTGTGCATCACAGGCAGATTAATTTCCTATGACACTACCTTTACAACACATTCCTGCTTAAATGGTTCCCTGTTGCTACCATTCTTCATTGAAATTCCTCCTCGATTACTTTAAGAATAATATCTATCAACTGCCTCAAATTTGTTTCTACTACTCTCATTACAAACTCTCTCCTCCAACCAGCACAATTTCCTTACTGAGTCTCACCTTCTCTTCACCCTAACACACACCATACTCATTTTTACCTTTCAGCCTCCACTCCTTTATTCAATCAATACTTATCAACTTTCTACTATGGGCCAGGCAGAGTGGAGAACTCCCAGATATTTAAGACAGGGTCCCTGCCCATCAGTAGCTTACACCTCGAAGAAGGGAGATGAGACAGCTAGGTAAATAATTACCAGAGTATGATAGGCACTCTACCAAGGGCCTAGGTAAATCTCATTTCAAGGTCCAAGGAGAGTCAAAGTCTTGAATGTCTTTCACCATCTCTGCCCCATGGCATTACATTTTCAATGTCTGTTTCAAGTCCTACCTCATCCATGAAATTTCCATCAACCACACCTGTCTCCAGTGATCTTTCTCTTCTCCTAATTTTTATTATACTCCTAATCTACAATAAAGAAATCTAACTTTGAATGATAAACTGTATTATACTATTTTTAGTGCTTTAATGTGGGTTGGCCTCGTTTCCTCAATTATATTACACACTTAAAGGCAAGGATTATGTCTTCTTTGTTAACCTCACTATTCCTATCATAGCCGATAATTATTAAAGACATTTGTATTTTATCTAAGATTATAATATAATATACCCATGTCAAAAGATTAGGTTTCAATCACTTCGAAAAAAGTAAGATGAAAATTTAATAAATGGACTAAAAATTTTTAATGGGAAAAATTTTCAGTTTATAATGGGAAAATATAGATCATATGTGTTAAATAAAAATAGTCTTTAATTGATTTGGTCCTGATTTCTTTTTAAATAATAATCCACTTCATTCATTTATTAAACAATTGTGTACTGAGGACCTACTATGGTCAAAATGCTGGTGAGGTCTAAACGCTCCATGAGGTGAGCAAAATGGCCTACTTTGAAGAGCTTCTGTTCCAGAAACTCTCCAAAAGGGACAAAATCCTGATCCTTGGCCCGAGGTCACAGAACCACCTGATCCCTGAGTTGGAGCCACAATAAACCAATTTAAGAATTTCTAAGCTAAGAATATATATTTTGTCCTTTGTAGTTTTTTTCTCCTTTTTTTAAAACTAAGTCTGACATAATATGTAATGTGACTACTTCCTGTTCAGCTCCAGCATGGACCACGGTCAGTGGTTGCAGAGAGCACACGTGAAAGTGTGGTCTACCATACTCCGCTGTTATTGGCCAACATTCCTCAAGATTTTCCCCAGCGAAACATAGAAAAGAGTGGTTCTGAACAACTTATACCCATAGCGTTTTGTTCCAATTCGACCATATAAATAGCTAGTTGTGGCCCCTGCATTAAGCAGCAACCTCTTTGATGAGTTACTCATAGCATTTCCACCAGCCCAGATCAAGGGGTGACACCCAAAACACCAAGAGAACTCACCAAAGACTCCAACTGTGGTTCTGTTTTCCCTTCTGCTCTCTGAGAATCCATTTCTCTTAGAAGAAAGAAAACGATCTGTGTTTTCCACTTAAGCCAAACTGCCAGACAACGCCCAGGAAAAATTTGGAAGCAGGAAGGAGATTGAAGGGCTGGGGAGAAAGAACATATACCTCCTTCTGTCTTATAAAAATCCAAATACCGTTGCTCAAGAGAGCTTGGAAGCTCAAAAGCAATGGGACAAAATATGAAATTCATTTATGAGCAGCCAGGTAATATCGTATCCTAATACAGTCACAACGAATGCTCTTGTTATTTAAATAAAATAAAGTAACGCAAACATGTTTGGCCAAGGAAGTTCAGTATACGCATGATACTGCCAGTCAGTGAGTGCTAGGCATATCTTTTAGTTCTGCACTGTAATGTTAAGAGGTCAGATATGCAGAGAGGTCTTGACAAAGAATTTCATTGACCTCGCAATACATTTTATGTTACTGTTCAGAAATGTTTAATGTCTGCGATTATGTGTCAGCCACCAGAGAGCTTCAGAATACTCAACAAACAGCTGCAGTTATCTGAGAGGAAACCAGTCTGAAAAGAAAACTGGGGCTTTACTGCCCTCTGCTGGATACCCAGGCTAAGGAATATTTCTGCATTCTTTTAGAAGAAATTGAGTAGTAGTACTGTGGATAGCTGTATGTGGCTAAGAGCACCGTATTTAAAATGAGCAGTCTTGAGCAAACAATGCTTAATCCATGCCATGTATACATGACCCTTGCGACAGATTGAATAATTCAGTGCACATTAGCTACATCTAACTAAACTATTATTAAAATCAAGGAGTGATTTTTAAAATATTTTAATTATTCCTTTCAAGTAGTTCTTATACATTTAACAGAAAAATTTCATCAATGTGAAAGATGCCTACTGACATTTATTTATAATATTAAATAGCACACCGTATGTCAAAAGAGATGGTGACACCAGCATTAACACGTGAAAAGCTAACACTTTTATTTCATAGGTCGCAACATTATATAATATTATGTATGTTCGTTATATATAGATATTGGTTTTGTTTTTGTTTTTGAAGGTAATATTTTCTTTAAATGTTCTTTTTATGCATAAATTTCAATTTATTAGAATTATTTTTGAATTATTTTGAAAATCTTTTTATGTCTGTGATCACGCCTATACAATAGCAGCGGCCCAGACACACAAAATGCAGCCTGTGAAGGCCTTCTATTTTCAAAAAAACTGAAAGTGTTTCCAATATTCAGTTATAACATCACTATAAATACAAGCCATTGACGTCTGCTTTTATCTAAACCCCATACATTTGAGAGACAAGCGAAATGTTCTCTGAGCCCCTTCTCTGCCCAAGCATTATCCCAAATAAACTCACAACAACACTGCAAGGTGTACACTGTTAAGTACATCTAAGCTGAGATAACAGTCTCAAAAGACACACACAGAGAGGGCTGCTGGCATTAACCTCACAGCTCAGGCTCTCGAGACAGGATCTCACCTGTACCTTAGACCCTTCTCAGGTGGAGAAAAGAAAATGGAGAAGGAAACATCTAGAGTGTTACCCTTGATGCTTCTACTGACATACTCATGACCTGGGACAAATCATAAACTTTCCAAGCCTCAGCATTTACCTCTGTACAATGGGAACAGTATGAGGCCCATATCTTCCTCACTTTATAGTCATTTAAATGAATTGTTTCTACATGCAGATTCTTGGTACTGAGAAGAACTTACTTCAGTTAGTGTTTTCTAATGAGGTTGTTTAGGAAAACGAGCCTTTGACTCTAGAAGTAGAAGGAGCTGGATACAAACCGAAGCTCTGCCTCTTGCCAGCTAAATAACCCTGCACAACGCTGAGCCCAAGGTCCCTGGCTGCCAAACAGAATGGTAACAACCATCCTCCAGTGTTTTTCTGAGAATTGAATTAGCCCGAACCATGGTAAATGCTCAACAAATGTTTGTTCATTTCTATCTCCCCAATTACCTTCAAATGTGATCAGTTCTTCATCTAGCTGAAGAGTTTAAACCCAGCTGGAGAAAGGACTGGATACCACTCACAGGCCCTTCCAGTCCTTTATCTTTAAAACCATTACTATACAAACTTTTTATTAATGCTAGGAAATAGAGGAAAATATGTAAGAGGCCATTTCTATGATTCCCCTTGTGATTACAGGAGTTAGAAGAAGCTTAAAGAGCACCTAGTTCAATTCCATTTCTTTAGGTAAAACGAATGTTGGCCCAATGGACTCACCTCAAGAGAGAGCCAAGATTAGGACCCTGGCTCACTGGGCTCCAAAGGACACAATGATGCAGGTTTGACCCAACAATAGCCAGAGCTTCTTGAGGCAACCACCTCTGGACAGGCTGAGTTATAATATGGAGTTGGTAGGTTGAGCCACCCCTTGAACCCCAAAAGGCAGGATTAAAATCAGAAGCATCAGGTGGTGAGGGAATTCCTACAAATGGGCATCATAAGAGGGATTTTTTTTTTATCGAGGTAGAAATAAGCTTATATTCTTAAATGCATTTTTTTTAAAAAATCTGTAGGATTTATGTTTTGTGTTGAGAATATGAATATATTACCAAAAGCTGCTGCAGAGCACATTAATGTAAAACTAACTAAATAAATTAAACCATGAGGTCTGAAGGAGAGAGAAGAATTGCCTTTGGCACAACTGTGAAATAGATGATATTTAACCACAGAAATGTCCCATCTCTTGGCATATCCTTGGTTCCGCATCCCCTGTCTTTGGAATGGTGAAGTACTGCTCATCTAGTCACATCATAAATTGCCTTCTACTGCATTTTATTCTGTCTTGAATTCATTATAGTATTTAAAAGCCCTGCCTAAGATCCGTAATGTAATATTACCACGATTTAGTTCTTGCCAGCATTCAGCATCCTCAGCATCCTGTCTCCCAGAATGTATTACAAAGATATTTCACTGTGAACTTAGTTGCCATTCAGAAATAAATGCAAGCAGCATTTTGTTTGACCTAATTAGGCTGGAATGGAGCTTTGATCTGTCTTCCAGGTTTTATAATAGGTGACCTATCATGTGCTGATTCTCCTTCTTTCCCTGATTCCCAGCAGGTACCACCTCCCAACCCCACCCCACCGCCCCTACCCAGATTTCACAGGTTTCCTCATTACTCTTTGTGGTGAGTTTATTTGCTCTGGTGATTTGTGTAGTAGAATCCCTGCCTGGAGAATGATTTTGGATTTGCTAGTGCTGATTTATTTATTTGCCAATGTCATGAAAGCAGCTCTAGGCATTTGCATTAGAAAACAGAAATTATTACCATCACATCTTTGGTGTTGTGCATGCACATACATATGATTATGAATGAAGATGAATTGCCTTTCAAAAACTGACAATATTTTTTGGTAGCATCTTGTGTCCATGTGCTTTTTGAGTAAATGGTAATATAATGTATGACTTTTTTTAGGAGTATCGACTTGTCAGTATAACCTGTACAAACCCACCATTTTTAAGTACTACTCAAACATATGTTAAGAGGAAATATTCTACCACAGAGAATAATACATAAACACAAATATAAACTTTCCTTTTATCTACCTGAGTTAGCATATATATTAGGAATATCTCTCCTTAAATTATAAAACCAGAAGTCAGTCCTGCTGGAGTTCATAAACAGATAGACAACATTCCTGCATAACTTATAACTTAATGGCACATGCATTTGTATATTCATCTGCATTTGACAAAGCTTCTATTAATACCTAGGAGTAGGAAAATATGAGTGTGCCAATCCAGGACTTTTATAAAAAGAGACTCATTATGCACCACTGTTCTCAAGATTCATTCAAAAGACCACCTTAGAGAGGAGTCCCTTGCAATAAAATAGTCACTTGACCCTTTGAATGGGATCCCAGGAAAGATCTTCCAAACATCAAATGTCACTATATAGCCAATTTGCAAAATTGGAATATACTTAGATTTTGTATCCTCTCTTGGTAAAACAGAAAGGCAAGGAAATACACTTTTGACTAGCCTTCAGTAGGAAGGAAATCATCCTTTTTCCTTCACTTACTTTTAAACCCACTAAACTTTTTTTGTAGTAGAAATATGGTAGTAGTCTGGGAAATAAATCCTAAGAAGCAGAACTACCTGAATCATTTTCAAATATTTTTCTGAAATTGTAAATTTTCTCTACCTAAAAATTAGGTCAAATTAATAAGACATGCTCTTTGGGGCTGGTTAGACTCTCCTTTCTGTGTTTTTGCAGTTCTGGGGGCTAGCATCAGGTGAGTCACTGTGCTTGGGTTATACAGCAAGAGCCCCAAAGATCTTCACCTCATGAGAGAGAAAGAGAAAATCTGAGCTGAAGCATGAGAACCAGACATTTCTCTGAGGTTTGTCTATAAAAACCAAATTCTTTGTTTGAAATAGCAATATGTAGAATATTGATTAAGCTGCCAGCTGCTTACAATTTTAAATTATCTTATAATAAATTAAATTTTAAAGATGTTTTTTATTTAGTTAGAGATGGATACATATAGTCAGTCATTGGTCTCCACTTATTCTCAACCCTAGTTTTGCTTCTCAGAACTTTCATGGAATTTTTTGGTACATTTAGTCATGATAAACTATATATTCCTGTGATAGAAAACTCCCCTCCAAAATTTCAGAGGCCTAACACAATAAAGATGTATTTCTCACTCAAGTCCAATGTAGGTCAATGAGGGCTCAGCTCCACCTAGTTACTCAAGAACCCAAGCGATAGGCACTCTCACACTTCAACACATGGCCCCATTGCCAAGCCAGAGGAAGAGAGAACATGGAGAACTCATCCAAGCTTCAGCCCAGAACTCACACAAATGACTTGTTCTTTCAGCCTTAACTAGGAAAAATGACATGGCTCCGACCTAACTAGAACAGAAGCTGTGACATGTGAGTGAGCACATGTATACTCAAAAAGCATTGTCTCTGGCACACCTCAAATCCTTTTTCTGATGGTCAGAAACTCTCACACTATAAAAACTCAAAATCAGGCTTAGTACACTCCAGCTTTAAAGAAACAGCCTGACATGAAAATTCCTCCTCCTTCTACCTGCTTCCTGGCTTCAGAATCAAAAGGCAATAATTAAATGGATCTTTGTTTTTCAAACAAAAGCAGAAAGTAACATTGGACTTCTCTTTAAAGAGTCACTGATGCGAATAGAAAGAGCTCTTGCTTAGAAGAAACAGAAGGATCTGGACCTAGCTCTAGCCTTTATTAGCCAAGATACTTAACTTTTCTGTGCTTTGGTTATTTTAGTTTATTATGGGGATTGTCCTAACTAAATTATAACTTTGTTGAAAGGAGGGTCCATATCTTAACACATCTCAATACCTCTCATAACACCTTGTACAACACCCTGCCCAAGAGCTGGGCTAATTTACAACTACATCAGAAGTCCTTTTTCATCCTAGGCATATCTTCTCATCAGGGAGAAGAGACAGCATCTGTCTGGCACTGACTTTCATATAAAACTGCAAGTTGTAACCATATTTTGACATTTGAATTTCAGTATTTCTGATTCTGTCAAGTCAGCTTTTGGCTGGGGCAAACTCTTGTTTAGATTAGGGCATGAAGCTTTGATTAACAAGTTAATCTGAAAGTTCTTCCACATTAACACTCTCTTCCACATTAACAAAGCTCTTCCATATTAACAAAGAGGATAACTTTGACTGGTATATTCGATCTTCTTTTAAAGGAGATAAAATGTTCCATTCATTGTACCTCACATATCATTTCTAAAAACCTAAACAATCTTTGCTTTTTTACCTAATCATATCTAACTTTCCCTACTTGGCTTTTAAACCTTATTTAATCTGACCTTACCCTATAACCTCATGGGGACCAAGGCTTGCAAAGGTTTCTACGAAGGGGTAACATGTTTTGGACTAAACATACCTGCCTTGTCAAAGAAATAATTTGAGGAAGTAGTAGACGTTTTAAAACATTTCTGACATTTTTACTCTGCCCAGCCTTGAATCTGGACAAGCTTGTGACTGCTTAGACTGATGAAGTATGGTAGAATTTATTCCAGATGACTCAATAAGTTGTAAAAGGTGTTGCAACTTCTGCTTGTACATTAGAACATTCATGCATGGAGTCCTGAGCCAACATATAAGGACAAATATCCTAAAGCCATCAAGCAGTGAGAAAATCAAAGCACGTGGAAAAGACACATGTAGGTGCTCCGGTCAGCAGCTCTAGTGTTTGCATCGTTCCAGCCCAGGCACAAGACATGTGAATGAATGAGTCTGCAGATGATTCCACCCACCTGACTTTTTAGTCTTTCCAGTTGAAACCTCAGATGTCATGAGCTTGACCCAATCGATGAACATAAAAAAAAAAATTGGTTATTTTAAGCCTCAAAGTTTGGGAATAATTTGTTACAAAGCACTAGTAACGGAAAGAAGTCTATGCCTATAGGCCATATATTAGTTTTCTAGGGCTACTGTAACAAAGTACCACAAACTAGGTGATTTAAACAACAGAAATTTATTGTCTCACAGTTATGGAGACTTAGAAGTCCAAGATTAAGATGTTGGCAGGCTGGTTCCTTCTGAGTGTCATGAAGGAAGGATCTGTTTTAGGACTTACTCCTTGCTTATAGATGACTGTCTTCTCCCTGTGTCTTCAGATTATTTTTCCACTGTACCTATCTGAGCCCAAATTTTCCCTTTACACAAGAACCTAGTCATATTGGATTCGCACCCACCCTAATATTTTAATTTGATTAACACTTTAAAGACCCTGTCTCCAAACATGGTCACATTCTTAGTTACCGAAGGTTAAGACTTTAACGTATGAATTGTTGGGGTGACACAATTCAATTCACGACAGGCTCAGAGGCAATTTACATATGGAATTGTGTATAAAAGCATTTACATATAGTACCTCTGGGATAGTAAAATTGCTTAAAAGAATGTGGGTAGGGGGAGGGGGGAGGAGAGGGGTAGATAGGAGAAAGGGTGTCAAATATGTGGTGACAGAAAGAAATGTAACTATAGGAAGTGAACACACAATGTAAATATATATATGCCTTACTGTTAAAATGTACAGATTTCGTTAATCAATGTCACCGTAAAATAATTAATTAATTAATTAATTAACTAACTAATTTTAAAAAAATATTGTGGGACCAAGTTCCATCTCTTCAGTGTATACAAACATGTACACATATATATAACACGTGTGTGTTGTATTGTGAAATATGAATGGACCATAAAGGCCTTATGCTAAATCTAAAAAAGCCAAACTTAGAGAACTGTGAAATAATATCAAATGACCTAAAAAAAAAATGCATCAAAAAAATAAAATAAAATACGTGGGAGTAAATTTAATCGAGAGATAAAAGACCTGTACTCAGAAAATTGTCTTTAAAAAAAGAAACTGAAGAAGAAACAAATAAATGAAAGCACATATTGTGCTCAGGGATAGGAAGAATTAACACTGTTAAAATGTCCATAGTACCCAAAACAATCTATAGATTCAATGCAATCTCTATCAAAATACCAATGGCATTTTTCACGAAACTAGAAGAAATAATCCAAAAATGTATATATGGAACCATAAAAGATCCTACATAGCCATAGCAATCTTGAGAAAGAACAAAGTTGAAGGTATCACACTACCTGATATCAAACTACAAGGCTATAGTAACCAAAACAGCATAGTACTGGCATAAAAACAGACACATAGATGAACAGAATAGAATAGAGAGCTCAGAAATAAATCCACACTTATACACTCATTTAATATATGACAAAAAGGCAAGAATATATATTATAATAAGAATATATAAAGACAGTGTCTTCAATAAATGTTGTTGGGAAAACTGGATAGATATTCCCCCTCCCCCACTGCAAAAAAAAAAGAAAGAAAGAAAGACACTCGACCACCTGCTTATACTATATACAAGAAGAAACTCAAAATGGATTAAAGTCTTAAATATAAGACCCGAAACCATAAAACTAGAAGAAAACATAAGCAGTAAACTCTCTGACATTGCTCTCAGTAAAATTTTGTCTGCTATAATTCCTTGGGCAAGGGAAGCAAAAAATAAACAAATAAACAAATGGGACTATATCAAACTAAAAATGGTTTTGCACAGCAAAGGAAATCATCGACGAAATGAAAAGACAACCTCCTGAATTGAAGATATTTGTCTATAATACATCTGAGAAGTTAATATCTAAAATTTATAAAGAACTCATACAACTCAACACCAAAAAGAACAAGCAACCTAATTAAAAAATGAGCAGAAGATGTGAACAGGTATTTCTCCAAAGAGGATGCACAATGGGCAATAGACATGGGAAAAGATGCTCAAGGTCACTAATCATAAGAGAAATGCAAATTAAAGCCACAATGAGATACCACCTCACACTTGTCAGAATGGCTATCATTAATAAATCAAAAAACAAGTGTTGGTGAGGATGTGGAGAAAGGAGAACCTTTGCACACTGTTGGTGGGATTGCATGTTGGTACAGACACCACAGAAAACAGTTTGGAGGTTCCTCAAAAAATAAAAATAGAACTACCTTATTACCCAGCAATTGCACTTCTGGGTATTTATCCAAAGAAAACCAAAACACTAATTTGAAAAGACTTATGCACCCCTATGTTCACAGCAGTGATATGGAGGCAACCTAAGTGCCCATCAATAGACAATTGGATAAAGAATATGGAATATTACTCAGACATAAAAACATGAAATCTTACCATTTGCAATGACATAGATGAACCTAGAGTATACTATGCCAAGTGGAATAAGTCAAACAGGGAAAGCCAAATACCATATGATTTCACTTATATATGGAATCTAAGGAACAAAATAAATGAATAAACAAAACAAAAACAGACTCATAGATACAGAGAACAAACTGGTGATTGCCAGAGGGGAGGTGGGTTGGGGGCTGAGTGAAGGGATTAAGAAGTACAAATTGGTAGTTACAAACAGTCATGGGGATGTGGAGTACAGCATAGAGAACATAGTCAGTAATACTGTAATAACTATGTATAGTTATTACTAGACTAATTGGGGGAATCACTTCA
The DNA here is from genome assembly GCF_902729225.1 of Pteropus medius. Lineage (NCBI taxonomy): Eukaryota > Metazoa > Chordata > Mammalia > Chiroptera > Pteropodidae > Pteropus > Pteropus medius. The sequence continues at coordinate 2,316,631 of NW_024350325.1, forward strand.
TAAATTATATAAATATCTAACCATTGTGCTATATACCTTAAACTAATATTAAATTAAATCAAATTTTTTAAAAAGTGTTACAAAATCAATGACAGACCCAAAACCTCAGATCCGAGTAGCTCAGGGAACACTAAGCAGGAATAAATAACAAAACATACATATGCACGCACAAACACATGAAAACCTAGGCACCTCAGATTCAAATTGCTGAAAACACAACACAAACAGGAAATCCTGAAAGTACCCAGGAAAAAAAGAGATACATTTCCACTGGGGACAACTCTACATGTGTTTCTCATACTTCTGAACATCTCACAAAGTGAGACACTGATTGAATTATTTCCAGACTATCTATACAAGGATGTTTGTATATAAAACAGCCTTATAATATAGAAATGATGTCTTTCCAGAGCAAATAGAAAGCTTACTTACAGTCTTATAAGTTACTGTGTCTCTCTCCAGAACAAAAGGCAGATATGCTTACTACTCATTATAAAAGATTTGGATTCCCTAAGCTCAGGGTTCCTCTCCTATAATGCAGTCTACCTGGGACCATTTCCATCACCCTTATAGGACTTAGGGGCAAGGGGAACACATACAAATATGCTGCTGCTCATGCTGCTTTCTGTGCCATGACTAATAAAGTTCTTTTGTTTTCACTCAGGAGCCTCTTGTCTTCTACTAGCTTCTATGAACCTGTAGCCAGCTAAATTTTCAGCTTGCAAGTAGAGTGAAATCCCCGACCATTTGTAGTTCTTTACAGTGAAGAAATATCACAGTAGACTTTTCATCAGAAAATACACAACATAGAATACAATAGGGTAACATCTTGAAAATGATGAAAAAAAAATCTGTCAATCCAGTGCTCTAGTCCCTGTAAAGATATTTTTAAAAAATAAAAGAGAAATAAAGACTCCTACAGTTTCACAGGGCCACATAAAAACTTGTATCCAACGAAATGGCAGAAGCAATATGTGTCACCTTCAGGCTGAAGCTGTGAAAAGCCTCTACGTAACCCTTTAGATCCTCTTTCTCTTCATCCAAGAGCATGAAGGTCTTATATGGAGTTGGTAGACAAAAAAATTAATGCAGCATGAATCGTTGGGTCATCCCATAAAACGCTGCCCTGGAAAGTTACCTGGTCCTACAGAGGATTCATATAAACTGTGTGTGTGTCAAGCCACTGGGGGAAATAAATTAACACAGGAAATTAAAAACTTTGTAAAGTTTTATTTTACCTAAAGCTCTCCCCATATCTTCAGAGTAACTTCTTATATACAAAAGGAAAGAAAATTAGAAGGCAATGATAAAAAAAAAAAAAAATGAGAGAAAATATTTTTAAATTCTGGTTCAGTTTTTTTTCTTCAAATATGTCAGCAAATGTGAGGCCACCTTTGCTTCCGATATTACTGGCATTGATCAATTGATCATGTTCATGAGTGTGGCCATGATACCAGGGCAACCTGTGTATTCTCACTTGTTTTCCTGTGTCAGAACACAATACTGAAAAAGTAAAGACCCTAACATGATGAAAATCTCTCTAATTCACAATCAGTTGAAAACTGATTGGGGTTTGGGGCCCACTGCCAGATAGCATTCTTATGCTGGATCTTTTTCTCAGCACCCTAAATTAACCAGCTAGAATTCCCTTTTAACTGCCAACCTACTCAGCCTTTCGAAATGCGGAGGTTTTCTTTTAGTAGTAGATCTGCCTCTCATCATAGAGATGGAACCATGCATTTTTTTACTTCTGAAAAGCAGAGTTTTTTGATACAGTAAGCTCAGAGGAATGTAAAAACAAATCCCAGACATCTTGTTTCAGGCAGGATATATGAACGCTGCGCATAGATCAAGGCAGACTCCTATAGCACTGACTGTCACCTGATGAAACCCTCAGTAGTAGTAGCCAGGCCTGTCCCATAAGTAATTCAGGGCAAAATAAATCGAGAGAAAGAGTTGTTATAAATAAATGATTGAAGTAATTAAACCTATTGTTAAAGAGCTTCATGGTCCAGGAGCAAAAGATTTGGCACAATGTTTCAAAAAATGAAGAAATGTATATTCTTCTGATGTATCTCAAATTCCGGTTTGGAAAAACATAATACACTACTCAAAGGTCATCATAATTCTAAAATACCCAAAACATAAGAGCAAGACAGAAGTATAACACTTTAAAACACTCATTTCAAAAAAATTAAGTGACGTTTGAGAGAGGTTTTCATTTATTTATTCAAAAAACATTATTGCACATTTATTATACGCCAGGCTTTGAACTGATCCAATTTGTGCAATGGATAATATTTTGAGATACCAATATTTTGTCATCTCTGCATTTTTCCTTTTCTCAGTGTAGCAAAGCAGGTATTCTGCAGAACATGGGCTCCAGAGTCAGACTGCCACGGTTCACTCCACAGCATACCCTTACCAGCTATGTGACCTTAACAAGTTACTTAATCTCTTTGTGCCTGAATTTACTCATCTTTAAAATAAGTGATGATGCAAAAGCTAATACATGTAAAGTTTTTAGAACAGAGTCTGTAAGATAATAGGGGCTCAGTTTTAACCATTATGATTTGCTGTCTTTCTTCCCTTACCTGGGCCTAAGGGGATCAATATCTCAGTATGCTAGTGGGGGGCTCTGAGTGCTTAGTTTGCCCGTGGATCTGAACCCCTTCCAGGAGCAGCCTCCTCTCAGAGCTCTATCCTTGATCAGAACAGCAGCTGTAAACAAGGCCAGGGCAACGGTGCCGCCTCCTGATTATGGTCAACCCTACCTTCAGGGAACCCTCCTCGAGGGCACAGCTTGTCAGTCATGCTGTCTCTTCTTAAGGCAACCAGAACCAGAACTCTGTCCTACTCCTCCCTGGATCAGGTCCCCCTGTGCTGCCAGGTGTTTGAAGGCCTCAGCTACTTCTGGTATAGAGTATGTCCTTGACTTGCTCCATAAAAATCATAGTTTAACTCATTTCCTATAATATCACTGCAATAAACTAAATGTTTGCATCTCCCTGAAATTTCTAACCCCAATGTGATGGTATTAGGATATGGGGTCTTTGGGAGGTGATAGGTCATGAGGGTGGGGCCTTCAGATGGGATGAGTGCCTTTATCACTCCTTCTTCCATGTGAAGACACAGCAAGAAGATGGTTATCTATGAACCAGGAAGCGGGTCCTCACCAGACATTGGATCTGCTGGCACCTCGATCTTGGACTTCCCAGCCTCCAGAAGTGTGAAAAATAAATGTTATTTAAGCCATTCAGTCTCTAGTATTTTGCTACAGCACCCAGAACAGACTAAGGCTCCTATACTAGCTTCCTTTCCCCTTATAGAAAGCTTCTTCACTTTCCAGTAGTGTGCTAGAGCTGACATGCTGGCTAAGGAGAGCTGAGTATGCTAATCTCTTCAGCAATGAGATGTTGGTAGCTTGAATGTGGTCATGATGAGCATATTTATTTATACCTCAGAAATTCAGCAGATGCTACAAATCAGAACTTTTTATTTTTCTGAGAGCTAGTTTGCCAGCATTCCACTGCGTATGCTTCAGACCTAGAGACATAGAATTCCCCCAACTCCCCTTTTCTGAAGGCCTTAGTGTAGGCCATACTTGGGCCTCTTGCTTAGTTTGGAAGAAAGGTTGGACAGTTTCCGCCTCGACTGGCCTTTCATGTAATTTCAGTTTCTTCTCCACACTGCTTCCAATCTTTCTGAAACACAAATCTCATCTTTAACTCAAAATTTAAACTTTAACATGACACTCAAAGTCCTTCTAATCTGGTGCCATTTTTTTTACCTGATTTTATTTTAATATATTTCCATAACCTCATATCCTTCCATTTGAGATCCTTCCAGATCTCAAATATCCTAGGCTGTTTATTATTCGATTTCATGTACTTTCAGGTTTCTGTTCCTTGATTTATACTGTTCCTCAACATAAAATGTCCTCTGCTAGCTTGAATGTGAGCTCTTCTCTGAAACCTTCCTCACACTGAGGGCAAAATGACCCTTTCATGTGACTCTTCTCTCATTCTTCTTTTAGAACACTAGCATCATTAATTTCAGATGGCTGTACTTATGTTTTAGCTTCACTGTTCGATTTCGTACTCCCAAAGGGGACAACTATGTGATGCATCTTTATATCTACTAGACCAACATAGTACCCAGCAAAGTATCGGAGCCCAAAAAGATTTTTGAATGAATTAATGAAGATCTAGAAGAGGCATTAAAGGACGATATTGAGAAGAAAATTTCACCTTCCTCTTCCCTCCCCGAACAATTCCATTCACATGCCATTATGCAGGGCTGAGCAAGAAAGAAGTATGTGCCATCGACAAGGGAGTAGATATGCAGCTTAAATGGCCCAGAGCAGGGTGTCAGAGCCTAAGCAAGGGAAAGAGGCTATCTGAGAAGTGGGGAATGAGGGAAACCTGATGCAGGTGTCAGATCTCAAGTGAGGTAAGAGGGGCAGCCACACAGAGATGTGTTAAGAGACAAAAGGCCAACTTAAAGGGGCTCCCACTAGCAAAAGCTAGAAAAAAATGAAACATCGAATAAATGATAGTAACACATTATAATCCAATGAATGAAATAGAAAGCCACAAATCCATACTGATATAAATAAATATATGAATTAATTAAAGTTTGATTAGGAATGTAATATTTTCACAGACTCAAACGACCTCCCCACAAAGTACTTGTTAATTATGAAGGAAAAATGACTAACTTTAGAGGAGAAGACTGGTAGATACTATATTAATCAAACGATCAAACTAAACATTACCAGCATTGGGACAAATTAAAATTGTGCCTCTGATATTATGCAATGAGAAGAACAGAGTCATTTGTGTGATATTTCTTCCAAAGATGTATATCTTGAATGTAATCATGAGGAAACATCAGACAAATCCAAATTGATAGACATTTTACAAAATAACTAGTCTATAATCTTCGAAGTGTCAAGATGATGAAGGCCAAAGAAAGAATGAAGAACATTTTTAGACTGAAGAAAACAAAAAAGAATGACAACTAAATATAACATGAGATTCTGAACTGGATACTTTTGCTATAAAGAATATTACTGAGACAACTAGTAAACTTGAATGGCGTCTACAAATTATATGATAGTTGCTATATATCAATGTTACTTTTCTGATTTTTAATGGCTATATTGAGGACAAGTAGAAAATGTCTTTATTTATAAAAATTGTACCATAGAATATTCAAAAGTGATAGAGTATTATATCAGTAATTTGTTCTCAAAAGAATCAGGAAAAAGGTTCTTTGCATTGTGCTTATAACTTTTTTGTAAGTTTTAGAATAAAAACAATAAGAATTGCACTTATATATAAATTCTTTCTTGACACTGATAATTAATCATTGCTAGAGAATCAACCAGCCACATTTGTTCTATGTGCATACTATGTGTACTAAGTATCAGAAATAAAACCTTTTGATTTTCTTTTTCTTTTGGTACATTTGAAGTATATCATTAGCTGTAATATATATATATAATATTTATAAATTTATATATATTATATAAATATATAATGTTTATTAAGTAAAAAGTATATAAATACATGTACATACATGTATAAACATTTTACTTAATAAAAAGTATATACATGTATGTATATACTTAATAAACATATTTTTTAAAATTTCCGAGCATAAGTGTTAAATTTTTCTAGTTAAGAGAAAAAATTGTGTTTTGGTTTAGTTTCAGTGCTATTATTTTACAAAATATTAATGATAGCAAAAAATGTTAATTTCTTTCAAAATCTGATGCCCTCATTAGATCCACATTTGGCTTCTGGGTTTTTGTGATCAAGTGGTAAAATTAGTTTAGTCTCTCTTGACTCCTGGAGTTTTGAAATCAAAATGGAATGTGTCAAAGCAGTCAACCAGAAACATACATATACACACATCCTTATAGGGGTCAGACGTAGCTAAATGGTAATCAGACATGATGCAAAGACAGGCTCGCTTTACCAGTTCCTTTGCCCAGCCAATCATCTTCCCAGGAAGTAATATGGCCACCTCTGTTTTAATGCTCTATTTCCTTGATTGAAATATGCTTTTTGTATTTTAACACTTCTGAAAAAAGGTTAATTTTGCAATCTATGTCAAAAGAAATTTGCCATCTGCAAGATATTATTATTAACCAGTGTTGTAACTAGTTTGTTATTACCTATACACGTATGAACATAGCCAAATCTCTTAGAATAGATGACAGAATTTTCAGAGCTAGAAAAGCTTATTGTGAATTCTTGAAGGATTGTTTCTCAGGCTCCAAACATCTACCCACCAGAGGCATCAAGCTGTTTGTTTTTCAGAAATTCATCAATCAAAGAAGGAAATTATGAAACAGAAAATTTAGACATAGTATTCTTCAATGTGTCTCAAAGGAACAGCAGCCATTAACTCTCCCAGTGCTAAAGCGGTCCAGAGCAAGAGTGTGGGTTATAGAAAGATGCGTGTCATCATGACATTATGCATCACTGCAGGTACTAAAAAATGATTCAGAAGAAAACTTAGATTCTGAATGTGACAAAGGTTTAGAATCAAATTTCAGGATACAAAATAAATTTGCATAAAGAAATGTATGCTGTTGTAAATTTTAAAAAATTGTCTACATTTAATACATTTTAATCTATAAAAGCTGTGTATCTTTAAAATGTTGGTGTCGCCAAATGTTTAAAAAATAAAAACACCAGTTTCATAGATAATTTCCACTGACACAGTGACAACTGCTAATAGTTCTTCGCCTTCAAAAGCTAACAAGTAATATGAGCAAAGATGAAGAAGTATAGGATCTAAATCTCTCATTTCTTTTTAATTCTTGAATTAGAGACTTAAAACTCCACCACTAAAACCTAGCTGAGAATTTTTCTGGGAGGAAATTGGCTTGAGAAAATGGTATTGTGCAAATAGCTTAATGGAGTCATCTGTTGCATTTCTGTTTCAGTTCACAATTACTCTTCCACTTTCTAACTCTTCTTTTTTACTTGTGGCAGTAAAAGACTAGGTAAGGTACAAGATCTAATAATGTTCTTTACACATAATTAACACTCAATAAATATTTACTGATTATGTGACTAAACATAGTAATTGAGCTGAATCAGTTCATCTACACAAGAAAGAATGTATATTGGTGCCTAAGAAAGTTAATATTAGTTCTGCCCTACACTGCTTCTAACTTGAAAGATTTTTCATTCTATTTATGTAACCTTTAAGAGCCTTACTATGGGACTGCTTGAAGCTCTGTGAAAAAAAAATGCACCTTACAGATCCTATTCAACTACAAAAAAAGCTTGTCAGTTAGAGAATTTTATTCTTAAAATAACAAAACACCTGTCTTTTTTGAAAGCTAACCTATAAACCTATTCCTTTTTAGATTATATTTCATTATGCTGTTTTGATAAGAACTCTGTTTTACTACACTCTAGGGTGCCAGCATAAAGAGTTAGGTTGAAATAAAATTGTGATTCATGGACTAATGAAAGTTTTGATACGTCACTTCCAACATGACCTTTATCTTCATTCTGGCACTCTCATTGAAGGAGCTAAAGGTCATACCTGGCTCAGGCAGTCTATATTTTATCTTTCTTCCACCTTCTACATGACAATATTTATGAATGTACAGTAGATGTATATAAATAAATACAAATTTGACACAAAAAGGGTCATCTTTGACCTCACCAACTGACCCACCTGCAAAGGTGCCCAGTGTCAACATACACTAGCTACTTGCCAGTCAGACTTCTCTAGTTTTAGACTTCCTCTTGATAAATGTGACAGGCAATCAAATTCAACAAGAAATATTTTTGACCTTTATTCTTTCTTGCTGATAAAATTTGTACAAACCTGAAAAAAAAAATAGCTTTGGCCATGTGGACATGGTACACAAATGCTGACTTCTTTTCTAAAAAAAAAAAAAAAGACTCTATCTTGCCCAAGTCCATAGGGCAGTTTGAACACAATCCTTGAATTAAAGAAATCCCAAGACCCATGTAGGACTCTTAGGTGTCTACTATGCAATAAAATTATGTAAAATCAATAAGCATTAAGAAATAATGGACCATCTGGGTACTATATTAAATTAAGAGGTGGATAGAGTACAAGATATAGAATCAAAAGTCCTGCTCTTGAATTTCAGTACTGATTTCAGTTAAGTTAATTAGTTGTGTGACTTTTGACAAGACATTTAACTTCTTAAAATGGAGAAAATGTAATTATACCCAATAAAAATAATAATAGTAGTAACAACAATAACATAATTATACTTACCTCACAGGATTATTTGGGAATTCAAATTAATAATAATAATAATAATGTTTTCACAATAATTTGTAAATAAAAAGTACTATATGGATGTTACTATTATCATGGTAATGTTAAATAATAAGCAAGAAGTCATCATGTTTTCCAACCCCACAAACATACTGTTTCCTCCACGAATTCTGCATACCAGGAAACTTTCCACAATACAATCCCAATGGCCACATTGCAGGATATTATTACAGGGAATACATATGGTCCAAGAAGACATTCTCCTCAATAGCAAATTCACCATTCTAGGTGGTAGAGGAATAGAGTCCAACATAGCCATGTATAATACCATAATTAGGTAACTTGAAAATCACCTATCTCTGGTGCCATTATTTTGCTGGGTTCTTTTAGGACTGTCCCTAGTTCATTGTAAACTGTAAAATTGGGGGATAAAGACAATATGCACCACACACAACTTACGGGAAATGTAAACAACCAATATTCTACATTGGCTATAAAGTCTGTTTGGATCACCTCCAAGGATCCAAAGGTGGAATAGCACACATAAGCTTGAGCTACATAAATGAAGATTAAGTTCAAGGGTGAAATTGTGAACTCTTAATTGCTGGAAGTGTTCAAGCAGAAACTAAATAACCCTCTGTAAGAAATATTACAGGAAAGAGTTCCATTTTGGTAAAAGATTGACTTACATAATCTTAAAGGCTTACAGAGTCAGTCTCTATGACTCAAAGATTTAGCTGGTTTAATCGGTTTGTATAACAATACACTGCAACTAATAGAGTGAATAATAATTATGTAAATTAAACTAAAAATATTTCAAGATGCATTTTTTCGGACCACATCTCTTGACATTTTCATAATCTAAATACAGTGTCTGCTTATTTCCACAAAAACAATAATTTTAAAATTTCCTATCAATCATTAAAAAATATGTAGTATGTAATTATTGCCATCTCTTGCTAATTGAAATACAGTAGAGGGAAATTAGGAGCCTTAAAAAATAATTATGTCTTTTGGCTCAGTAACTCCAGAAATTTTTTTTCTAGGAATTATTCTAGAAATTATTGAAGATATTCACAAAGGTTTACATATAAATATACTTAATTAGAAGTTATTTATACTAGTTAAAATTTTAAATAACTTTAATGTCAGACATACATATTTGTATAATATGATATTCTGCAGTCCATTAAAAAATATTTTACAAAACTTTATTAAACAACGGCAGTGCTTCTGATATATTAAATTTTAAAAACAAGTTTAAATCAGTATAGACAGTGTGATCTCAAATTTGTTTTATATAAATATATAACAATATTTCTTTTTTTCTTTTGTATATGCACACGCACACACACACACACACACATACAAAGGCCAGAAGAAATGCATCAAAGTATTAATGAAATTAGCCATCTCTGGGTAATAAAATTATGCATGATTTTCATTTTTTCTAGAATTTTCCAATCTTTCTACAATAAATAAGTAACATCCTCTAATCGGGAAAATTATAAATGTTATTATTTTCTTTTTTAAAGCTCTTCAAATAATTCCTGAATCTCATAGCCATCATTCAATTCAATAAATATGTTTTGAGTATGAAGTTGGGCTGGTATGCGAAGATTTTTTTTTATCATCTTAATCATTACCATCAAAATAAGGTATGACTGATGGAGATTTTAAAAATGTTTATTATATACTTCGATGAACTACTTAATTAAACATAATTATTGCTAATGACTGAGTTGCTTAGTTTAATTTATATACTCATTAGAGATTTACACTATGTAACATAAAAAAGATACTTGATGTCTTATTTCCCACTGATTCTATGTCTTGCACATAATAGATACTCAATATTTCTGTCTACGGCCATGCCACCCTGAACACGTCCGATCTCATCTGATCTCAGAAGCTAAGCAGGGTCGGGCCTGGTTAGTACTTAAATGGGAGACCATCTAGGAAGACCAGGTGCTGTAGGCGTAAAAAAAATATATATATATATATATATATATATATATATATTTCTTAAGAATGAAGTTGGGGAGGGAAGAAGGAAAAAGTAAATGTGGTATTTCTTATTAAGATGGTTATAATTCCCTCATGCTATTTCTATGAAAAACTTAGATTGACTTCTATCATTTCAGCTTATGTCATGTTTTTCTAGAATATAACCCATAGGACAAGACAGAAACAGAAACTAAAGTAGTTTTCCAACGCTTCAGAGTGAAGCAGTGACAGAGGAAATTGAGAGATACTATCTAAAACACACCTTGGCTCCACTAGGCCTCCATGACGAATCCGGTGTTAGATTGGAAAATGGAAGCTGTTAGCAGCATCCTGACTTTTCTCAGAAACCACCTTCAGAAAAGGCAAGCACATCACAAGTGTGTCGTTGAGCTGTTGTTCCTTCTGAGGTCTGGTGTCGGAGTGGCCCGTTTCACCCTGCCACCTGGCGTGTGACACTTTTCCTTGTCCCTGTGAGCTGGTCGGCCTTCAGCTGCCCATTACTGGCTACACAAGATTGGCAGTGTCTTCTAGAGAAACGAAATACCAAATTACTCAGATCTACCAAATATATGTGGATAAAAAAAAAAGTAGGACAAGAGTTTGGTTTACGCAGTCCTTTGTTAAATAAATTCGGTCATATTTGTTTCAGATAATTATGTACAGAGTTGGAAGGTGTGAGGAAGTGAATCTGCTTATTTAAAAAAAGCCTCAGTAAACTTCGTTGAAAAATTAACAAATTTGGTGGGTCTTTTTAAAATAATAATAGAATGTCCATAACGGTTCCATGACACTTCTGAAGAAATGCCTTATATTGAGTCTCACTGTTGAGGCCCAAGCCAAAAGCTATCAGCCAATCTCAGCAGAGATAAAAGACTGAGTTAAGTAATGGTTTAAGGAGAAATACGCACCAGCAGTCAACATATTCTGTCTCAGTAGGTTCACCTAAGTGATCTGAATACTTTCTCAAGGAGTCAAAAAACAACTTCGTATGCAGTTCTTTTTTTCTCTCTAAGAAGGGATGGTTTCTACCAGAGCTGATAGTAGTTAATGGAATAAAGATAGCATAGAAAATAGGAAAAGTTGGCCTTCCGAATACACCATTAAAAGTGAAAAGCCTTACTGCTATATGCAATTGATTTTGAAACTCTTATGACTGGAAGTTAGAAATGTTAGAAGTTAATATACCATTCCAGGAAAAAATACACTTCTGATGTTCAGAGAGGATGTTTTCGAGGTGAAACTAAAGCCTATAAACAAACAAAAAAAGCTATATAAACTGTGTTAGAAATCTTCTTCATATAAATCCTTTGTTGCTTAAAATGACAGACTGAAAGCAAAGCCACATGTTGCTTGCTTCTTTGCCTGTTGTGGCAGCTTTTAAATCCCTGCCTTCCTAGGAAGTGACCTCATAAGAAAATCTTATAACACTGTCATGTGGGGAAATCCTTATAACATTTGAGTTAATGTGCTTACACCATAGGAGAGGCTTCCAAGAACATTCAATAATCGGAAAGTCCTAAGGGGACTTGATGTTAGCTGGGCCGCGGAGGGATTTCTGTCAATGCACATCTGGGATGTTTTGTGGCATATCGTGTAGCAGGCCACGTGGCTTAATAGTTAAAATATAGGGCTGAAGGTTACAAGAGTTTGGGGATCATATAGCAACTGAGCTGTTGACCGACGAGCTGACCCCAGACAAGGCATGACCTTGTAGTACTTCAGTCAGCTTAGCTGTAAAACCGGGCACAAAAGCCAGACTTTATCAAAACCAGGTGTTCTTCAGCTCTGCTCTTCAACTAATATCCCTTTTTAATGTGGCTGTCAAGTCTCAATTTTTTCATATAGAAAGGCAGTGGCATACTGCAGTCTACCCTCCCAGTAAGACTCGGGCAAGACAAATAAGGCCTGAGAATGGTAGCCTGACCCAGTCCACACCCTAGCACTCTCCTACCTGGTCAAGTTTGTCTGTCAGAGAAGCTGCAGCAGCTTGCACACTCTCAGGGTCGACAGTTCTGATTAAGTTATAATTAGAAGCACTTCTATGTGTCCCTAAGAGAGGCCTTTAAAGAGAGATAAGTCACAGAAAAGCCACAAATCACAGCATGTAGATTCACACTGCCCCTCCTTAGCTTACCGCTTTTCTAAGTTATAGGTTCAGATAGCTAATAGATACCAGCTTCTTCCACCTGAATACAACAGAATCTCTTTTAACTGACTTTCTCTTAATCCAACTCCCTCAGTTAACCACCACTCTCCACTTCCTGTGCAAAACATGCTGCACAATGCATTTCTTGCTACGGAACACTCGATTGTGTCTGCTCCCTCCTCCTCCATCCCAGGTGCTGTTGGTTACCGTGAGTCAGTTGAGTTTGTGCTTATATGCATAAATATATATATATATAGATGATGATGATAAATGGATAGATAATAGATAGATAGATGACAGATAGATGATATAGATAAACGACAGATGATAGATAGATAGATAGATAGATAGATAGATAGATAGATAGATAGATAGACAGATGATAGCTACAACCACATGCATTTTTTCATGTCAAATGACTTCGACTATTGATTAGTCAACAAATGATCAATCCCAATCTTGTCAGATAAAATAACTTCTGAAATATTTTATTATTCTCCTAATTAGTGTTCTCCAGACTAGTGGAGAAGCAGATCTGTGTTTTCTGACTTCCCTTCCATTCAAGTGTCACAGCAAATGGCCCTTGCAGATCTCACCTGGGCTATGGACTGAGGATTTCAGGAAGCAGAAGCCCTCCCTTCTTTAGACCTCACTGGAGCCAGATGGCAAGGAGACTTTCTGTGCGGCCGTCAGCCAGGCAGAAGGCAGTCCTGCCATGGGGCAAATCTTCCTTTAATATAACAACTCCCCTCTGCTCAACACTCGCATTGCCCTGGCAAGTGAAAACCAAGGCCCATTCATGCCAGATCCCTGCTTCAGGGAAGGAAGCCACAGCCTATTCCACTGGGCCAAATACCCATAATCTCGTCTTTACTGACTCAAAGTAATCAAGGGCAGACTGTAACATTCAAAACTGGATGGTTGACTCTCCTATCCCTGGCAGTTGGAACCACATATTTCATTAGAAAATGCAGTTGACTCCAAAATCCAAGAGTTATCCATCTGCGCTCTCAGTCAGAAATATAAATAAACAAAAGGATCATGCATTTTACTAATCTCTTTGAGAATTGTTGACTCTTGGCTGCCGGTGGGTAAATCCTCTTTTTTTTTTTTTTTTGTCAATAATGGCAAAACATGACAATATTTTGAGCTACAAATCTCAGCCTGAACCATTGTTAGAAAGAAAAGGATTGCCTCTCAATGCTGGTGATTCTTTTGGAACTTCTAAGGCGGTTAGACATGAAAAGCTAACTGTCACTCTTCATAGATGACCCAAGAGGAAAGAATATTCTGGAAAGTAATAAAAAAGAGAGGCACTTATTGGGCAAAACTACACTGTTCACAGGTTTTTGCCACTGCTTTGTGAAGAAGCCCTACAGAAATATAGAACAAGTAACTGCAGGAGGGCTCCCATCAGACACCATTATGCCAGCTCCTGACTGACGTGAATGTACAGCACAAAATTTGGAACTAAAAGAAAAAACACTTATTTGAGAAACATTGACATTTACAGGTAGTTACATTTTTAGCAGCTCTTTGAGCATCTGATCATGTGCCAGCTGCCTCAAGCAGTTTACTGTTCCATGGGAAATCTAGACCCAGAGAGCCAAAGATATTGTAACAGAACACATGATGACATTTTCACTGAGGACAGCAGAACATTGGGGTGGTAGAAATAATAGCGCTTGAGAAACTCAAAATTCTCCTTGAAGATGCCTCATTTGTTTCTCTTCAGATGTAGTCATTGACTTTTTCCAGCTTGTCTGAGGCACAACTTTAACCCAAGTATTTCTCATGATGCCAGATCATTTAACCAGAACCTGGAGCATTCGCCCATCAGACGCCGTCTCGCAGTATGAAGGAATCAAACGGACTCTGTCGGTTCTTTACAGGGAAGAATTGGGTTTGATGAATTTCGCTGTGCCCTGCATAAAACCAAGTACATCTTTAAAACTGTCTGGGAGTTTGATCAACTACAAGTATGCGCAGGTTAAAGTCTTTTGACCCACAGTTAAAAAAAAAAACTGTCTAGGACTGGAATCTAACTGTAGGAAATTTAAGGATACTGCATAAACTGTATGGAGAGTTTGAGACATCTGGGTATCAGGTTCTCAGCAAAATAGTCCCCCTCTTCACTGTCGGCCAGGCTGACATTCAAGGATGAATGCACTGAGGTGGCTCATTCTAACATGGATTGCCATTATGGTAGGTTAGTCAATACACCTTAACAATTCACTTTATACCAGGGAACCAATTCTTTCTGGATCACATTTGTACATTTGAAAACCCCAGGGAACACTGGATAATAATGCATCATTGTGTGTTGCATATATTAACTGTATATAGTTGGGACATTTGATAAACTTGTCAGCTTTCTTTTTTGTCTATAACCAAAGAGCTTTGGACTGTCGGAGTCTCAAACTTTAGAATGAATAAGAATCACCCAGAGAGTCTAGTATGCATGCAAATGCAGTAGGTCTAGAAAGAAGACCAGACCTCCTGTGCTCAACAAATCCTCCAGGTGATTCTGACACCCCTGGGCTGTAAAACACATCTGTAGAAACAGAGAGACGGTGTTCCAGTTTCCCAGGAACACCTGGATTCTAAGCACATAACACACTAGTCAGTCTCAAGTAAATGGATCAACTAGCTCTTAAACTCAGAAACTATCTTCTCGCACCAGAGTAAATTGAGTTAAGGTGACAAATTTCCTAAAGAACCAGTGATATCAATATGACTATGGCATTTATTCAGCAGCCTAGGCACATTTGCAGACGCAGACTGTGATGGTCACATGGCACTACCATTTAAAATTAGGGAAATAGAAGATATTTGAAGTCATTTATTTTAAAGAGTCAAATTTTTTCAAAACAATTTATGGCACATGCTTTACCCTACATGGTTTATAAAATCCTTTCTATCGAAAAAAAGTTTATGATGGACCTACCCACCACAACACTGCCTATTGCCAATTAGTGCACTCTCCACGGCACTGAGTTGCCCTGGTTGGAGTTCACTGTTGATTGCCTAGTGCTATATCCAGTAACAGATGATGTGTATATTACAGGACATCCAGACTGGTGTGGGCTCAGAAGGCACCTGTATGAAGTTTTCAATAGAACAGTAATAAGTTTTACTAGATGTGACAAACCTCGTAAAAGTTAAATAATGTCACACTTTATATGCATTTCATTTAATACAACTGAACACATGGAGAGCATTGAGGATGATATTTAATTTTTTCCATATGTGGATTTAACACCACACGAAAGTTGCAGTCCCGGATCGCTAATTTTCCACCATGTGGTAGCCATTTAGTTGAATTTTTAAAAACACTTACCGAATTACAGGTTAGGGTTTCAGAGGCAGCAACTACGAGTAGGTATGGGGCGTGTGGTGTACCTCTGGCTTAGTCCTGGGTCTCACTAAGAAGCAGTAAATCTTGGAAGTATTTTTATGACAGCACTCGCTGGTTTTTATAGGAATGAAGTTTGAGTTTGCCAAACCATATGCTAATGTACTTCTAAAAATAGATTTGATTACTGTGACTTCTAATTCTGACCATTTTTAGCCACCTATAGAAATACAAGCCAGTGTCTAATATTCAGCGCATTTAGAACATCCGTGGATTACACGGCTTTCAAGGAAATTCTTACCAGCAATTCAAAAGTGAGCTTAGCCCAGTTTTAATTGTTCATTCTTGAAAAGTGACCTCAGATATGTCATTTAACTTTTTCTATGCTTGTGTATATTTATACCTTTAATCAAGACAATATTTGCCTTCATTTTCATATCACAGAAAAGAACAGAGTTAGACGGTCAAATTTGAGGAAAAACACCTCCCAATACCAACTAAGGTTTATCTTCTACAACCACAGAGAACTTGGATCTTTCAGAGCAGAAAAAGCCTAGGGTCTCTCTATTCATTTTGTCTGATTCTAAAACACCTTTGAGTAACTAAATCAACTTTATGAAGAAATTCTTAGAAAGTGACAAAACCCCATGGCAGGGTACATGGGTCAGTAAGTAAAGACATAAATCATTCACTACCAGCAGCAGCATCTAATGTGATAAATGCACATGAAGGTACTGTGAAAACTTTAAAGCTCCAGCCAAATGTTAGTAATTATTATTAATCCATTGAGACTGACCAGAAACCTGGAACCACTAGCCAGAGCCTACATCTGGATTCTATGGTCAGAAACAAAGATAACACACTGTACACCTATTTGATGATTCATGTCTATCTCGTCCAGAAGAAAAACTACCCTTTCAAAATCATTAACTCCTGGGGAAACGTATTTTATCTCCCAGTACCAATTATAGTTAATTCTCTTGAGTTCAAATGGTTTGGGACCAAATCTATTTCACACATAACTGAATACTCTAGACAACTTACCCAGGAAAACTCAAAATATATACATGAAACTCTCTATGGGGCCTCATAACACAGCGTGGGCAACAAGCATAGCAGTCCAATTTTCCAGCTTGAAAAATTAGTGGGAGCAGCCATGAGAGCAGGAGGCAGTGGGGTCGTCCAGTGAGAACAACTGCATGCTAGGGTTTTGGAATGATCTCTGCTATCCCTCTGCAAAAGTCATATACGCTTCTACTCAAGTGAAGAAAATGTAGCATCCTCATTTTCTATGACTAATTGAATCTTTCTCTCAAACCTTCATCATACCAGGATACCAAAGGGGCATTGGAGAGAAACAGTTTCAACTTTCCATTTAATGATGTCTCAGTCACTTACAGTTCAAATAGCAACTAGCAACTCTTGGCAACTGACTCTGTCCTTGGGGTGTAAATGTTCAGTCTCTCCAGTATCCACAGTGCTGGCCTGTGGAGAGGGCCATATGCAGTATAAGGAGAGGGCTTTGGATCAGCACGGGTCTTCTGGATCTTTGCTGATTTTTGCTACAGAGCCACCAGGCTGACAGGTTCCCTGGTCCCTTGACATGATTTCTGCTAAGATATGCCTGAAGAGATTGTGATTTATTCTCTTGTCTTGGTCAGTGCCTGGTGGGGCTGCTGACTCTTCCCCCATCCCCATAGTCTTCTCCATGGCCACCATCTATCTCCTGAAGGATCATTTTCTCTATGGCTTTCGCAGTAGGGTCATCCCCACTTACCATAAAGAGCCCTGAAAGCAAGGCCCTGGCTATCTATCAACAGATCTAATGACCATCTATTTTTCCAACATGGCAAACAGGAACCCAGAATACTGACTCCAGCTCCCTCTGCCCACCCATGCTGCTTTTATTCTGTGATACCAGTCCCATGTTATTAAGGACTTGCCTTACACTTGGTCTCCCTACCAAACTTCAAAACAGAAATCAAGAAAACAGTCCCTCTGCCTTTGGATTTCCCCTCAACCTAGCTAATGGCTCTTCGGTGAGATTTCAGCTCAGAGAGAAAGAGCCATGATTCTTGCATCTCACCTCCTGTTTATCCACCTCCCTCTCTTCCTTCACCTGCCGTGATTCCCAGGGTGTGATGTAAAGGCTCTCCACTTTTTCTACAACAGGGACTTCTCTGGTGTCATATTCTGATTCTCTACCCCATGATCTACAATAAAACTCTGTGATCAAGTCAGATCACAAATATCTTAGTGGAAGCTAAAGATATTTAGAAAATTCATTTCTACTTCTCCGAACTCTGGCTTTTTGGCCTGTGGTAGAATCAGAAATCTTATTACGGGTATCAAAAGCAGAACACCGCTTCTATAACAATCCTAATGCTTGCTGAAGCAAAGTAATTCCTCTGAATGGAAAAGAAAACCATAGTGACAGATTTCCAAATATTATCTCCATTACAGGTAGAAAGTCAGATTCCAAAAGAAGAGGTAGCAATTGATTTCATCCCCACAAGCAAACACAGAAAACCTTGTTTTCCTCTATCAAAATAGCCCCCCACACACACAAACACACACACACACACACACACACACACACACACACACACATTCACCCAGTTACTCTCAGCCGCTTTTGTGCAACTGCTGTTCTTAAGTGGGAGATTGTATTATGTCTTCCATCCAATATGACGGTATCACTGATAACTAGGTTGTGGCATGGTGTCTCTAATAACCAATTTCATGACACATCCTCCAGGCATACACTCAATCAGATTTGATTCTAAATCGGATTTCTTATGGTCCTAAACTTTTTACATTCTAATTCTAAACTGCTACATTCCCATTAGTGTCAGACTTTAAGGTTGCTTTCTCTTTCTTTTTTCATAATACGCCAACTGCTCTCAGAATTTTCTGAACAAAAAAGCACAAACACAAGCAAATAATTTTTGACATAAAGTAAAATTACAAGAGTTTATAGCTAAACCCTTTAGTATTTCTAAAATATCTATACCTCTACTCAGCAATATAGTTTGTGTTCTTAGATTATAGTAAGTTTATTAATTACATTATATTTTCCACCACAAGTGCTAATAATAAGAAACTTTAAAGAGAAAAAAATAAAATTTATCATCAAGAGCAGATTTTGGGGTTAAATTATCTAAATGATATCCTCAAACATGTATCTCATTCTGATACAGTCACCTGAATTTACAGATAAACTTGGTGTAAAGCAGAAAATTAATCATTTTTCTTTTACAAAAGTAGATATACATCATTTTAGCCAACTTAAATAAAATTTGGAGTGAAAGGCTTTCTAAATCCTGTTTAATCCCACCAAAAATTGCCCTCCTAGTCTACCTAGTGCCAAGATCTTTATCGCTAATACTACTCTCCACTAAAATAAACCAGGGCTCTTTAAAAGAAATGACTAATTTCAAGGCTAGGGTAGAGTGCTTCAAAAAAATAATGGGAGCATCACAAGGGCACCAGAGGAAGCTGAAGGATGCTCTTGTAGGCCAAATCTGGGAAAATTTAAACATTAAAATAATTAATGGCAGTAATGAATTATATAGGCCAGGGTTAACAAGTCCAAATAAATAATAAATAGATAAACAAATCAATGGGAAAGAAAGAGGGCTCTTGCTTATAGAATGCTGAATGTCAATTGGTAAATGCGGAGGGAATGGTGAAAATAGAAAACCATCATTTTGCAGCCATCACAGTAAACTTTAGTTCAGATGCAAGTTACCAGTAGATACCAAATATCGAGGGAATTTTCATGAGCAGTAGAATATTTGCTTGATCTCCCCCAACAGCTTATTAGTTGCAAAGGGGGAAAAAACAGTATAGGGATAAACTGGAAAAATACCTTGACCAGGTTATCGAAATTTCCATCGACATAGAGGGTGGATGGACATTGTGAACCTCTAGGGAAGGATACACCTCACTTCTGGCCTGAGATGCATCACCTGAATGAACCATGCAGAAGCCATTGGACAAACCCAAAATGAGAAACGTTCTCTTTTTAAAAAAAAAAAAAATGTATTCTTCAAAATGTCAATGTCATAAAAGTCAAAAATAGGCTGTGGACATGCTTCTGGTTAAAGGAGACTAAGGAGACATGACTATCTCTTCCTAAACTGGATCACATACTGCAGGGGAAAAAGGGCTATCAAGGACATTATTGGGTCGATTGACAATATTAGAATATGGATAGTGGATTAGATAAAATTTTTGTGGCAATATTAAATATTGTAAAGTTGATAACTGTGTCATATTTAAAAGAATATCCTTATTCTTTGGAAATACAAACTGAAGATTTTAGTGCCATGATGAACGCAATTTACTCTCAAATGGTACGGGACAAAAAAATAATTTAAAATATACACACAAACACACATATGCACAAAGAGAGAAATCAAATGATAAAGTGAATGGAACAAAATGTTAACAAGTGGTTAATCTGAATAAAGGGCATACAGGTGTCCTATGTACTATTCTTATTCTCATAACATTGCTATAAATTTAAAACTATTTTTAAATAAAAGTTTTTAAAATTTATCTCATTCTCTTGCTTGTATTTTAAACTTCAGTAGCTTTATCATGACCTATATTTTCTGAAAAAAATCGAACTGGACCATAAGTAAATAAGATAAACTTCCTAATGCTCTTAAATAAACTTTAACAAGAAACCAAAAACGGAATTAAAATTAAAAGGTAAATTAAACATTTGAAAAACAAACCACAGATTTACATATAAAATCATGAGTCCTGATTTGATCAGAAAAGAAAAGCTAAAACATAATGTCAAAAGAAGCTAAAATATAACATAAAAACATAAAATGTAAAACTAACAGAAATCATAAATGTGTAAATAGCTCTTGGACAAAGCTTGCATTTCTTTGCCACATGGATTAAAACATGAAAGCACCATATTCTTGCTTAAATGATCAAGGTTCCTTTAGAAGTCTGTGACAAAAATCTCAAAAGACTTTTTCAGATAAAAGTCAGCATTCACTCCATCACTTTCACAACCAAAATCATCCTCCAAAGACTGGGGAAGTGACTCTCTCTAAGCAACAATTTTCTAACTTCTAATGTTACCCTCAAGAGCCTTCCTGGCACCATATCTCCCATGAATTATCATCAGCCCAGCACACTTCAATCATCCATTTAAAATACAAAAATCTGCTTTACTACAGTGTGAAGACTATGGAGGCATAAGCACCCTACAGGCAGGTAAGTTGCAGATATACAGCATCCTTATCTAGTGACATAGCTTCTAACATGATTTATGCTAACACTCAGGGCCATGCCCAACCTACAAGGGCCCTTCTAGGACTAGACGAAGCACCCCTTGGGGAAGGAGCAATCCTGCAGCGCTTCAAGATTCTGTCATTTGTTGGGTTCAGCTAGGTGGTTTTGCTGGTCCATGTGATAGCAGCTGAGACTGCAGTCATCTGGGATTCAGGGCTTGAATATCCAAAATGGCTCACTCATACAAGTGGCACTGGTGCTGGCTGTTGGCTGGGGGGTGTCTAACAGAATATTTTGGTTCTCTTCCACATGACCACTCCACACAGCTTGGGTTTCTTACAATATTTCCAAGAGTGAAGATCTCAAGAGCAAGCATTCCAAGAGAAGAAAAGCGGAAGCCTCTTAAATCCTGGGCTTAGAAGTTCCAGAATGTCTCTTTTACCATGCTCTAGGGGTCAAATCCATCACAAGGGCAACTTGGATGCAAGTGGAGGGGAGATCTATGTTCTGCCTCCTATGTGAAGAGCAGCAAGCACATGCAGAGAAATGAGGGGTGTTGGGTACTATCTCAGCAGATTACATTCTCACTGCACAGCTGATACCTGGCAGTCCCGCTAATACCAACTTCCTGGGATACTGTTGGGGTTCACAGTGGAATCAGGTTCAGTCCAAATTCTCTCGAGTCACCTGATCCTTGACCTTATTTTTCTGGCAATCCTGGGATTCAACATCCATAAGCCCTAAAGAAGAGCCGAGGTCTACTTACTCATCTATTTAAATTCTTTCCTGAAAACTGATCTTTGAATTGATCTCCTTATACATTTTAGTTATCCAGAGTACCAATCTTATCTTCTCCCTAAGGTCTTCTCATCTACTAGTCCTTATAAATTAGCATGTCAATAACTCACATTCATATGGCATAACATCACATCCAAAAATTTCTGCCTTCAATGAAAGAGTTATACTTCAAAGGCAGACATCATTAGTAAATGGTGGAATTTCATTACATAGCGAAAACTACTTTTTTGCCAGTAAAAATAAAACACTCACTAGTAATGCTTCAGAGCTGGCCTTAACCTCTTATAAAATACAAAAGATAAGGCAGAAAAGGAGGAAAAGATGTTTCTAATCTGTGTTAAATCTATTCCCATTATGAGTAAATCACTTCTTCATATTTATAAGAGTTTTCCTGTAATTGCATGGCACTGCCTTTGAATAATTGTTGCCTAATAAATAGCTATAACTTTCTCCTTTTTTTATTAGTGAAGGAACAAATGTTCAGCAAATAGATTCATTGTAGATGATAGCCGTTCTCAGCATGAATCTATGAGGACATGGCCAGGTCCAAGGTCAGAACTGAGTTAGTGTGACAGAAACCCTGCAGACCTGGCCCGGTCTAGCTCTAAGGAAAATGAACCCTTCTGATACAGCAACCTTCTCTTCCAGTGGAAGAAAATTATCCTCCAATATGGTCGTGCTGGCCACCAAGAGTGCTTGAACGCTCAGAGAAAAATTTGATGTCATCTGCAACTTTAAACAACATCTACTTGTGAGCACCATGCACACACTGTAAAAGATGATTTCAAAATTCTGGAGTTGAGAGTGTGACAGCAACTACAAAAGGGATTTCCTTATATAGAGACCAAATGTAAAAGAAAAAAATAAAGAAAAAATATATGCCTGAAGTTAGAAGACATGAGTAAAGTATGATTAACATAGTCTTATAATAATTTTCAACAACAAACTGAACACTACATATGTTGCTATGTTCTGTGTCTTGCTTAATCCTCATATCTCCCACTCTTTAAAATAATTCTGACTTTGTGTACTACTTTTATTTTTAATGCATTTTCACTTTTTCCTCATGAAGCCCTGAGAGGACATCGGGACAGGAATTTTTACACCTGTTTTACAAAGGAAAAGCTGAAACCACAAGTCTTCTTAAAATGAGGCCTCTAACACAACCATCTGAATGGGAAAATATATTTGCAAGCAACATCTCCGATAAGAGCCTAATATCCAAAATATACAAAGAGCTCATACAACTCAATAACAACAACAACAAAAAAAAACGATCCAATCAAAAAATGGTCAGAAGACCTGATCAGACACTTCTCCCTAGAGGACATACAAATGGCCAACAAACAAATGAAAAGATGCTCAACATCGCTAGCTATTAGGGAAATGCAAATCAAAACCACAATGAGATACCATCTCACACCTGTTAGAATAGCTATAATCAACAGGACAAGCAATAACAAATGTTCGAGAGGATGTGGAGTGAAAGAAACCCTCATACATTGCTGGTGGGACTGAAAATTGGTACAGCCACTATGGAGAACAGTATGGAGGTTCCTCAAAAAACTAAGAATTGATCTATTGTGTGATCCAGCAATCCTTTTACTGGGCGTTTACCCCAAAGACTTGAAAACTCATATCTATAAAGATATTTGCACATTGATGTTCATAGCAGCACTATTCACAGTGGCAGGACATGGAAGCAACTGAAGTGTCCTACGATAAATGACTGGCTAAAGAAGCTGTGGTATATATATACAATGGAATATTAGCCATAAGAAGAGATGAAATACTGCCATTTGCGACAACATGGATGGAACTCGAGATAATCATGCTAAGCAAAATAAGCCAGACAGAAAAAGTTGAAAATCACATATTATCACTTATATGTGGGATATAAACCTAAAAGCAACAAATGAGCAGGACAAACAAACAGAGACTCATGGACATGGACTATAGGCTAGTGGTTACCAGAGGACTATAGACTAGTGGTTACTAGTGGGGTGGAGGAAGAGAGGGGAAGTAGACAGTGTAAAGGGGGTCGAATATAGGGTGTTGGGGGAGGGTGAAGTGGGTAAAGGGGATCAAATATATGGTAGCTGAAGGAAACAGGACTTTGGAGATGGTGAACACACAATAGAATATACAGATGTCAAATGATAACGTACACCTGAAAATTATATGATTGTATTAACCAATGTTACCCCAATAAACTTAATTTAAAAAAAAATCAGGCTTCTAAAATGAGTTGTTGTTGGAACCTCCCCTTAAGGACCACCCTAAGCAATTCTAGCAAGAAAGTAAATTTACACACATTCAGAGTTTGTTTTTTCACTATGTTTTATTATACACTCAAAACAAAATACGAAAGCCATCTTGGAACAAATTAAAATATATTTGCCTAATGTAAACACTGGGAATCAGACCTACCATGTTGAGAGAAAATTATTGTATTTAAAAAGAAAATATTATCTTTTAACATAAATTAATAATCATTGAAAAGTGCAAAGTGTCATCATTACCATTAAAATCATTTTGTGAGATAAAAACATCTTAACAGGCAACAGGAAAGAATTCACTGGCTACTTCTCAGTGATAGAAAATAATTACATTTGGTGATGAGATTAAATAAAATAGCAATCTCTTATTTTATTAAAAATGCTGGTGCTACAATCTGGACAATGTATTTTTAGAGACAGATAATGCACTTTTAGTTTCTAAATTAATCTTTACAAAGACTCAGAGACCCCCATAGTGTGCAACTTGAATTTATAATAATGATCTAGAGGACAGCTGCCACCTAGCCAAATGAAGACAGGCACAGAGAAGGAAATGGGTCCGAGATTATCAGTATGGTGTCAAATTGATTAATTTTGCCTAAATCATGGCAATCAGAATATACTAGCAGCATCCAAATCTGCTTTAAAATATATTCTCAAAACAATAAAATAAATAAAATAAAATAAAATAAAATAAAATAAAATAAAATAAAATAAAATAAAATAAAATAAAATAAAATAAAATATGCTCTCACTGAAACAACCCACTTAGGCCAACAAGGTAGAAATGAATTCATCAAGTTTGTGTTGCTGCAGCCACGCTGTATAAAAATAGAGTTAACACTTCCTGTGCTCACCTACATCATTTTCATGGACTTAACTTTTTTGTGTTTTCAAATCCAACTACTATATCCTCTATGAAGGCATTTTACATTTTACTTGTCACTCCCTTTTCTCTAAAAGCAGGGAAGCAACTTTGTGAGAAGTAGTAAAATTATAAGAATAAACTGGAAGAAATGTTTTTGGATAAAATGCTGGTAACATTTAAATTGGTCCAGTGTAAATTCAGGCCTGTGCTGGCACCATCTCATAGATCGCAGAGTGGATGGTCGGTGAAGTTGATGGGATATTGATTCCAGCAGGAAAATAAGGGCTATAAAACAAAAGATGATTAACATGAAATCATTGAGTGAAGCAAAGTCTTAATAGACGGAGAGTTGTTAAATAAAACAGTGGGTAAAAGAAATCAGCTCTCAGATCACTTATACCAGAACTCCTTTTCATTTTATATTAAAATTCTCTTATGTGTTCTTACTTTTCTGTATATTATCAATCCATATTTACCCAGTGAGAAACTTCTGAAATTAACATGTGAAGAAAAGTAACCAAATATGGGACACGTCATCAACCAGAGAGGCAGCAACTCAGAAAGTAATGCCAATCAGGGCCTTAAAAATCTATAAATACTGTCAGAAAAGAAAGCTTTTCTTTATTTCTTTCATTTCACAAAGTCCCGCTAATGTTTTGCTGCTATATACTTTGTGCAACTTTTTTTAATAAATGTTGCTGCAATGCAGTTTTACAGGTTGATTTGTTCCTTAAAATATGCAGTACTCGACGAACAGATATATTTCTAAAATTTTCTTCAAGTAAATTTCCAGAGCCAAGTAGTTTTTTTCATCCAAGTCACTCTGCAAAGGAAACAACACTTTCCATTTCCTCCACCCTTCCAGATACAAACACCATCACCGCCACCACTGCCACCACAGTTCCTGCTAAGATATTACCAAAGGAGCTTCCTTTGCCCAGAAAACCAGGCATCGCTGAAGCATTACTGGTTTTATTCTATAAAAAAAAAAAAAGAGGCAGCTTTTTTGAATCTGTGTCAAATTTATTAGGGAAGTAACTACAGAGTTTTCTGTGTCCAGTCAACCACCGGATATTAGGGGATTAAAAGACAACCTTAGCTCTCCATATGCCAGCTTCCATAAGCAGAAATGCTGATCTCAATTGAACAAGTTTATGTTCTTGCTAAAGGAAGCACTTTTTTTTTCCAGAACACCTCAAAGGACCTGCAGTAAATTCAGATAAAAAGTAAAAACAAGAAAATATTAAAACAAGGTTTGCCTGGAGGATCCCACCTCGATAGGTATTTGACTGAACTATTGATAAAGGTAAAATAACCCTTGGAAAGCTTCTAACCATTTTTGTACTATGCAAAATATCAATGACTAAAAATATTATTTGAGATTAGCAGGAGTTGATGAAAGCTAACTAGATAAAGGCAAGTAGATGCCAGGATGTGGTATAATTTGCCCCAAGATTTCTCTTTGACTCTTTCACTTGAGTTTCCCTTTGGCTGCCGAGGAACTGGCAAAAAACAACAAACCCAAGATTCATTCTTTGTACACAAGCCTCTATGATTTAATTTAGGGTGCCACATATGGCAAACAAAAATATAAGATGCCTAGATAAATTTGAATTTCAAAAAACAAGGAATAGTAATAAACATAGGCTATGCAATATTTGGTACACACTTATAATTTAAAAATTATTCAAATGTCAAACAAACATATGAAAAGATGCTCAACATCACTAGCTATTAGGGAAATGCAAATCAAAACCACAATGAGATAACATCTCACACTTGTTAGAATAGCTATAATCAACAGGACACGTAATAACAAATGTTGGAGAGGATGTAGAGAAATAGGAACTGTCATACACTGCTGGTGGGACTGCAAATTGGTACAGCCACTATGGAGAACAGTATGGAGGTTCCTCAAAAAACTAATTGATCTATCATGTGATCCAGCAATCCTTCTACTGGGTGTTTACCCCAAAGACTTGAAAACTCATATCTATAAAGCGATGTTCATTGCAGCATTATTCACAATGGCCAGGACATGGAAGCAACCGAAAAGCAACCAAAGTGTCCTACGATAGATGATTGGCTAAAGAAGCTGTGGTGCATATATACAATGGAATATTACTCAGCCATAAGAAGAGATGAAATACTGCCATTTGCGACAACATGGATGGACCTCAAGATAATCATGCTAAGCAAAATAACTCAGACAGAAAAAGTTGAAAATCACATGATATCACTTATATGTGGGATATAAACTTAAAAGCAACAAACGAACAAGACAAACAAACAGAGACTCATGGACATGGACAATAGACTAGTAGTTACCAGAGGGTAGGGGATGGGGGAGGAGAGGGGAGGTAGATGGGGTAAAGGTGTCAAATATAGGAGGGGAGGGAGAGGGTGAAGTGGGTAAAGGGGATCAAATATACAGTAACTGAAGGAAACAGGACCTTGGGTGATAAACACACAATAGAATTATAATGTACATCTGAAAATTATATAATTGTATTAACCAATGTTATCCCAATAAACTTAATTTTAAAATTATTTGTTGTTTGCCCTAAATTTTATCTGGCAACCTTACTCTAATTATACACCCATAGAGTTTACATTGTATTTTAGAACTTACTCCATCATTAAAGGAAATACGACAGCTATCAGGAATAGAAAAGCTGGAAAAGTCTCAATCTGTAAATAAGAAAAATATACATTTACAAAATGAAAGCCCTTTATAACTTTATAAAGTATAATACCAATAGTTCTCAAAGGGTCATGGCAGGAAAGAAAGAAGGAAGCATTAAAATCACTGAGGAATATTTTCCCTCAGATTAAAACCACTAGACTGTACAAATATTATGCAGTACTTTCCCATTTTTTATTTTAATCTTAAAGGCCATGGTTTTAAGCACAAAATCTGGAATGAGACTGAACCAAGTTTGAACCATGGCTCTGCCACTTAGTAGCTATTTTCATCCTTGCCCAAACATTTAACCTTCCTACGTCTCCCGTATATAAAATAAAAACAATGATACCCACCTCATATAGCAAAGGTAAGCACTAAAAGAGGTAGCACTTTTTACAACGCTTAGACATTACCTGACACACAGTGAGCCCTTGCTAATTGAATGTTATTATTCTTATAGTATGCAAATTGCTTTTACCATATCCATTGACCAAAGATAAAGCTCCCTGGCAATAATAGTCACAAAAGATCTTTTCTTCTATGAACAGAGTTTGCTGGAATACAAGAGAGAAGAGCCAGCTGTCATTTGTAATCTGCAGAACGTCGGGCTCTGCAGAAGCATTGAATCTGAAAAAAGTCAAGAGTCCAGGGAAAGTCAAGTTCCTCTCAGAGCCATTCCTCCTTCCTGGGCTGAATTCCTCCCTCACTCCAATGGACAGAAGCAATGAGTTCATCCAATTTCCATCTATTAGAGCTCTTTTTATAATTTTATTCTAAAATTTGCTCTAGGTAGTCAGAAATAAATATTTCAACATGACACATTCCTCCAGATTCTAAAAGGATTCCCTGCAAGCTGGTTCTGCTCTTAGAAGTCAACATTGCTCACACCTGATCTCCCTGTTTCTTTTCTTCCACATAAATGTAACAACAGAGTTGGCCAAGGCCCTCTCTCTTCCACAGCTAGGGAGCTGTGTGACGGGAAGAGGGGGGGTCATCGCATTGCCCGGAGGTGTTCAATCTGCACAGGCAAGCCTCTCTAACCATATACCCTGAAAGCTTATGTTGCATTTTCAAGGTTATTGCCTTATTAGAGGAAATAGGACAGCTGCTTTCCTGAAAGAAATGATGGGAAAGCCCAATTTGTGAAACGTGTTTCATTTCAAAGTTTGAGGCTTACAGGCAACAAGGAGTTAGCTAGCAGAAACAATTTTTAACACAATTTCAAACTCACTGTAAATGCAGAGTTTCTCTTAAGGATTTCTACCTTTCTAGCATGCTTGAGGAAGTAGAGGACTCCTTGTAAAAGTCTTTGCTGCCTATAGAGATGGCAGAGGCCAACATTGTTAGAATTGATATAGGCTATGGGTGCTTCGCTCCCTGGGACCCTGACACCACACGGATATTTTGAACCTGATCACTTTTAAACCTTTAATAAACATTTAGAATGATACCACTGAATAACAGGTAGATAAGTATACAGCCTCTTGAGTTTTCTTACAAAAAGAGAAAAATAATTTCCTAGGACTCAGGGTTCTATTTTTTCAAAAGGACTCCCGTCTGCCAAACTAATTAGCAGAACAACCCATGTGGACCAGATGCATGTCCTTTGTTTCCTTTACATTCCTAAGATGTCCTTTCATCAGCATGCTTTCCTCTGATGCTTCTCTTAGACAGAGAAGATAACTGTATGGTAAACTATTCACATGCACACCTAAGTGGTACATGGCCTGTCATCCTACACATTCTCCGTGAAAATGCCCTCTCCCCACACCTTCCACTAGCCCCATATTCAATAGGGAAATGGAAAGAACTAATGGTGATAGCAATTCTTATCCTCTCAGTTCTATCCTCTTGCCTTTCTACATTGTATCCAGCTGCCCTGCTCATGTCTAGGGGACTAATCCATCCCTCCTTCAAGTACATACAGTAGGAAGTGAATAATAATAAATATATCAGTTTTTTAATCATTGATATTTAATTTTTACTACCTTCAAAAATCAAGATCAAAGCTTTTTAATACAAAAATGATATCAGAATGCTAAGAAGTCAGCCATCAAATGCTGAGTTCCTAGTATTTGCCAGGCATGGTGCTAGACAGTAGGCGTGAGCTAGAAACAAGATAATCAGAGCCCCTATTCACATGCAGTGTATTATCTAAATGTCTAAATTCTCAGATTGTCCGGATACATAAACAAAGTAAATCACATGCAGTTTCTTTGATTTTTATGTAACCGAGATTCAAAAATAATTACTATTTGAGAATATTTTTCTTGTTACCTCCTTATATTCAGATCAATATCTGAAATTTAAAGAAAGACTTTTTTAACAGAGTTGAGTAGGAGCCATCCTAAGTGATAGAATATTTAGGATAGCTCACTAGATACTCTATCACCAGGTATCTTAGTGATAGAATATCCCTGAAATAGGCTATGAAAATAAGCACAGGTGACATGAGCAACAGTCCTTAACCTCTCTAATCAGAAATACAGGTTTGGTAAAAAGAAGTGAAAGATGGGAAAATCTCCAGAAAGAAGGCACATGTCTAATCTTATATGTTAAAAATATTGACTTAGGAGTGCTGTAATGTACTTTATAAGGCCAACCCCAAAACAGAAATTTTAGGCATGACACAGACATATAACATAGCTAACTATAATCCCATGACTGCCAGTTCTTTGGGTTCCATATTTAATTGTATTAAAGAGAAAAAATATATACACACACGCACGCACGCGCACACACACACACACACACACACGCACATATTCTTCCAAGGAGGACATTGTCTGGAAGGTAGACACTTCAGAGCTTCCTCATAGCTGCCTTGCCTTCAAAGCAAATTGGTCCATCTAGTTTACCAGCCATTAGTTCTGTAGCTGACTCAAAGCTAGAAGCCTTCATCTGAATCTATCAGTAATGATCATGCTGCACAAGATATCAAAATGCAGTGAGCTGAGTCACCATATTTATGTTGGAGGGAGAATATGGAACCTGCAAGCTAAAACACCGACTTTGATTTTTACCCCATATTAACAATATTCAATTACTTGTTTGGAAAATATTTAACAGAGCATGTTCTAAGTACTGTTCTGGGCACTGGAAAAGCAACCCCAAATGAGACACAAGTCCTCAAACTCCCTGAACTACTCTTAGCACCAACAATTACAGTAAGGGTTGGGATGGAGAAGTACAACAAATTGTAACTTGATAGAACCAATCGGTCAGTCAGAAAAATAATTGCTCAATATTGAGCCTGCCTTAAACACCAGCACAGTGGGAGAGTTGCTGGATTCATCCATTCATTGCTCACATGTTGCTGAGTGCCTACTAGGTAACCACATCCTAGATGGTATGATCTTGGAGTGCAGCAAGAAGGCCTCCCTGGGTAGCCTGAAACTAGTTAGCTTACAAATCCCATGCCCAGCCCCAGCTGCATGAAGGTGTCTCACCGCATTTCCCAACATTTGGCCTCCATTAGCCACCTCCAACCACACACTCACTAGGACTCATATACTCAGCCACCTGCAAATCAGAAAAATGTTGTTCTCACTCAGTCCCCCTAAACCAATTTAAAACCATATGCATTTGTCTCCAGCATCAGCCACAATCAAATTGCTAAGTAGGCAACATGGATTGTACTTCCTTATGTTTTTCTTTATCTGCCAAAACGCCAGATTCCTGCCCCACTTCACCCTCCCAAGCTGGTTGCCCAGGGCTCCGTGTGTCTGCAGCCTAGGCTCTGTTTCTTTTCTTTTTTCAAACCTCTTTCCCTTCTTCACTCATTTCCCTTCTTCCTTAATTTCCTTAGAAACCTGCCCAAGGTAACAGCTAGTTAATGGAGATAAGATTAAAGAATTATGCTTGACTTCTTCAGGTCACATATTTGCATTTACCACTTGCACTCTCAGCAAGCAAACTTTATACAGTGTTCCATAAGCGTTGCCCATTTTAGCACACCACAGGCAATAAGAATTTCGGAGGAGGACTAGAAGAAAAAGTAAGTGTGGCAGAGGCAGTAGTGTCAGGAGCTAGGAGCACCCACTCTAGAAGCAGGCAATTTGGGCTGAAATCTCTGCTCCACTGCTTACTAGTTTTGCCTGTTTAACCTTTCTGTGCTCAGTTTCTCCTCTGTGAAGCGGGAACCAGGACACCTAACTCAGAGGGTTGTTGTAAATATGCTAAGCTGATATACATACGCGCGCGCGCACACACACACACACACACATACATATATCATACACACACACTCACATATGAAATTTAAAGCAATGCCTGGTACATAGTAAGAATGCAATAAATGTCAGCCATTATACTTCTATCAGCAAGATTGGCTATATAATTTGTGGGACCTGGTGCAAAATGATAATTCAGGGCCCCTTGTTCAAAAATTATTAAGAGTTTTAAGACCTTGACAGTAGACCTTAAATCAAGTTCAGGGCCATTTTAAGCATAGAGTCTTGTGCAAGTGCACAGGTCGTATTACCACTAAGTCAGCCCTGACTATCAGGTCTAGGGCAAAATTACATTCCTGACCCTTAGACCTAGAGACTTTTTTTGGTGATTGTTGAGAAAAAGCTCTGGAAACTCATCTTTTGCTTGTCTCTAGGAAAGGGGGCACTGGCAAGAAAAATAGCTAGCACTTATCGAAATACAAATAAAATATATTAATACCAAAAAAAAAAAATCCCAGAGTAGATTTTGCAAGTGGCAATCACTTGGACAACTTCATGATGGGGCAAAAACAACATCCTCCAATATTCATTAAAACTATTCCTCCGTGGCAAATCTTAAAATAAATCCATGTCAGTCATTCAGTATGACCTCCTGCAAACAAAAGTTTTTGCTAAATAAAAGGAATATTGGAATAACAAAGTATGCTATAAGAAGTTTGACTTTCTTCTGAGATTAAAAACAATGCAGCTCTTTAAAATCATTTATTTTTAAAGCTATATCCTTTACTGTTTAATTTTGTGGTTTAAATTGCCTGTCAAGTCATAAGAAAATAGAGCCCAGATCCAGAGCTGAATAAAACAGTTTTATCTTCACATGCAATTATAGTTTTTTAATCTTTTTCACCTGTTCATTTTCAATATCTTTTTATTTTATCACTTACAATCAATTCTCAGCAATTTACTATACAAAATTATCAAATGGCTTCCATTTATTTTAAAGATCTAAATTCTGATGAAATAAGACTATGTGATCAATGCAAATGGCATCCTTTATCCACTCCAAATCGCCAGCTGTAAATCATGATATGACAGTATCTATCTGGAGGCTGAATCACGGTTACTAGTCCACCTTGTTTAGTACCAGATCACAAAATCCTCATAAATCATAGTCCCTTTTCCTTTTTCTTCCACTTTACATCTCAGTAAAAACACATTCATTTTCCAAACTCATCATTTCCAGCAGTGTTCATTTTCAACCTTAATTTCTTGGCCAATCTATTCATTCTGATGCCTTTTTTGGAGGTGATATTTGTCTGAATACACTGCATTAGAGCCAGAAATCTTTTTAGAGCTCTTCTCATCTACCATATAACCTCTGAGAAAAGGTTAATATATCTTTATATATTCTTAAGTTCTGAATCTCTTCCTATTCCATGAGGTTAAAATCATATCTAGGTAATTTCAAATCACTTGAACTATGGCTCTTTGCCATGCCCCTTAGCTCACTCCTATTTTGATTGACAATAATAGTGTTATATTAATTTTCAGGCCCCAGAAATAAAAATAGCTTACTTGGAAATTTTTTAATATACCTTTTACAATTTTTAAAACTATACTTTAAAAAAATCCACTTCTGAAAGAAATTATTTTAAAATTTAATTTTGAAATAAACTTTTAATGTAATTAGTTCAGAAATTTAATGTCTCATGGTCTTAGAAAATCCTCTTAGAAGCTACTTTATTAATAGACTATTTTGACTAATAATAGGAAGAAAATATACATTTAACTTCTTGGGCATTATTCTCTTAAATGGTAGAAGTAATAATTAGGAGATAGTTTTTAAATCTTCCCAAGTACACTGCAATTTCTTTGATTTTTTTTCACATGACTTTGAATGGTAGTGACAGAGACAGGACTCTGGAGTTCATTAGGAGACTTGAGACCTGCCCCGTATTCATACGTAACTCCCTCTGCCCGCTTTCATGCAGTGGTATTACAATGGCTGTGAGAGTGTTTATGTTCTTGAATTCCAGGCCGCTACTAAGAACAAAATGAACAGTGGCCCACAGCCATGCAGTGGAACACACAACTTGGAGGAACAGTGGCCGAGTGAGGGCCTTGGCCTATTCAGGTCACATATGAGCTCACTGCAATGAACTCCATATTCCTCAATCTCACTTGACCCTTGCTTCAAGTAGGACATCTCCAGAGAAAAAGACACAATACAATCACACTTACCCCTATGGAAGGGGTTCTTCCTGCTACTACATACACAGCTACCGCATCCATTAATAAACTTTTGACATAAACACACTAAAAGTAGATCTACACCTTTACCGTCTTTCAATAGCACATTTTCATGGTACAACCCAAACTATTGTCGTCATTTCTACATTAAAAGCAATTATCAATTTTGCTCAATGCATGTTTAGGCCTTAATAACATTGCTAAAATTTGGAAAACAGGTAACACAGTTCCTGTTTATGTCCCCAGGTTTAAGGCCGTCCACAATATCCCTTAAGGAATCGATGGAGGGGTTATTTTTAGCAAAGTGGTGTTTCCAAATGTGGTGCTCCAATGTGTTTGCTTACTCTCTCCAACACTGTTACAAGTTTACTTACTACCTGAGGCTAGCTAGAGTGAGTTGTTCTCTAATAGAATAGTGGAACATAGTAGTTGTTCCTTCAATTGTATTCTGTCAGAATTCCTTGGGTCCTAGAGCCATCCTTATATGCGATATATTTTAACTTACAGAATTCTGCCCTTCATAATGTAACTGTCTCAGGGCACAAGCACAAAGAAAACACACGGGATGTATATATCATTTAGAAGGTGAATTCACAGCCTGCTCTAAGGATCAGTAAGCTGGCCTTCTGCCAAACCAAGGCAGGTGGAGAACTCCATGACACAGGCCTCATGAGCCACATGCTAGAAAGAATTTTGAGAATCGTTATCCAGAAATTCCTGGACAAACTTAAATATTACCTGTAATTAGGCACAAGATGACAAGTTTATATTAATAATTTTTTAAAGAAAGTACAAGTTTTATAATATCTTCAATGTTTCTGCTGTCCTAGAGAACTGAGAAACTGAGTTTACACATTGAACTAACAATTTATATAACTAAACAGTATCTAATATAAGCAACTGGTGAAAAACACTAATTGTACTAAAATATGGCATTTCAAAATGTGACTCTGAGCGAATAAAGAGTAGTTGCTCTTTTACTATGATGACATTTACAATTAACCTATTAGAATAGCTACATAAGTTAAACTGATTGAAACAATTCACCTAATACTCTGGCCCTAATAAAAACAACTTTAAAAAATGGATATTTCTCTCTTTGTGTCCATCTATCTAATTACAAGTATAAAAATGTACTTTCATTCACTCAAAAATATATACTGCATACCCATCACTGTACTGGTAGCTAGAAAAATAGAGATGAGTAAAACAGACATGGTTGCTGCCTAATGGAGCATACAGTCTAGTGGGGAAGACAGACATTAAAAAAATAATTGTACAAATAACATACATATGCTAGTCATAATCCATGATAAATGCTAGTAAGGAGAAATATGCATGAGAAGATATAACTAAGGGACCTAATTCAGATGGCTGATGGGCGTGGGGAGAATATTATGGAAGAGGTCCTCAAGGAGTGACATTTTCCAGACATGAAGGATGAGTAGTGGTTATCCAAGCAAAACATAAAAAAAAGACTTTCCTACACAGAGAGATCAGCACATAAAAAATCCTGAGTCAGACGAGAGCTTGGCTTGTTCAAAGAACCACAACAAGGCCGGTGAAAGCAACAGAAGCAACATAAAGCCAGAAAAGTAAAGTGGGAAAGATCAAAAAGGCATAATAGACCATACTAAAAAGAATCTTTTATTTTATATTAATTATAATATAATTATAATGACATTGTTCTACAACGTCAGTCAGCTTGTTTCTAGGCCTCAAGTGACTCTGAAAACACTTATTTTCACTTTTCTCTGGTCTGCCGTACTAGTTTTCCAGTTCATCTATTGACTAGTATATTCACTTCCTAAGGTGACCATAACAAAACCACCATAAACTGAACAGCTTAAAACAACAGAAATTTATTGTTTCACAGTTCTGGAGGCCGAAAGTCTGAAATCAAGTTAATGGCATGGTTGGTTCCTATGTGGGGACTCAGAATGAAACCTTTCTGTGTCCTTCTTCTAGCTTCTGGTGGATGCTGGCAATCCTTGGCATTCCTCAACTTGTGGCAACATAACTCCAATCACCACATGGCTTCTCCTTGTGTGTCTGTCTCTATCTTCTAAGTTCCCTCTTATGAAGACACCAGTCTATGAATTAGGGCCCACCCTAATCCAGTATGGTCTCATTTTACCTTGATCACATCTGCAAAGAACCTATTTCCAAATTAGGACACAGTCACAGGTACCAGAAAGAATACAATTCAACCCACAGCAGAAAGCTATTGAAGGATTTTTACTAGAGAAGTGACAGGATTATATTTGCATTTGAACATCACATTGCCTGTTGGGTGGAGAATGGATGGGAAAGAGGCTAAAGTGGAAGGAGGATGCTAATGAAGAGAATATTGTGTGTTCCTTTTTTGATAATATAGTAGAATAAATGTTCTGAAAAAAGTCTTATCATGTAAAACATATAGAAAAACCAAAGAAATATAAAAAATTATTTTAAATATATAACTGAGGCAGAAATAATAATATAATTAACTTTCAAATCACTGTAGGCATTTCTGATCAGGCATTTTACACCAATCTCTGGGCCTGGAGGCTTATATATTGTATAAGGGACCATGGGCAAGACATGATGTTAACTCAAAGAAAGAGTTAAAATTAGGATCTACAAATAAAGCCAGGGTCCCCAAGGTTAATTTTAAAAGCATGTCCATCTACTGATAAAAAAAGACAATGAAGAAAAATGTCACTCTTGGCCTGGACTCAGGGTGAAAAAATAAATAAAAAGACGTTTTCCGTGATAATGACCACAGGACTGACATATTCCAAAATCTGGATTTAAAATGACACTACATTGTAGGTCCAAGAAAGCTCAATCAAGAAACTCTTAAGTAGCCTTGAGTTAGTTATGCCTTGAAACACCCAAGAGACACAAACACAGATTATCTTCAGAAGGATGCACCCTTAAAGTAAACTTTGCAAGATTCTTGCACATAGAGCCCCAGCATTAAAACATGAGCTCAATCCAAAATATTAAAAACTATATTTCAGAGTTAGCAGAAACAACCAACAGAATTAAACCACCAAGGACTTCAGATATTAGAAATATGGAATGTAAAATAAGTATTTTCAGTTATCGAAAAAAAATAAAATCATGAACTAGTAACAAAGTGCTATTTTTAAAAATCAGGATAATCTGAAAAAGAACCAAATAAAACCTCTCAAATAACAAATGTAATCACTAAAGTTAAAAATTCATCAGATCAAATAAACAATTATACAAGATTGAGGAAATAATGACCTTTAAAGAAATTATCCAGAATGAAGCTCGGTGACATAATGCGAAGCAAAATATGAGAGAGAGGTTAAGTTACACAAAGAGCAACATTCTAAATTTAAGAATTGTCCGATTTATGATCCAGAAGGGGAAAATAAATAAAATAAGGGAAGCCAAACACTCTCAAGCAGAATAGAGTTTAAAAAAGAATAAAAAACCCACATCTAGTCACGTAGGGAAACTGCAGAACACTAAGTAAAAGGAAATATCTTAAAAATAGCCCGAGGTAAAATAGTTGACCTACAGTGGAATAACAGTTATATGAAAAGCATAGTTTTCAAGAGTAACAACAAACCCAGAACACAACGAAACACTATCCTCAAACTGCTGAAAGAAAATAATGTCCATTTCAAATTGTCGACCCAGCCAACCATTATCTAATAATCAGGGCAAAATTAATGCATTTGGAGCAAACAAAAATCTGTGTGTAATATAATTAGACCCATACTAAAGGAATTACTTAAAAAAATATATCAATAAGTGGTAAGATAATTTCAAAAAAATAGGTCTGGGCTGAAAGAAGGGATGGTAAATAAAAGGATAAATATAAACAAACATTGAATATATAAAATAATGATGTGAATATGTGAGAAAAAATACGGAATTCAAATAATGTACAAAAATACTATGTAAGACAGAAGGAGATTGATCAGAATTAGGATACTGCATTTGCTAGGGAGAAGAACATAAACTAATTATGGATTTTGTTAAGATTTAGAGCAAGCATGCAATGAATAGAAAAGGGTTTATAATTTCCAAACCAATATAGAAGGAAAGAGGAATATTTTTAAAACAAGTTTTAGTCAAAAGAAAGAAAAGAAAGCAGGAAAAAGTGAAAACATAAGAAAAGTGGGAAAAATATAAAGTACAAAATCAAATGATGAAAATAAATTCAACTATAAAAGAAAGCATATAAATTATAAAAGAAAGCATATAAAATATAAAACATAAATGGTTTAAAATCATCATTTTAAAAATGAAACT
The DNA here is from genome assembly GCF_902729225.1 of Pteropus medius. Lineage (NCBI taxonomy): Eukaryota > Metazoa > Chordata > Mammalia > Chiroptera > Pteropodidae > Pteropus > Pteropus medius. The sequence goes on from NW_024350325.1 coordinate 2,355,009, forward strand.
TTAGATCTTATTTTTAATTCAGCTGTAAATTATTTGTAAGAGATATATTTGAAACAAAGTCCCCTCCTCCTAAAAAAATCACTAAATTTGATAAAAGGTAGAAAAAGAGGATGAGTCTTTGTCTAGTACCTACTATAATACAGATTAAGTGATGTACTCAGAGTCACATTAGACACTAGCTTGCAGAAAATAACTTTCAAACCCAGCTCTGTCTATTAGCAAAGACTGGGCTCTCTCTAGCTAACATCAGGACACTGCCATATGAGACAAAAGTGTCTTTCAGGTAGGGAAGGTGGTACTGAGAAAGTCCCATGAAAATCAAGAACAAGCGAAAGGAAAAGAAAGTGAATCTCTACTGATTATCCCATTTATTGGTTCTCAGTATATTCAGTGTTTTGGAGGCTATAAACTCACAGGCCACTGAATCTAGAAATGTTTAAACTGTAAATTCTTTTGTTTACTCACCACTTGTTTTGTCTGGTCTTATAATTTGAAGAACCTCAGATTATATTCAATTTTTATCTTTTTATTTTTCAGAAAGGTTTACATAAGGAGTTCAATGTGTTTGGTAAGAAATGGTCTAGCCCATTGGCTGGTGACTAATTATAAAAATTAGGAAAATTGAGAAGAAAGAAGCTGATATGTTTCTACAGAGAACACAATACTCAATACAAGGTGGAAACAATACTTTGCATCTCTTCCTCCTCTATAAGCCATATTGGCTTTAAAGCATTAATATGTTACCTAAAAGTCACATAAGATTTAAATAAATACACATAATGAGGAGGTAGAGACAAAGGGGGAAAGAGAAGAACTGGAACGTAGCTTGACAAAGCATGTATCTAAATCCACAATGTAAAAAGCTACAGTCATGTGATTTTCTGTTTCAGTAGTTGACACTTTCATTTTTAACAAGGTTTAATTTGGGGATACAAATTTATTAAAGTAAATATAAATTTTAATCCTTTATTAAAGCACACGTATAGTTTGATTCTGAATTTATAAAATTTTATTTTTTGCCTGTCTCTCTAACTTGCTAGTTGTCCTTTGTCCTCCATGTGTGTATGCATGTGTGTCTGTGAGTATGTACATGGTGAAAGAGAGATTTGGCCTGATGTTCACCTGATTTGCTGATTTATTCTTTTAAAGTAGTAGGATTTGGGGTGATAAAATTTGTTGTCATCTTAACCTTTCTGTGTTGCGTAAAATTTTTAAAATGAGAATGCATCTTTAAAAAATTCTTTAAAAGTAATTCATGCTTACTGTAGAACATTTGGAAAAGAAATAGCACTCCCAATTCTATCACTGCTACCATTCTGTTGTGTTTCCCTCAAGACTGATTCCCTCAAGACTGAATATTCAATCTGGACTTCTATTTTTTACATAACATGTTTTCCTGTGTCAATAACTATTCCAAGGCATTGAAGAGGAGACTCTATTCCAGTAGCTCAGATAATAAAGAGATGATAGTGATCTGGACTGGGGTGACAGGAGTTGAAATGAAAACAAACAAAGAAATATAAGAATCATTTACAGATAAAACTGACAGAACAAAGTGATGGAATTGATGTGTATTTTGAAATAACTTTTAAGTTTTAAGTATGTTTTATCTTCAAAAATGTAAAGATCTCACATAATTTTATGATAAATCAAGCAAAGAACATGAGTATACTAGTATCTTCATTGGAAGAACATGAAAGTTTCTTACGAAGTCACAATTTGAAATTTTGAGTTCATGTGCCAGCATATTTATTTAAAGAGTCAAAAGAGTAGGTTTATGGGAATTGTATTTTCTAACAACTTTGCCCAACAATAAGAATGTTTATGTTCCATTCTAAGCTTCATATAGAAACAATAGGACCTAAAATAGTACAAGAGAAAAAGCTTTGGCTCTTAACCAGAGACTTCTATGGCATATTTCTGTCTTCACTACATAACAGTGAAGTCTATTAAAAACCCAAACCTGAAGCAAATTCAACTCTTCATGTTGCTTTAATAATTGTGTTTTGAGGGTCTTTGCTATATACTTGAAATGCACTATATTTTCAAAGCTAACTGGCTGATTTATGAAGCAACACACATGTGTTCTCTTGCTTCACAAAAGCAACCAAAAGCACATTTGGATATTATTAAACTGAAAAGATAAAATATTGCACAGGTCTGAAGAATTAATTTTAAAATGTTTCTTTAAGATAAACAGTGTATCAACTATATCTTAAATGTCATCACTTTGAATGACCAACTAAGCAGATTTACAGACAACTGCATGGCTAAAAAGGAATTATTTCAGTCTATCTGTCAAAAGCTATTACGTCCAAAGACATGGGCATCATCTTCGTCCACCTGTAAGCAGTGGAATCCCCACTGATCACAAGAGAGATAGACTCCACATGATGCATAATTCTCAAAGTATTTTCCCATCTTAAAATTGGCTCAAAAATGACCTGTTTCAGGGGGAAATAAAACTATAGCGATCACAAGTAAAAAAGAAAGAACTGTCAGCATTCCATCCTTCAGACTATAATTCAGAGCTGTTATGCAATCACATGCTAGTCTTATCAGAAATCTGCTTTCTTAGCTTTTCTTTACACATTCCAACCTATCCTCACATACTCTGAGTTTTTTTTAATGAAATAAGAACTCTAAAATATAAGCATTGGTTGCTGTTTTATACTTTATAAACGGGTCTACGACATTCAAAAATTAAATTATGTTGGCATGCATTTGGTTAAATCTGAGAAAGTCTCCACACCTGGCCAGCCTCTAGTCCTGGCCAGGCAGCCATGTGGCCCTGGGAATGGCGCCTCTGCCAATTGGCATTTCTCTGCAGGGCTGATGTCGCCACTTCAAAGTCTTCCAAATTCTCAACTATGGCCTCTTCAAGAATTGCACAGTTTGGCAACTTAGGCCACAGAGCTCTGCTCCTCCGGGTTCCAAGCCTGGAAGGGGAGGCAGGCAAGCTCTCCTCAGGATGAAGGAATAGAAAGGAATCAGCACAATTCACTGATAACCTTTCTCCTCACGTGGAGGTCATTAAAAATTCAGCTCTAATCAACACATCCTACAGTTTCTCTTGAGGATTCATTCATTCATTCCACAAATATTTACTGAAGCTCTGCTGTGTACCAAGCACTACCTAGATGTTAAGATAGAACAGTGAATTAAAAAAAAAAAAATCTTTTCTCATGGAGCCTACATTCCACATTTTGAACAGCCTCTACTGCCAAAAGGGATTCATTTCTTCTTCTACGGCATCCAAATAGACACTGTTGCACCCTTTAAAAGAAGTAGACCCAGGAGAGGAAATTAGAGCTCCTGGTTATGAATAATGACAAGGGCTATAGCTGCTGCAATGTACACTCCTTCACCAAAGCCGGATGTGTTTAGTCTTGCTAAACATATAGCTTTACTTTTCTTAAAAAAAAAAAGTAATCAGAGGATGAATAATTTGCACTGCTTGGAGCTAAGTGTAAACAATCGGGCACTTACGCTTAACTGTTCTGTTTCTTAAGAGGAGTTACCTGTGTTCATTACTTTGGAAGAAAAAAAATTGTATCACAGATGTTGGGAAAATAAGCATTGTATTAGTAATAGAAAACCACAGTAATGTGAAGAATCATTCTCAGAAAGACTTTAAATCCTCTCTCACCTTCCAGCACATGGGAGGCCTAGAGATCTTTTAAAATATCTGAGAGAAGGATGGATAATATCTCTTAGCACCTTCACTCTCCCAGGAACTCAAGATAAAAGCTAGATGCTAGGGCCCCATCTTTCAGCAGTTTCTACTCATTTGTAAGAAAACAATGCTTTCTTTCTTAGGTAAAGAATAAGCCTTATATCCACTATGACTGAATTAATCTTGACATCTGGTGGGGGATGGAGGCTATAGAGACAAATTTGAAAGAAAAAAATATTTTATTTTATAAGCTTGATTTGAGTATAAGCCTTATATTCCAGTTGACTAAAGCCAAGAATAAGTTTATTTTACCAAAAGTAGCAAAGAGGGATCAGTTTTTAGGTTTTTTTCCTAATTACACGGCCCACCAGGAAAATAATAATGAGGAAAATTTTATCACGGAACTGGATCCTACAAAACCTAGAGATAAGGAAACATGAAAATTAAGAATTACAATTTATTCCAATTCTCCTTTTCTTTTATTCCCTTCTCTTTTTTTTTAACACATCTAGCTATCTACGTTATGTATTCTCTAAGAGTGAGCTTTCCTTTTATGAGAACTTAGCCCAAATATTTGTTAGGAAACCTTTTTCTACACATGAATGTTATATATTAATATAATGTTTATTTCTGTAGTCTGTAGACTTCCGTAGGTCTTTAAATTAAAAATTTTAGATGACTCATTTGAGATAGCAAAACGTCATTCTTCGACACATAAGCAAGAAGATTAAAATCATTTTGCAACCTTGATCAAAGATATCAACATTCAAAAACAAGGCTGATTGGAGAAGCAACACGGGTATTCAGTAACTTGATCACAACCCACAATCTGTGAGTCCAGAGTGGAGCCTTTGTGTAATTCACAGGGCCCTATGTAAATTTGATTTAATTCCTGATAACCGAGTCTACAGGTTCATTCTTAAGCATAACACATAAGACCCTGATTTCTTGACCTTTGCGTAGAACTGTAGCTGAGCTATGGGGAAGCACAGCATTTGCTTGGGCGCCCTCAGAGGACATATATAAGAGAGCATAGCCTTCCTATGGTAAAGGACTCAAGAAGCACTTCTCAACTCTAACTGTGAACAAAGAAATCTCCCCAGAGTGTCCAGAGCAAGAGTTCTCCCAAATTCTTTACCAACTCATCCTAGGAGTTTGATGGATGCCTTCTGTTCAGTGTCATCAAGGCTTCCTCCCCTCAGCAGCTCTGGCCCACATGCCTGCTTCCAGTTTCACACACGCTTGGTAGGCACTCCATTCTGGATGCACAGTCCAGGATGTAGTAACCACCAATCTCTCAAAAAAATGAGTCAAGAGTAGCAGGTCTGTCCATCAATAATAAGTGTTAGGAGTAAGTAAAACATATGGAATGAAATTATCTCACTGGGTTGAAAATATATCTAAGACTTCTTTTTTTATTCCCTCATCATTTGTAAGACAGTAGGGATTGAACAAGCATGTCTTTATGAATTGGTTGATATCCAATTATACCCAATGTGTCAAATCATATTATGCATGAGATTTGTTCACAGAGTCATAAAACTGGCTCTGTGACAAATATAACCGAGTAAATGAGTGTAACATATGGTTACCTCTAAACGCTTTTTGCTTTTTTCAGAAGCAGAAAGTAAACCACACAAGAAAAGCAAATGCATTGCTTTACAGTAACACCTTGTTGGGAGTCCAATAGAATATGATTCAATCTCATCTACCATGTTGTTTACCAAACGTAACATGATAGATTTTGACTATTTCACTCTCCTCAAAAATAAAAAAACACTTCCCTCCCTTGATGATATCCAAATTAATGTCTTAGAATCTAAAGGTATTTTCGAAAAGTCAGAGAATATTTTGAACCAAGGAAAGATAGTTGGAATAAGTATGTGGCTTCCCAAGGTGTCTCCCTCTCTCTCTTTCTCTCTCTCTCACACACACACAGACACACACTCAGATGGCAAACAATGACCTAGAATGGTAAGTAAGCTTAGTGTTTTTATTACTTGATTTGTTACTTGAGTTTATGTGTTTAGGTTACATTATGGATGTGAAGAGAAAGAACTCATCTTTTATAGATTTTAAAATATAATGAATACAGATTCTCTAAATAATCATGCAAGTATATCATAGTGTCTATTATTTAACAGTTTTCATTTAAAGTCTCATGCATGAAAATGCGTATCACATCATTTAAAAATTTACTGAAAGTGCATTTTTATGTATTATTTCTAAACTGCTTATATTACTCTGAGACTTTTAAACTAAACCTCCTTCCAAGAAACAGATTAAGATATCATTCTCCTTATAAGCAAATTAGCTAAAATTTCCAGAGATGTTTTTTCTTTGCAATTATATTCTTATATCCTAATTTTTAAAGTAATTTGCTGTAATTTATTTTTTTCAGAAGCAAAGGTCATCGTGACACAATACTGAGACCACAGATTTCATGGCAAGTCTTTTTTAACTGAAATTTTTCTTGAGATAATTATAGATTCTAGTGCAGTTATAAGAAATAATAGAATGAGTCTGTTCCAATGGTAACATTTTCCAAAACTGCAATACAATATCACATCCAGGAAACTGACATCATACAATCCCACAATTTTATTCTAATTTCCCCAGTTATACTTTTGTATGTGTATGTTTATTAAGTCTGATACAATTTTATCACCACAGTAGATTTATATATCTACCACCACAGTCAAGATACTACATAGTTCCATCATCACAAGAATCCTTTGTAATTTTTTATCTTTCACTTGACAGGCAGCTATGTTGTAGTAAATGCACGACACCAAAGTGTTACCTGGTTTTCACATATTCAGTTATCATCCAAATGTGATTTTTCACAATAGGGGTCTATTTTTCAAATCCATTTTTCATAATCTGCCATCTCAGAAGGATCAAGAGCACAACTGCAATTTTTTAAATCGTCTTATTTTCAGCTGCCCATACTTGCCGCACATCATTGTCAGAACAGAGAGAACAGGAACATATTTAAGATGGCAAAACTCATCAAAGTCCCAAGACTGATAAACGCTAGAGTTCCCAGCAAAGTGGATAACCACACTGCATATATTCTTTTGCTTTTGGTCCTGCTGCTTTTCTCCCTATCTTTGATTCTATAATCTGCGTTATTCTATCCTCATTCTTACCTTGTCAGGAAGATACTGACAAGTAAAAAAAATTTAAAATTTTCTATTTTGAACGCCTAATATCAGAAGAATTTGAAGCCAATACCAGCAACTGACACAGGATAGAAGATATAGGTAATCAAAAAGAGCAGAGAAAAAGAGGATGATGAAAGGGGAATGTTATCAATAGCCATCCAAGTAATCACACCTTCATGAAGCAAGGAAGATTCTGGTACAGATGCAATTTTTCAAATAGAAATAGGGAAAACCAATCGGAACTGAACATGTATGCAAAATACAGCTTAAGAACAGGAACAAAGACGTTTGTGTGCTGGAGCTAAGCAATGAGCTAACATATCACAGACTGCTTTGCTGTCACAGGCAAAGCTAAGTAAGTTCAGGGTATGGGGTGTGCCATCTCTGCATTGAGGGCATTTCTACACGTTTCAAGGTCAGGACAGCCAAGTCAGGGATATGGCACCACATTGCATCCTGGGAGCCAAAGCCATCTTTGAGTGTTTCAAGATTGCATAATAGACTCCATTCCTGGGATTTACCAAAAACACTAACCTAAAGGGCACTTCTTGAAGTTCACTGGCGAGAAATACCTATTTCCCTGTAAGGGAAAGGGCTGAATGGTCCCACTCCAGATTCTCTGATTTGGACTTCACACAGGATGCAATCCTAGGAGAGCTACTCTCTCAGTCATTAGAAATAACCCAAAGGAAGTTCAGCCTCCGATATATTCGTTGCTTAACTTCAATTTCAACAAATAATACCCCTCTGCATCTCCTTAATTCTATTCACCAACTAGATCAGCGGTTCCCAACCTTTCTGACACCAGAGACTGGTGCTCCTATGAGAATCTAATGCCCGATGATCTGAGGTGAAGTTGAGGCAGTGATGCTAGCACTGGGGAGTGGTTGCAAATAAAAATGAAGTCTCACTAGCTTGCCCACTGCTCACCTCCTGCTGTGCGGCCCGGTTCCTAACAGGCCACGGGCTGGTACCCAGGGGTTTGGGACCCCTGAAGTAAATTAATGTCTATTAACTACCTACGGTTGTGCTGTGAAGAGTAAATAGTGAATAATATTCAATAGTATTCTTTCTACCGCTTCATATTGCACTGCATTTATACACATCACATTTTTACAAGAACTATATAGTATACCAAATGTTTTAACAATGATGCTAAAAACTTCCCATGTCTCTTCCTCCTTTGCCTTACAAATAATTTTTATGCAGACTCATACAACTAAATTATTAGTCCATACTAACCCAAGTAAATTAGTATTCTAAGCTGATTTGCCCTGGTTTTTTACTCCACTCCAGTTCCACGGGAACTACTAAAACTTCCAAACATGAGCTCTGTCCATTTTCAAGGACACATCTAAAGAGGGGTGGTGCCCCCATTGGGCTCCAATAGCACCTTGAACTTCCTGGGTAACAGCATTGATCGTCTTGTACTGAAATTGTCTTTCCACTTGTCAGCTAAGCCCAGTCTAACCTAACTGCAGAGTAGGGAATGTGTCCATCTCTTTCATCATTGCCATCCCACTGCCTGCGGTAGATATACAATTGTTAAATGAATGACCATCGGCCCTGTTTGCCCTTTCTGCTTGTCATCTGGTTCAGACTGCTGACATCAATATAACTTGAACACAAAATTGTCCCCCACCCATCTGTTGTGAAGGCGCTCAATCATGCCTTAACACACTTTGACTCTTTTCAATATCCTTTTCCAGCTGCAGTTTTCTACTCCTTGAAAGTATAACAAGTCAAAGGACTTCTCTTTTTCAGTAAATTCTAAAAAATGATTATCTTATAAATCATGCCAGGTGAATTTCATTAAGCTCTTTTGATGCAGTTAATACTAATTTGTTTTTTAAAAATGTCCTAAGTCCTGACTTTAACGATGACAAAAGATCAGGGACTCTCCTAATTCAACTCACAAAATTGGACTACGTTACTCTTGCCATGAACACAGTGAAAAGGATTCAAGTGACTGAATGAAAGAAAACAAAAGGGAAGGTTAACTAATGGCATATTAAATTTATTTGGGGGTCGGGAGGGGGAGTTTCTAATACTGTAACACAGAGATTACTTTTGAACCGGCTATCCCGATCTTTATTAATGACTTTGGGGAGGAGAAGCAAATAACATCTTAATAACCTCTATAGGCAAATCACGGCACCCATCTGTGCAGTGTTGTTAACATTCAGAACTGAGAAATGAAACCAAGTAATACAGTAAGATTAGAAATGGAGGCAGGCAATAAAAATAAGATCTAGCCTAGTAAGCTAATATCTCTGTAGGGAATGTTATAAAACACCTTTCTGTAATGGAAGTAAGGTCCTTGTTAAGCTATAAAAGTAGAAGAGACATAGAACTGTTATAAGAAACTAAAACAGGATTTACTATGAGTGATGACAGCTTAAAAAAGGTGACTGAAGTTTGGGTGGCATAAACACAGGCACTTAGTCTCACTTAGAAGTGACTTGGTCACCTCAAAAAAGACCTAGTGAATTGGCGTCGCAGTTTTATGCTTAATTCTCAGGATCCTTGGTGAGAAAAATATAGAAAATTACAGTTAATTTAGGAGGCAGAAATTAATAATAATTCAAAAACTCAGGAAATAATTTATATGGAAAGATTTGAAAGATCAGATCTGTGCAATTTGCCTAAATAATGACTTTACAGAGGTATTACTATTTACAGATGTCTATAGAGTGTAAATATTTAAGAAAACAAAAATTACTTAGAATGCTACAGAAAGTATATAAAATAGATAGAATGAAATTGAGAGAAAAAATATGTCTTTATTTGGATGTGGTAATAGTCTTTCAACAGACATCAGACAAATTCTACTACATGCTAAATGTGAAGTCTTACATTACATGAGATTTGGGGGTATTTAATGGTACAAAAAAAAATTATATATTCTTCCTTTTTCATAAATAACTAAGAGTACATTTCCCTCTGTTTTCTTTTTGTACTAAACACCTATGTTACTCGACTTGTGTTGAAGATGTGTGGAAAATATTTAAACCTCCACTTATACTCTTAAAATGAAATATTCAACACTCTTGCCCAAATATTTGTCAATAGAGACCTATTCAAATGTTGGTATCAAGTTTGGTGTTGATGTTATTATATTCAACTTCCAACAAGCCAGAGGATTTACTCAGTCATATATAGAACTTACGGTACCGAACAAAGAAAACTCAGACTAGAGAAGCAATGAGTGCGGGTGCTGTTTTCCAGGTTTCTTTTTTAAATTCCTTTTTACCTAATTTTTGACTTAAAGCCACACGATGTGCAATATGGCTCTAATCTTTAATCACTTGTATGCACTGAAGATATAACTGAAATAGATTCTAATGAATCTAGGCCTAACTTGTAATATAAAATCTCATTTTTGTACCTACTGCCAGTATAGGACCCACTCTCTACCCTCAAGATATTTGTAATCTTCTTAGAGTGAACATGTACATAAAAAATAATTCACCGATATAAGGTGGAACACGATCATCACATAAATCGGACAGAGACACAGTAAGTGACTCATTAAAAGTCAAGAAACCAAGAGATTTGGGGTTACCAAGCTAGCCCAGAGATTGAGGGAAAACTTTCAGGACTCCCTATTGTTTATTTTTCTTTATTCGCAAATGAGTATTCAGCACTTAGCCCACTGAAACAACCTTTAAAATAACTGTACCTCTCGAATACACCATTCATGTATGTAATACTTACCTGCATGTCCACTATATGCCAAGTATTACTTTAAAAACTGAAGATATAGCAATGAACAAAATTATGTCCTTGTTCTCACGGAGCTTACATAGGGGAGAGGTGGAACAACCAGTGAAGAAATTTTAAAATGTGTATACAAAATATGTCAGGTAGTAAGGGGTGCTACGAAGAAGGATAAAGTAAAATAAGGGCATAGAGAATAATGAGAGTGCCATTGTAAATGGAACAGTCAGCAAAGACTCTTCTAATGACAGGGTGATATTAAGCAGAAGCTTGGATAAAGAGAGAAATTGAGCCATGGTTTCTGGTGGAAGAGAATTCCAGGCAAAGGGCACCACAAGTGCAAAGGCCCTGAGGCAGAAGCACATCTGCCTGGCATCCCTGAGGATTGCAATGGGAGAAGGGAGCATGATTGGACTTGAAATCAGAGAAGCGACAGGGAATAAGATGATTTAAAGCCTTGCTCATTGCAGCAAGATATCGGCTTTTACTTTGATCTGGAAAACTTTTGGAAGGTTTTAAGCAGATGAAAAATAGTATCTATTTTATGTTTTGAAATGCTTATTCCGGTTCCTCAGTGAAGAATAAAATTCAGAGTGCACGAGTGAAATAAATGAGAAACAAGCTAAGGGGGTGCATCGATAATCCAGAAAATCAATGATGTAGAGTGAACACAATGGATATGGAAAGAAGAGGTAAGATCTAAGTATAGTTCAATAGTGTTTGCTGATTGCGGTGTAAGAAATAAACTGTTTGCTGATTGGGACTTTCTGGTCTAGTAACTGGTATACTGGAGCTGCCGTATACTGACATGAGAAAGACTGTGGTCAAGAGCAAGTGCGTAGGGCCTTGGGCTTGAAAGTTGGGAGCTGGGAATCTGTAATTCTCTTGTTGACTTGTGATGTTTGAATTGTGCACAATTCTTCCAAGTGGCAATAATTATCAGGCAGTTAGAGATGTGAGTTTGGAGTTTAGGGAGTAGTTGAGCTAGAGATATACATTTGTTAGCCTTCATATATAGATGACATTTAATACCGTCAAACTTAATAAAATCACATAGGGATGAGTATAGATAGCAAGAGGGCTGAGGAATGAGACTTGGGATACTCACGTTAAAAGAAGAATATTTCTGTTATATATTGAGTCTGTAGGATGATATAATAGTGAAATGTTGAGTTCATAGTAAAACACTATTCCTATTTTATCAAGTCACTGAATGACATTTAAAGTTCAGAACTTTATTTAGTAGGGATCACAAATAGCCTAAGAAAGGTTAAAGCCTAAATTCATATTGGTGGCCAAGACTTCCTTCTTTGACCATCCCATTAGAAAATAACAATAACAACAATAATAATAATAATGAAAATATTTATGGATCTCAAGGTAATGTCGAAGTACACTCAAAGGTAGATCCATTTCGTGCACTGCACCATCATCAAGGACCTTTAGCAACAAAATAGTTTGATTAGAAATTCACTGTCGCTCTCAAACCAAAAGCAGTTTATAGATACAGGGCAAGGAGCCTGGTCTAGGGAGGCTGAAAAATAATTGAGAGAACAAGAAGATATGAAACTTGCAAATAACACAATCAACCAGAATTAGGCGATAAGCCAGAGACAGTACAAGTGGTAGATCAAGCCAGGAAGAAAGGCAAAAAACTAGGAGTGTACAAATACCAGAAAACACAACAGGTGGGAGTTTCAAAGTTCAATAAAACAGTCAGGCACCGATCAATGAAAGTTTAAACAAGGGGAGGTAGCCAAGGTCCAGGGGAAAAGGCGTGGAGGTATGCAGCAGGAGAAAGTAAGGTACAAGTTATTTGATTCGTTCGGAGAACAAGGTGCTTGTTTGAGGCTGAGAAAATAATTCTTTTTTTTTTTGTTTGAGGTTTTTATTGTATTTTTATTTTTTTTAATTAATTTTTTATGGTGACATTGGTTAACAAAATCCAATAAGCTTCAGCTGTACATTTTAACAGTAAGGCATATATATATTTACACTGCGTGTTCACCTCCCATAGTTAGATTTCTTTAAGCCAGAACATGGAGGACTATTTAGATGATATCAAAGAGTTAGCACGAGATTCTGTGTGTTTTGGGGACCTGTTCAAGATTTCTTAGCAAAGGAGCGGCCTCGTTATTTCACATCACATTTTAGAAAGAAAATAAATTGGGGAGGGGCAGAGGCAGGGACACCAGGAAGAATCTCTTACAATAAACGATAAGGGCCTAAAGTACACAGTGGCCGTGGAAATGGAAAGAAAGTAGACTTAGATTTTTAGAGGGTAGAATAACCAGAAACTAGAAAGGGAAGGGAGTACCGGAGTTGGGGAGGGGGCTGGTAAGAGACTCAGAGCTTTCTGACTTGAACATCAGGTGGAAATAATAAAGACTACAGGAATAAAAGAAACAGTCCCAGGGTGGGGGTTGGAGGATGAACTGGGTCCCATTTTGAAGAAGGGGAAGAAAAAAGATCAGTGACAAGAATGTTTTCTGATATTGAGGTATAGAAAGCAGGCCCAAAAAGGCAAAACATTTCATGTTTCTCTTCATGTTAAAAAAAAATTTTCTCCATTAATGTTTGTGATAACCTATTTTTGTTAATTACTCAAAGGTAGGAAGAATGAATTTTGATTTAAAATTATAAGAAAAGTATTTGCCTCTTTGGAAAAGGTGAGTCAGTATTTCCTATGGTCTCAAATCATCTTTCGAAATGATGGGCTACAAGACTAATGTGATCTTATTTATTTACCTAGCTTTTTTCTTGATAGATTAAAAATTTATACAAAATCTTACTGTATCACAAGGACATTCATTAATGCATTCAATTGCTAACTCATAGTATACTAAAAGTATAAATCAAGGGAATTTAAAAACCAATCATTGTGTTCTAAAGGGAAAGATTATTCCAAAATTCTTCATGTTTTAGAATAATTTCACAATTAAAACCTCTGTACTTCCTAAAACCATCATCCAATAATTATTAAAGTGTAATTCATAATAATAGCATTAGAACTTAACAGTTTATAAAGCACTTTTACCTCACTACATTTAAAAGAAGTCTGCAACTGGTTAAGTACATTCATGCATGTTAGAAAAAAATGGTTTTAGAAGACTACATTCATTAGTGCAAATTACTAAATTTAAACTATTTCTGATCCCTGTTATAGGTTTAAGCCTAGAAATTGTTATTTGTTATCATTTGGTCTATAAATAAATCACAGAAGACAGACCACCATCCCCCCTAGAAGCACTGGGGTAGCGGAAGGCTCCTATGCCAGAGGCAAAGGGTTGTAATTTAGTGCAATCATGCATTTGTTATGAGAATTGTGACAAGCTTCAGCTCTACAAGTAAGCTTGGCGGTGCATAAAAATTCTGTGAAAAATACTGCACCAAAAGAATTGCTCCTCTCGTCTTATCCTGAGCTAGAAAATCTGAGTTTCCCAAGAACTGATCCCCAAGGAGCAAATGAAAGAGGAATTCCAAACGAGTGCCTGCGTGGGGCATGTAACTTACAAAATGTCTCTTGTGTTTGCCTCATAAAATCCTAGTCACCCTTCAGGACTAACTCAGACAGTGCCTCCTCCATGAAACCTTTCCTGTTTTTCTCTCCAGATATACTTGCTGACCACATCCTCTTTTCCAGAACACTGGGTGCTTTCCACAAGGTAGCTCACTTGGGTAATAACTGAGTACCTATGGTCAGAGACTTTCCAATTTCTTTTGTGACTCCCACCACAATTGGCCTGCATCAGGCACACAGGAGTCACTAATAAATAAATGTTGATTGAATATTTTGAAGCCTTGGAATGGTACATAGTCATTCCAACATGGCTATTCATCTTTAAAACATTTTGGAAGTTCTTTCCGAACTAATTTTTTTAGATTTTTTATATTTCCAGTGATAGCAGTTCTTGCCTTTCCAGTTAGACCATATTTTATTTTAGAAATTGTCAAAAGTCACACAAATTCAAGTCTGTATCTGTACCTTCTCTCTTCCTTCTCTCTTCTTCCTGGGTCAACCACTCCACAAATAAATGTGTTGAATGAATGAGTAAGTAAATAAGTGAAATAACTGAGAAATCAAACTGTATAAGGGTATATTTATTCAAAAATGAGAGATACAGTTGTCAAACTGCTACAACCAAGCTCTGTCCTGAACTTGGCAACCCATAGTTTTGACAATGAAGAGAAAAGGCAACCAAAGCCCACATGCCTCGAGCGTATTAAGCCATTCCCTTTTGCCCAAATAAGATGCCCTTGAAGATGAGAAATAATGGTGCAAAGACCAGATCAAACATGTGGAAAAGTCATTAATTGCCCATGAATTTGACTGGGACAGAAGAGATTAAACTGGGTGTGACATAAAACAGAAGTTACTGAATTTCTAACAAGGCAATAATTGCCATTCCTGTCTTAAATCTGCAACTATGTCAGAATCCAAATAACTCAGCACTAATAATGCCTTGACCAGTGACCCCAGTGACTGCCTAAATGGCTTTCAAGAACATCATTCCCCACTCTCCTGACCTGCCTCACTTTCTTCCTAGGCCCTATAGTGGCCTCCAGCATCATGGATACCATTCTCTGCTTCCCTAATACCCAATTCTAGCTCCTTATTTTCTAACAAGCAACAAGTTTGATTGTGTGTTTTACTTCTCATAATTCAGATCTCAGAGTAAGCCTTGGTGGGAAATCAGGAGCAAGGAAGAGAAAAGGAGGGAAGAAGACACTATACTGGATTTATACACATGACCTCATTTAATTCACGTAACAACCCTACAAAGTATACGTTGTTCTACCCAGAAAATTGAGGCTCAAAGAGCTTAAATAATTTGGCTAAAATCTCACACCTCTATTGAGAGCAGAGCCCACATTCCGAATAGTTATGATACTCGGAAGTCCATGTTAGTTCCACTGTATGTGACCCTAAAATGCAGCTTAAACCAGTAAAACCAATTTCATCCTGGGACTTATCGTTTGCTCTAAAGACTAATCCAATAGGAGAATCTTCAAAACGCTTCATGAACAATGGTAGTATCATGGGAATAAGTTAATAAATTTCTGGGATTACTACCTGAAACTTCTCTGCGCATGGAGTTCAGAGTAAAAAGAAAGGATCTAAATAGGGTAGGAATGGGGTGGGAGGAGTTGGAGCAGGACAGGGCTGAGCCTTACACGTGTTGACCAAAACAAATAATGCTGGAATTTTCTTTCCTTTTTTCTAGACAAATCCAATAAAGATGTCTGTATCTGTTATCTAAATGAATTTGAAAGGTTCGCCCCCTCCCACCTTAAGTGACTTGATATAGAGCGCTTAATTCAACTTCCGTTCCTACCACAAAATTATTTCTTTCGATGTTTTATAAAATCATTCAAAGCAAGTTTTTTATTTTATCCTTGGCAATCATAAGCAGAATGTCAACAATGTTCAACGTATTAGCTATATTAGAGAGAAAAACGCCACGGAACTCTAAAGACCTTGATTGCTGGGGCAATGAAAAGCTCACGCCCTGCTCTGATGCAGCGAAGCTCTGGTGGGGTTAGTGAGACGCCTTTGAAGCGTACAGGCGAAGTTTCCAACCTACCGTTTCAGATAAATGGTTTTCATTTTACCATTTGCTTGTGTTTGATAAGGGTACTGGATTGATTCAAATTGTTTGCAATGCCTTGAAGGCAAAGGATGTTATAGCATCTTGTGTCCTCACAACTCACTATTGCATTTTTAAGAAAAGTTTTTGTCATAATACCTGAGATAGCAACAGAAAATATTCCACATCTTATCATATATTAATTTTGTTCTGGAATCAGTAAATATAACTGCCAGAAATTCCCAATGAGGATTTCATATTAATGCTTATGTGTGTTCTCTAACCTGTAGGCTGTAGAAAGATCTCTTTTAATCCATGATTTCAAGTCTCAGGACACAGCAGGACTAATGTCGAAATATCTATTCTCAACTTGAATCCAAGAATCCTAATAAGAATCATAAAACGAGATTGTAATCATACAAATGTTTGTGTCCCCCACAACCTGAGAATTTATGTGTTGAAAACCTAATTCCTAACATGACGATACTTTGAGGTGGGCCCTCTGGGAGTGATTGGTTCATGAAGGTGGAGCCCTCGAGAGTGGAATTAGTGCCCTTATAAAAGATGGCCCTCAGAGATCTCTCACCTCTTCCACCATGTGAGGTTATAGTGAGAAGACAGACATCTGTGAAGAAGTAGGCTTTCGCCAGACACTGCATCTTCTGGCGCCATGATCCTGGAATTCTTAGCCTCCAGAACTGTGAAAAATAAACCATGATTCCTGAATTAATGTATCTTAGTGTAGCTCAGCACTCTCATTTAAACCATGCTCCTTCATTCAAGGGAGTGGAAGGTAGATGATTATCACTGAGGATGTCTCAGCACCCAGGACCCCAGGGGAAGATGCAAGGCACAAGAGGGAGAAACAGGGTACTAGAGGTGAAAGAATGAGGAGCCATCAGTTTCCCTCAGTGCTCCTGGCCCTGAGTTAGGGGCCCAGAAGTCTTCTATAGGGCCTCAGAGTAGCTCTGGTTCTGTTCCTTTCTCTTTCTCCATCCCTAGCATTAGCACAAATAAAAAAATTGTCAACATACAGATGCTGACTGGGTGTCAGGATTTGAGGGATCCTTTATCCAGTCTGAATTCCACTCTCTTGGGAGTCATATGGATTAATAACTAGCTATCTTTGAGATTTTTTTGGTAGCCTACAGCCAATTTTTAGTCATCTTGAGTTTCTCCTAATGCCTAGCTGAGGCTGAGGGTAGAGGGTCGACATGAGAAAAGGAAGAAGCAGAGTGGGTGTGGATGCGTGGAGCACATCACATTAGAAGTAATCAGGTCTACGTTGAAAACCATTAGGGACACTGGAAGACTTCTGGGAAGAATAGCCTGAAAAACAAAGGGTGCCTGGGGGACACTGATGCTCAGGCCCCTGTCCAAACCAATCATGACATTATGGCTGATAGAGAAACCCAAGCAACATGTTTAACTTTATTGTGGTAAATATGCAGAGCATAAAATTTAGCATTTGAACAATTTGTAAGTGAATAATTCAGTGGCATTAAGTGCATTCACATTGTTGTGCAACCATCACCACCATCCTACTCCAGAAATTTTCATCATCCCAAACAGAAACTCTGTACATATTAAACAATAACTCTCCCTTCCCACATCCCTCCTTGTAACCTTTACTCTACTATCTGTCTCCATGAATTTACCTATTCTAAGTACCCCATGTAAGTGGAAGCCTATAATATTTGTCTTCTTGTTTCTGGCTCATTTCACTTAGTATATGTTTTCAAAGGTGATTCACATTGTAACAAGTATCATAATTTCATTTCTTCTTATGGCTGAATAATATTTCATGTGGGTAGAGACTACTTTTTGTTTATTCATTTAACCATCAATGAACTTTTGGGTTATTTCCATCTTTTGATTATTGTGAATAATATTGCTATGAACATGGGTGAACATATATCCTTTTGAGTTTTTGCTTTCAATTCCCCTGGACATATACCTACCTAGAAGTGGGATCACTGAATCATATGGTAATTCTATGTTTAACTTTTTGAGGAACCAGCATACTGTTTTCCACAGCCGCTGCACCATTTCGCATTCCCGCCAGCCATTTGCAAAAGTTCTAATGTTTCCACATCTTTACCAATACTTATTGTTTTTCTTTTTTTTTTTAATAACAGCCATTCTAATGAGTGTACAAAGTACGTTTTTAATGCCACTCCTCTGTTTTTAATGTGTAACCAGGAGGCAAAAAGCATGGGTGTGAGGCTCGATTTTTTTTATCTAGGTAAAATGAAACAAATAAAACTTATCTTGAAGGGCTGATATAATGATTAAATGAGTGCCCACAGAAGGCAATCAACAAATGTCAGTTCTTCTCTCATTTCCTTAGATTTCTATTAAACATCCTCCCTCAATGTCCAGAAAAATTGTAAAGTTTTATACTGCGTAGATTTGACATAAGGCTGATTTTAATTTCTGTTTTGCTTTACCTATAGATCGTGCCACAGATGTCAAATGTGTCCTCCATTATGTCTAAATAACACTACACCTGCACCCAGATTTCCTCTCAAATTAAGTACTCATCAGTTCTATTATTAAACAAACAAGGAGCAGTTGTCATGCTCAAGAAATGAGTATGATTATACTTTAAAAATTATAGTTCCACCAACACTTTCAGTTTGTGGAATAACTCCAAGTTGTCCGGTTAAATTAATAGAATACTTTGGTACTCATCTCTCAGTCACAAACCATGGCTTAGTTCATTAGTGGAACATTCATTGCATGTCCTTTGTAAAATGCTAGAGATCTGTAATAACATTATTATTGGACTCTGACAAGAATCCACAGAAGGCCCCAGGAACCACAAACCAATCAAGTCAACTATGCAATATCTAAAGTGTTTGCAACAAGACACTGAACAATTGACTTGCAACAAAGCTGGAATCAAACTGCATTAAAGATCAGGTACTCCAGCTGGACTTTCTACAATGTTTTCCACAACCATGGATCAAAGAAATTTTGAAAAATCCAAACTGATTGTGGCTCACTGCTGTGCATTTATCCTATGGTGTCATAATGTGACAAATCAAAACAAAACAACTATATAAAGTGGTTTTCGGCATGAACTCAAAAATTTGTTAAAGCAAACAAAACTTGAAAATTTCAGTTCGCTCAAATTAAACTATTCACCAATTTCACATGCTCCTCTAGGTAATCTAAAACTTTTGAAAAATCGACCATGGGTGAAATTCTAAAGGCAACTGCTTCTGATTAGCAGGCTTCCCCTCCCCTGCCATCCTTCTTCCTTGCATTTCCTTTCCTTTCTGGAGTCACAGATGCTGTGAGTGAATCCATTAGGTGACCTAATTTGTGTCGGCCATTTGGGGAGTGTCTCTCTAAAAAACTAACACTTAGGCTGAGGTCTAAAGCAGAGCTTCTCAAACTTTAAGCACCTGGGGTCTTTGTTAAAGTGCACATTCTGATTCACCAGCTCTAGGATGGGACCTGAGTCCTAACAAGCTCCCAGGGATGCCCATGCTGCTGGCCTTGGACACCACTTAGAGTATCAAGGATACAAGCGAATGCTAGCCAACAAAGGAAGAGTGAGTGCATCATGGCCCAGGCAGCCCAGACTAGGTCAGCTCATAGATCTGAGAAAAGAGCAATGTGACTGAGAGACATGAGTACTGGCGTAGAGGTGAGGCCGAAAAGATAGCCAAGAGTTAGGTCAACGTGTTCAGTGCCCCCTAGGTAGAAGGTTCTGGGCTAGGCTCTGGATAAACAGAAATAAAGAAGACAGACCTAATCCCTGCATCCTTAAAGCTTGCAGTCTAGCAGACGTACCTTGTGGGTGGAAAACCAGTAAAGACTTTTAAACAGAGAAGAGACATGATTGAATTAAAATCTTTTAAGGATATCTCTAGAAAAATCAGCCAAAGAAGTCCCCCAAAGGAACAAGTTTCAAGCTACAGGAAAAGTCTACTGAATGTTCCTAAAATCCCCCTGGACTTAAAAATAGGAATACTATTGGTGACTGCTATGGGCGCAATTGTGTTCTCTCAAAATTCGTATGTTGAAGTCCTAAACCCAGTACCTCAGAATGTGACTATTTGGAGATAAGGCTTTTAAAGAGGTAATTAAAGTTAAATGAGGTCATGTAGGTAGACTCTAATCAATATGACTGGTGTCCTTATAAGAAGAAGAGATTAGGACCCAGACAAGGAGACAACCATAGGAAGGCACAGTGAGAAGGTAGCCATCTGTGCAAGGACAGAGGCCTCAGAAGAAACCAAACCTACAGAGACCTTGATCTAGGACTTCTAGGCCCCCAGAATTGTAAGAAAATAAATTTCTGGTGTTTAAGCCACCCAGTCTGTGGTATTTCGTTATGACAGCCCTAGCAAACTAGTACAGTGATCTTAGCAAAAGTAGTTTAGCAGACTCAGTAAAAATGAAAGCCAAGTTGGCCTGGATAAAGAATGAAAGGAAAATGAGGACTAGGAGATAGTAAATATGGAATGTTCTTGAGGAATATTTGGTTATGATGGAAGAGGATAGATGGACTGATAGTGAGAAAGGCATGCAGAGTAAAGGAAGGGTATCTTCAAGATGAAAAATAGTATATTTAAATGACAGATTTCTAATTAAATGCTGACCGAAAATATCAGGAAGGAGAGAGATTGACGATGCAGGTGAGAAATGGAAAAGTGATGAACAGAATTTCTGAAAAGCCAGGAAAGAAGGGATCCAGAGATCTGATTTAAAAAAATCCTGTAGAGGGATCTTTAACCAGAAGAGGGACATTTTCTCCATGGCCTCAGGATTGAAGAAACTTATAAATGGCAGGTAATATTGTACCTAATCACAGAGCTTTATGCTTTTCAATAGACTTGGTTGTACATGATCTAATGTAATACAATCATCCTGTGAATTACGTGAAGCAAAGTTATTTACATTTTACATATGAAGAAAGAAGGGGTAGAAAGATGAAGTGGTTTGCCTGAGGTCACATAGAGGGCTAGTCTCAGTCTCAACTTTAAATCACAAGACTATTGACATTACGTCACACCAGAAATGAAGACTCAATTAGATACGTCAGTTATTACATTTAAATCTTGAAAATTAGAAATTTCTTAGTAAGATTTTTATTCATTAACAAAGTACAAATCGGGGATCAGCACCTCAAAAGGTTTTGTCACACTTATCACCAGACACAAACAGAGGTACCCTTTTCTGCTTGTTTGCAAGAGTTAAACAGCTCTGTGTCAAACGGTAAGAGAAAACTTAAATTCTCAAAAGATATTTTGAAGTGATGAAATTAAAGCTATCACAATAGGTGAATGAAGTTCTAATTAAGTAAAGATGATGAAGTTTAAAATAAAAAGATTTCACTTGCAGGAATATGAGATTTGATGAGGGGGAGGGAAGAAACACAAATGACACAAAATCACGAGCCTGGGGGTGGCGGGGGGCGGGGACATAGAAATATCAATTAGAAAAGCTCTTCAAATTCAAATGGACTATTAAAATTATCAGATCCCTAGGACTAAACTCCAGTTGGGAAAAACTCTGAAAGAAATGATCTTCCACTCCCATGAGATAGCAAACATGATTTAGGTTAAAAAAAGCTTTTAGTTTTATGGCTAGGGAGGTAGCAATAAAGAAAATGAACTTCCTGTCAGTGATTCTTTTTCAAGCCCTGCCAATTCCTGTGTCTAGGGAAACTATAAAGAATGTCCAGCCTCAGGTTAAAGGAATTGCTACAGATCTCCAGCTTACCTGCGTTCAAGCATCGGGACATCCATAAGCCTGTTCCCAGCCCAACCTGGAACTGAGAAGCCAGGAGGCCCTTAGCCGTTCTTTAGCTACACTGTCTCTGTGTCAGCATAACCAGGGCTATTGGCAATAGGTGCTGGAGAGATACAGATTGCTGAAGTAAACAGCTGATGAAAAGCAGAATCTTTTCTCATTGGCAGCAATACTAATACCATGAAGCACATCTCTTCTGGAGCTTGCCAAACCACTTCAAAAGCAAGTTTTCTGGTGTGCATCAAGAAAGCGAGGCAAACTGCCCCGGAGTGCACAGCCACCAGCCAAGATACTGATGAGAGAGGCAGCTCAGGACCCATGTTCAGGCCATGATGTGTTCCTTCACAGAGCTCTGTTTAACTCCAGCAGGTGTGGGCAGCATTTGAAGAAAGCGAGTTGATTTTTATGATCTTCGGCCAACCCAAAGATAGCCAGTTGCCAGTTGCCTGCACCACCCTCACCTCGCCTCAGTCTACTTCATGGTGACCTGCCCAGGCTCACCGTTCCCAGACTTATCTTTTGCCCATGGCAAAACTGAGCAGTCTGTGTCTATTTCCCTTAAGACTGTACAAGCTAACTAACTAATTCGGTAGATCTATTAGTGAACTTCTGCTCTGGTTTAATGAATATTGCACACTGATGGGCTTGCCAAAAATTACTAAACTCAATTCTGCTTCTTTAAATTGAGCCAAAGCCTTTTTAGATTGAAAAAACTCTGGGACCTAAGAATGAAATCTGAGTTGGCTTTTTATATCTCTATCTTAGTCCTTTGTTTTTAACTTTTCAAAGAAATTCTTTCTAACTTAACCAAAAGAGAGACTCATATGACATTTGAACTAATATGGAAAAGCCAATAGGACACAGAATTTGGAGACAATCTTTCAGAGCCCCACAAATTACACAAAAGTTTATCAACAAAACCCTCCCCATGCCTCTCTCCAAGCTCCAAATCTCTGCCTTCAGTCACAAAGCTTAAAGTGACAGCTCCTCTCTGTGAAACCATCAGCTGAAGATTAATTCTTGAAAACTAACAACTTTGAACAATCAAAGAAAGAACTCTCTAGTGAAGAGACAGCATAAATGTGGTGGTCCAGAGTTAGAACTGCTGCAAATCACAACACCGTTTCTTCCTAGCTGTGTGATTCTTAATCTCTCTGATCCTCGGTTTTATCATTTCTAAAATGGGACTAATAACATGTACACCAGATTATTGTTGTAAGGGTTGAATGTGAAATTATTCAAAATTATTTAATACGTTCAATACTTAATACAGTGTTGGGCACAAAGCAGGTACACAATAAATATTAATAATGTTCCCAAATCAAATCTCCAAATAGTGAGATTTCTGACTAAGACAAGAGGTAGTAGAATAATTCCAATAGGTGGTAGAATAATTCACTGCTACCCAATCAGGAAACTTGCCTCAGACCAAACACCACTTTTATGCAAGCCTAGAACTTGGTGAAGAACAAGGCAGAAAACAATCAATGTCCCCAAGAAGACGCTAAAGGATCTTCCTTATAACATGATTCTCTCACCATTCTCATTTCCTGAATTTCCCTTTGGATTTCAGTTCCACGAGGGAAATAAAATTTGTTATAATAAAAATGATTAAGATGGTATGTGGCTAGGAAATGAATCTCTTCATGATGTCCCTTAGAAAGATATACATGTACAGAAAACAAAGCATAGTAAAATAACATTTTATTATTACCAGGAGATTTCCCCCAAACACAGAGAGTGAGGTCTACTGAGCTGAGCTTATAGCTAGATGGACTCTGTTATTAATTTGGTCCAATGCCAAAGCAGGCCAGAGACCCCTTCTGCCTACTTCTCCCCAAGTCTTAGATTTGGCCACTGCAGAATGAGAAAGGGCCAGAGCTCCTGTCAGAGAGGAAAACAAGGAAAGCAGCCAGACATGTGGTCTCCATGATGCCAGAGGAGCTTGCCTAAGCTTAGTTTTGTTTATCCTTACTTGTTTTTGCTTCTACATTTGGTAAGAGAGAGTGGATAGTCTCTGCTGCCAAAGGATTAGAATGCAGACATATCTCATACAGCACTTGGGGGAACAAAGGAGGTTCCAAGAAAAGAGAAATGACTAGACTTTCTCTCAAAAGGAGTAGACCCGGGCTACCTTAACTCTCCAGGTTGCCCATAAATCTTTACCTAGAGTTAGGAAATTTCTACCTCTAGCTGTGGTTCATAAAAGATCCCTAAACTTGACCAACCAAAGCAGTCCGTCTCTTTGGAGATGAAGTGAAAGGGAAGGTATGGATAGAAGCTGTGGTCTTTCTGTCCCGCACATGCCAACAGATATGTCTCCCACTTCTTAAAGAGCTGGTGCATAGACAGCCTTCAAATGATGTTTACCCTCTGATGATACCACAGAACTGTTCCTTATCTCACCACAAATATTAAAGATGTCAAAGAATTGCTTGTCTGCATTATGGTGCCCTATTCGCATATTAATAAAGCTATTACCCAGAAAGAAGTGATATTTCAAAAGAAAGGATGTTAACATTCTCAAGGACTTAAGGAATATTTAGGAGAATGGTAACTAGGTCCTGGAATCAGATAGACTTGGATTCTTACCCCTGCTATACCTCTTATCAACTATGGGACCTTAGGCAAGTCTCTCAAATTTAGTTCCTTGAAAAATTAGAATAGTAAAAGTAGCTGACAACAGGGTTTCATGTGGATTAAATTAAATAATACAAATAAAGCTCTTAGCATTAGCATTTGTTCATAAATTCTACTGTACAATCTCAAAACACATGCTTTTTCCTACGTTATAAAGCTTCCTATATAAGCTATTAGATGTCTCATTATGCAATTCTTGAAAATTCTGTAAATATAGTAAGGTAAAAATGAATAAATCTTTAGAGGAAATAGTCAAGTATGCTTTGTTTTTAACATATCCAGACAGAAAGTTTGGGCAAGAATCAAGTCATATTTTAAATCTTTTCATATGGGCTAGTTTTTTATCCAATGGACAAAGGATTGTTATTAGACAAGGTGCTATGGACTGCACGTTTGTGCCCTCCCAAAATTATATGTTGACGCCCTAACCTACAATAGAATGGTATTAGGAGGTGGAGCTTTTGGGGGGGGTGGGTAATTAGATTTAGATGAGGTCATAAGGGTAGGGAATTTATAATGGAATCAGGATTCTTATAAGAAGAGAAAGAGATAGAGTCCTCTCAGCCATGTGAGGACACGAGAAGGCAATTATCTATAATCCAGGAAGCAGGTCCTCACCAGACACCAGATCTGCTTTGGTCTTGGACTTCCCAGCCTCCAGAACTGTGAGAAATAAACGTTTATTGTTTAAGCCATCTGGTCTATCATAATGTGTTATAGCAGCCCACGAAGGCTAAGATATAAGGATTCTCTTTTTTTAGAAATCCAGTTTAGTTGCAGTCACCTACCATCCTGAGATGCTGTTTTCTCTCTCCTTTCTTTAAGTTTCAAATCGGGGACTATCAGACCAGGGAGACAAATCTCTAGCCACAATTGAAGGGTTTATCCTGTGGGCTGCTTCTGTGTAACTCACCAATCAAAGAATGTGTGATAAATGGAATTAAACATCTCCATGCTGCTCACCATGGCCAACGTCTGCAGAGCACAGCACCATGGCTTCTGTTGGACCTCCGAGACTGCTGATCCTGCCCATGAGACTCAGGTCTCGAAATGGCCAGAAAGCCGGGATTTTTGTGGTAGCCGTGCCCTCAGAATACATGAAAACACCCTGCGTAGTACTGACCACAGAACATTCAGCCATTACCTCTGACCAGTGGCCTCTCTCCCTGTTCCAATGCCAGTCAGCCTGATCCCAAGTCTACTTCGACCTTCACTGAGTTCCAGGCCTACAGTTGCCACCAACGACTCAGTCAAAATCAGAACATCTGCTGGCTCCAAATCTAAGATTTTCCCTCAACTCCATTGGTATGGATATTAAACAACGAGGCTTGCCTTATTTTCATTTTCCTTTTGCCATTTCTTAGAATTCTCCATTTCAAGAATCTTGACCTTGTAACATTCCATAATCCTCTTGAAAGTGACACAGCATATATGCTGCATGCAGAGTGCAAACAGAAACTGATTTCATTTTTCCATCATCTAAAAAGCACTTCTAGCAGTAAAATCTATTTATAAAGAATACTGATTTGTTTTCTGCACTTTCCAGCACAGAGGTTCAATTTATTTCCGTACCATAAAAAGAATCATTACTTTTTTAAAACAATCATAGTACATTTTAGAAATGTTTTAATTTCAAAAAAAACTCTTGCAAATTAGAGTGTAAATAGCTTTCTAAAATGGCCCCATTTTAGACCCAGTTTGCTGATTGATGATTTTGCTGTGCTTCAAGGCAGATGATTTCACACTCATCGGGTATATGATATAATGATGTTTTTATAAAGCTGTAAATATCACTAAAACCATAATTATTATAAATGAAATTACAAGGGGAAAAGGGAAATCACTCTAACAGTGTCAAATTTTGAGCTAAGTCATTTCTAAAAATTATGTTTCTACAAGAAAAACTCTAAACATTCATTCCTTCTATGGGACAAACCCAATAGCACCATGAAATTTTAATAATTATGGAACAGAAACTATGGCAATTGTTCAGAGTATTCTGTGTTCTTGGGATCAGCTGCCTCGTGTTATTAGAAGGGAAACAGCAGCACCTTGTGGACAAATAAGGAAGAAAGTGAATCCATTTTGCTCAAGTAGTATCGGGTTATATTAAAAAATACTATTTTGTTAGGTTTGTGTAGCCGTGCCTGGACAAGAGAAGTAGGGTCATATTTGTATTTAAATGACAGTACAGCATTGCTTATAGAGATTTATAAATGATTCCAAAATGTATTCACGGAGACACATCGTCTAATTCCAAATTTGGGTAGGTAGGAGGGAAAAGAGACAGAAGATATCTTTGAATGTACCAGAACTTAAAAGACAGACAAAAAAAAAAAAAAATCTTTAGTCAGGCAGTATCAGGAATGTCCATTCACGCCATTCCTTAACGTATGGTAATATCACCATCTAAAAAGTATGCAGACTCCAGCAAAAAGAGCACGAAGGATAAGGAAAGCGATGAGAGTCCAGCCCTCATCTCCACACCCCTAAGCCCCACCGTCCCCCACCAGTCAACGAAGCCCCCACAACCACTGCTTTCCCACCTAAGTATACACCTCGCTCTGTGCACATGTGGTTCAGAGAACCCTGGGGAGTCCCGGAATCCTTTTCACGGAGTTAGCAAGGTCAAAACTCTTTTCTTAATGGCACATAGGAGTTATTTGCCTTTTCTACTCCCATTCTCTCACATGTGTATACCAGAGTTTCCTTGATGCCACCTGACACGTGATACCATAAGAAACTGAATATTTAAGCAGATAGGAGAACCAAGCTCTCTGCTGGTAAGCCAGACATGAAAGATACATGCAAAAATATAAAACAATGCCACTTTTCTCATTAATTTGTGTTTTTTTGAAAAACGATTATTTTAATAAAATATTTATAACTTATAATAGGTCCATTTCCTAATAATTTTTAAAGTTAAAATTTGTCAGTTTTAACTTTTAATATAGTTTATATCGATAAATATAACCCATACAAGCAAAAGTTCTTTTTGGACTGGTGCTCCTATGCGAATCTAATGCCTGATGATCTGAGGTGGAGCCGAGGCTGTGATGCTAGTGCTGGGGAGCGGCTGCAAAAATAAATAAAGCTCACTCGCTTGCCCACCGCTCACCTCCTGCTGTGTGGCCTGATTCCTAACAGGCCACAGACCAGTACCCGTCAGTGGCCCAGGAGTTGGGGACCCCTGGCTAAAGCACATACTCTCTAATGTAGTTTCCAACCATTTCATTTTTTTAAGGACGATACTTGATCAACTATCTCCTATTCCCCTCATACTCATGTTGAAAAATCCAGACACTATTTCCCTACTCCAGGCTTCCTTCATATGGGGAACTTCTCAGTATTGTGAGCATTCAACATCCTTTGTGTAAAAAGCTTCCTTAATGTCATTAATCTATTTGGAACGATTTCCTACTCTCTCTCTCTAAGACAGACTTTATAAATGCTCTCTTTCTCAGAGCACAAGTAAATTGGTCTTTGCTTAGAAATGTGTCAATAGAAAAAAAAGAAAAAAGAGGATTCTTTGAGCATTCTGAGAAACGAGAAAATGATAGAATGTGGTTGATTATCACATATCTCGAGTCCTATCATCCTGTTACTCTGTGCAATATACCCTCTGTGTATGTTAGTCAATGTTATATGTTGAAGTGGTAAATCCATAAATAGTACGGTCTAGAATGTCCCAGCTTGGGTCCTCAGAAGATATGCTCATTATAGCCTATTTAACACTCCCGAAATTTTAAATATTTCTATTGAAAATAATTGTAAATGGTTTCTCGCTTGCATACTGTCCACTGTCCCCTCCTCCTTGTATGAGCCATTATCTGAGTTCCTAAATGAAAGCACTCTTTGTCCCTGAGGATTGAGGGATGAGGCTGAGCCCACCCTCAGCTTTGGGAGTAGGCACAGGGCATCGACAAAGGAATTCAGCTGAGGGGGCAAATGGGGGCTGCAATTTAGCTTGCAACTCTGCTCTCCAAGCCATGTGCTGTATTTCTTAGAACTGCTAAAAAAGATAGAAAAGGAATTATCACTTACCTCTGGGGACTCTAACAGGGGAGCAGGCTACATGAAAATGTGCCCAGTTGGTTTGAGGTAAATAAGTCAATTTTCAAACCAATAAGTAATTCCAGAAACAAGAACAAGAATAATTATTTTACTTTGATGATACAATGCCTAGTTGTATAAAAAGTAGAGACCTTCGATAAATAGATTTTATGGCAATGAAAACAAATAATTTAGGAGAGAAATGTCTACAGATACTTTATTTTCAAAAGCTTTATATTAAGGGGAAAAATATTACCTTGAACATACAAAACTAGTCTGTCAAGTGCCATAGTAAATTAACATAATACCCTGGGTTACTTAATAAACTTATGGAGACAATTGATTGGAAACAGCTTCCACAAGAGGATTTTGTTTCACTCTTAAGAAGAAGTTTTTTACTCCTCTCCACTGTTAATAGTGCCCATTAATCCTATTTTTTATTTTAATTCTGAGCCAGAATTAAAAATAAAATTCATACTTTTCTCCAGTAGGGTGTCACACTGGACTTCAGTGGAAATGCATGGATGGAGTGGTATTTTAATGTAGAGTACACTCACTCCATATTCTCCACTGCAGATAACAGAAATAAATTCTAGCCAACTTAAGCAAAATAAGAAATTAATGGAAAGTCTGTTTGGCTGCTATAACAAAAATATCATACACTGAATACCTTAAAAACAACAGAAATTGATTTCTCAAAATTCTGGAGGCTGGGAAGTCTAAAATAAAGCACTGGCAGATGAAAACCCACTTCTTGGTTGATAGATGGCTGTCTATATACTATGTCTTCACACGGCAGAAAGGGCAGTATAGCTCTCTTGGGCCCTTTTCACAAGGGCACTAATCACCTCCCAAAGACTCTACTTACAAATACCATCTCATTGGGGATTAGGTTTCAACATATGAATCTTGCGGGGAACATAAACATCCAGTCTATAGAAAAAAAATGCTGGATAGTTCATAATATCATCAAAGATGTTGAAGAACCAAGGTAAGAACCAAGCAAAACTTGGCACAGCCAAGTTCATCCAACAGAAACAACTTGCTTGGGATGCCATTTCCAGGTTGTTGCCATTTGACCCTTATCACCACGCATCTGGGGTCTACTGTGCCTGGGCACTTGCTGCTACAAGCCTGAATCTGCATCTCTGCTATAGCTCCTCAGAATCGCCTCTGACAGTCTCACTTCCTTTGCAACACTCCATCAGATTCAAAATTCCAGGGAAAATAGCCATTGGTTGGATCCAGGTATATGCCTACAGTAGAGCAACCAGCAAGCTGGAAAAAGAAGCATGCTCTCACTTTCAGCTTTCATAGTGGAAGGCAGGGCCCTTCTCCATACTGAGCTTAGGATTCCAAAATAACTGGAAGAATGTTTGGTTGGTGAGCTTTCCACTATAGCACCCTATTAGTAAAGAAAAAACTGTGAGACGGAATATGTAAAATCACAAGATAGGTCTAAACACATTGTTAGGGAAATTTCCAAGAAAGAGATTATATTTGATTGGAGATCAGAATACGGTTCATGAAAGTGGCATTTGAGAAAGGCTTAATGAATAAGAACTTTACTAATGGAAATAAATAGAAAGGGGGTTTCAAGGAAGAACATAACCAAATTCAACCTAAATGCAAAATGGAGATGGTAATATAACATCTTCCCATTAAATTCCTATTCTTCTTATGTTGGCCATAATGTATTTCTGTTATTTGCAGTGAAGAACATGGACTGAATATACTCTCATATTAAAATACCATTCCAGGGAGGAGGTAGATGGGGTAAAGGGGGTCAAATATAGGGGGATAGAGGGAGGGTAAAGTGGGTAAAGGGGATCAAATATATGGTACCCAAAGGAAACTGGACTTTGGGCCGTAAACACACAATAGAATATACAGATGTCAAATGATAATGTACATCTGAAAATTATATAATCGTATTAACCAATGTTACCCTAATAAACTTAATTTTAAAAAAATTCACACACACAAACACACACACACACACACAAACACACACACACAAAATACCATTCTATCCAGATCCCACTGGAGAAAGTATGGATTTTGTTTTTAATTCTGGCTATTTAATTCTCACATAGATACTCCACCCAGAAATGAGGGTTACAATATGGTGGCAATCTGTAAATTGAAATATTTATTCAATGACTCATCATTTATTTAGAGTCTAACATGTTCCAGGTTCTGAAATCAAGTGCACAAAATACAGATATGAATAAATTCAAGACTCTGTCTTTGTGGTGGTCAGAATAATACCCCTTCCCCCACTAAGATGTCCTAATCCGTGGAGCCTGTGAAGTTATTACCTTACATGGTAAAAAGGACTTTACGCATATGATTAAATTATGGACCTTGAGATTGGTAGATAATCCTTGATTATCTGGGGGCAGGGGACAACCTAATTACATAGACGAAAATAATATGAATAGATGTAGAAAAAGGAAGCAGAAAGAGGAAATTTATGGCCCTAATGTAGAAGTGGTATGAGTTACCTGATCGGTGAATATAAACTCGTTTCCACAGAGAATTGAGAAGAAAGCTAACTAGAAATACAAATAAGAATAAAGCTAACTAGAAATAAAACAACAAATAGTAATATTTATAATATTTATAGGTACCTTCCTGTGTGACATGTAAAAATATTGACATTTCACATAAACTGCACATATGTGCAAAAAAGTTTTTAAATGTCTTTTATTTCTGTAACTGATCTTATTTGGTTCTTTCTCAGTAGAGTGTGGGAAAATGCTTTAACTTGCCAAATAAATGCACTAGACCTCTTTCCCATTAATTAATTCTCTTGAGTACTCAGTAAATTCAAAGTTCAAACTCAAGACTGCTTCCTTAGCCAAAGGGTCTACCCTCTGCCATTCATCCTGCAGAAGACACCTGGGTGAAGAGGAAATCTCACATATCCTTGCTGGTGGGTGGGGTGGGGGGGACTGTCCTCTGAGTCTCACTGGTCTCTGCTGTTTATGGTCAGTCAAGTCTTTTCTCTGAGCACTCTGCACTGATGTCTGCTGACATGTGGCCAATTCTGTCTTTATTTGGGTATGTACTGGCACCCACTGCTGAAGTTTCTGGTCACCCACCTGCCATTTGCCTCTAATCACCAAGGCTTCACATTCTGAGGCCTCCATGTCCTTCTGCAGGCCTCTGCGATTCACTTGTCCTGTCAGAACGTTTGTAAGTTTCTTCCCAACCAGCACATGAATGACTGCTGGCTCTTCGGCCCAGCACTCAAAAGCTAAGGGTTGACGGTTATATGTCTCAGGCACCTCTCTGTGTCCTTCTCGCTCTTTCATTTCTGGGTCAGCTGCATGTAGAAAAGAAGCAAAGCACCAGTGAGGATATTCTCTGACCTTCTTTATCTGTCCGTCCTTTATCGTGTATTTGACCAAGTCCCAGGAGGGGGCGGGGGCTGGGTCCCTTATCAGACACTCAGGCAGTTCCCCGCCATAGTCACAAGCCCTTGGACTTTTTCACTTCCTCCAGAGTGGAAAGTTTTCTCCTCTGGTCCAGTAGGAATTCCCTCTTACATCACACCTTTAACCAAGACATTCCCCTCGGCTTGACTAAACTTTAGATAAACTTCTTCCTGACTCTAGGCCTCAGATCTCCCTTTTCTGAGAACATTTACTTTAGAAAACTTATACAGATGGTCCTAAACTTACGATGGTCCCACTTATGATTTTTTCAACTTTACGATGGGGCAAAAGCAATACACATTCAGTAAAGACAGCCTAGGCTAAGCTATGATGTTCGTAGGTTAGGTATATTAAATGCATTTTTGACTTACAATATTTTCAACTTATGAAGGGTTTATCAAGCTATAGCCCATCATAAATCAAGGAGCATCTATAATTGTAAATTCTTTCTCCATCCTTTTGAGATGTAAATCTTTTCAAAAACCTCTGGCCAGTTTTACAACCCAGGTGTGTCTTTCTCAAAGACCTGGGAGCCATCATCCCTTTGAAACTTAATGTTCAAGGAGATTTTTCCCAATCTCTGTGGGAGGCTAGGAACCTAACTTTGGTGGGTTCCTTGCTCCAAGTTGTAAAACTACCTCCTGTTATGAAGACATAAGAAAATTTACTTTTCCTTTGGGTAGCAGCAATTAACAAACACATTGTCAAAGCCTTATATGGATTCACTGATTAGAATTTCTTGCAGAAACTTTGTCAATGATAAATCATCTCTGATTTCTACTTTTTTTCTATAAAGTGAAAACTGGGCAGAGCAATCTGAGAACTGAGTCACAGATTTTATCACTTTCCCCCATGTGTTTCCACTTTTCTTGCCTACAATTTAATCTAGCAGCTACTATTTTAGTAGTGTCTCATCTTTCCAACACATTTAGCTTATTTTTCAGAGAAATGACAACACTCTTGTTATATTCATTTTCTCAGTTTACATAATATTTAACTAAATTATATATTTATAATAGTAGGAAGAAAGACATAAACATATTTGGGAACAAACACAACAGAATCTTAGAAAATATACAAGGTATGTGATGGGAGCAGAAATATATGAGTATTGAGAGTAACTCAGGAGCTTTCAGTTTGCAGTGGACATCAGTCAGTAGGTTTTACAGGAGTACCAAAAAGTGTTATTTATCAGGCAAATCAGTTATTGGAGATGAGTTAAAGGAGCACCCACTGATTCTTGATTTGTGAAGAAGATATGCTAGAATAGGGTAAACTTTTTCTATAAAGGGCCAGATGGTGAATATTTTAGGCTCTGCAAGCCACTATTGAACTCTGGAGCAACTATTGAACTCTGACATTGTATCAGGAAAGCAGACACAGAGCGTGGCTGTGTTTCAATAAAACTGTATTTAAAGAAACAGACAGCTTGCCTGATAGCCATGTATAGATCTTGCTTTTTTGTGCTTTTTTGTGATTTCCAAAATCAGTAGTTCCTAACCTTTTACCATCAAGGATCATTTTTAATTCACCCTGCCCTATTCCATGTTTGAAAATGTTTTTTAAAGTATATTTACTATGTAATTTTTTTGTTTCTTACTTTATTTTGAATTAATCAAGCTATACATTAAAGCTTCAGATCAATATGAGATAACCAACATTACTATGTTGACTTCATTCTGTATAGAAATAAAGGCGCTCCTACATATTTATTAAATCTGTATAGCTTTATCTAGTATAAATATATAATTTGTTGAGATCTTTAAAATATTAAATATGACTTTAGACACACACCTCCCTCCCTTTCTCTCACATCAAGGATTCCTTAGGAGCTCGGGAGACCAGACAGAAAATCAATACAGAAACATTGGACTTTAACTATACCTGAGGCCAACATATATGCCATTCATACTTTGAAACTAACAGACATGTAAAGAACATTCCATTCAACAGCAGCAGAATACACATTTTCTCAAGCACACAGAACATTCTCCAGGAGAGATAAAATGATAAGTCACCAAAACAAGTCTTAGCAAATTTAAGAATATTGAAATCAACTATATTTTCTGACGACAGTGGTATGAAACCAGAAATTAATACAGGAGAAAACCTGCAAAATTTACAAAATCATGGAAATTAAACAACACATTCCTAAACTACCAATGAGAGTCAAAGAAGAAATAAAAAGGGACATTTAAAAACATCTTGAAACAAACACAATATGCTAAAACCTACGGGAGTTAGCAGTAGCAGTTCTAAGTTTATAGCAATAAATGCCTATGTTAAGAAAAAAAGAGGTCTCAAATAAAGATCTTAACTTTACATCTCAAGAAACTATAAAGAAGAACAAATTAAGCCCAGAATTAGCAAAAAGAAAGAAATGACAAAGATCAGAGCAGAAACAAATGAAATAGGGACCAGAAAAACATTAGAAAAGACCAACAAAACTAAAAGCTGGTTTTTTGAAAAGATACATAAAATTGATAAACTTTTAGCTAGACTAAAAAAGAGAGAAGATTCAAATAAAATTATAAATGAAAGATGAAACATTGCGTTTGATACACAAAGGATCATAAACATTACTATGAATAATTATATATCAACAAATTGGATAACCTGTAAGAAATGAACAAATTTGTAGAAACATGACCAACCTACCAAGACTGAATCATGAATAGAAAATTTGAACAGATCAATAACAAATAAAGAGATTGAATCAGTAATCAAAAGTCTCCTAACCAAAAAAAAAAAACAAAGACCAGATGGTTTTTCTGGTGAATTCTACCAAACATTTAAATAATTACCACCAATCCTTCTCAAATTCTTCTAAAAAATTCAAGAGGAGAATTTCATGAGACCAGCATCACAGTGATACCAAAGCCAGAAAAGGACACTACAAGAAAAGAAAACTAATACCCCTGATGAATATATAGTAAGTTCTCACTTAACGTTGTCAACAGGTTCTGTGACTTTAAATAAAATGACATATAATGAAACCAACTTTACCATAGACCTATTGATATAAACAAGAGTTAAGTTTCTACAGCATCTCATCAACATTATAACAAAATGATGTTGAACAGAACGACATTATTCAAGGACCTGCCATGGATGCAAAAATTCTCAAAAAAATATTAACAAACTGAATTCAATGACATTTTAAAAAGATCATACACACCATGATCAAGAGAGATTTATCCCTGGGATGTAAGGATGCTTCAACAAATGCGACTCAATAAATGTGATAACCCATTAATAGAATGAAAGATAAAAATCACATATCAATAGATGTAGAAAAAGCATTTGACAAAATACAACATCCTTTCACAATAAAAACTCTTAACAAATTGACAATCCTGGGTATAGAAGGAACATACCTAAACATGAAAAAGGCCATATATATAACAAGCCCGCAGCTAACATTCTATGCAATGGTTAAAGGCTAAAAGCTTTTTCTCCAAAATCAGGTACAAAACAATGATTTCCACTCTCACCACTCCTATTAAACATAGTAGTTGAAGTCCTAGCCAGAGCAATTAGGCAGGACAAATAAATAAAGGCATCCAAATGAGAAAGGAAGAAGCAAAATTGTTTTTATTTCCAGATGACATATTATATGTAGAAAATCCTAAAGACTCCAACAAAAAAGTATTTGAACTATAAACAAACTCAATAAAGTTGCAGAATACAAAATCAAGATACAAATATCAGTTGCATCTCTACACAATAAAATGTCTGAAATAGATAACAATATAATATCTGAAAAAGAGATAAAGACAACAATCCTATTCACAATAGCATCAAAAAACAAATTTAATCAAGGAGGTGAAAGATCTGTAAACTGAAAACTCTAATTTTGATGAAAAAAACTGAAGACACAAACAAATGGAAAGATATCCTGTGTTGTTCATAGATTAGAAGAATTAATATTGTTAAAAATGTCCATACTACTCCAAGACTGTCTATAGATTAAGGCAATCTCTATCAAAATTCCAATGGCATTTTCCAGAAAAATAGGAAAAACAACCTTAAAATTTGTGTAAAACCACAAAATATTTTGAATACCTAAAGCAATCTTGATAAAGAAGAGCAAAGCTGGAGAGATCTTACTTCCTGATTTCAAATTATACTACAAAGCTATAGTAATCAAAACTGTATGGTATTGTCATAAAAATAAAAACATAAACCAATGGTACAAAATTGAGAGCCCAGAAATAAACTCTCAATATATATCAACTAATATTTGACAAGGGAGCCAAGAATAGTCAATGATGAAATGATAGTCTCTTCAATAAATGATGCTGGGAAAACTGGATAATCACATGTAGAAGAATGAAAATGGACTCTATATTACACCACTCACAAAAATTAACTCAAAATGAATTAAAGAGTTAAGCATAAGACCCAAAACCATGAAACTCCTAGAAAAAAAAACATAGGGAAGAAGCTCTTTAACATT
Organism: Pteropus medius; assembly: GCF_902729225.1. NCBI lineage: Eukaryota > Metazoa > Chordata > Mammalia > Chiroptera > Pteropodidae > Pteropus > Pteropus medius. Next base: position 2,391,524 of record NW_024350325.1, read on the forward strand.
GGGGTTTGGAAATGATTTTTTTGGATATGACACCAAAAGCACAAGCAACAAAACCAAAATAAACCAATGAAACCACATCACACTAAAAAGTTTCCGCACAGCAAAAGAAACAATCAGCAAAAAGGCAATCTAAAGAGTAGGAGAAGATATTTACAAATCACATATCTGATAAAGGGTTAATATCCAAAATATATAAAAGACTCATACGAGTCAATAACAAAAAAAAAATTTAATGGGCAGAGGAAACAAATAATAGACAGTATTCCCAAAGAAGTCATACAAATGGCCAACAGGTACATAAAAAGATGCCCAATATCACCAATCATCAGGAAAATGCAAATCAAAATTACAATGAGATATCACCTCATGCCTGTTAGAACAGCCATTATTAAGAAGATAAGAGATAAATGTTGGCAAGGATATAGAGAAAAGGCAATCCTTGTATACTGTTGGTTGGATTGTAAAGTGGTGCAGCCACTATAGAAAACAGTATGGAGATTCCTCAATAATTTAAAAATAAAACTACCATATGATCCAGCAATTCCACTTCTGGGTACATATTTAAAAGAAAAAAATCAGTACCCAAAGAGATATCTGCACTCCTATGTTCATTGCAGCATTCTTCACAACAGGCAAAAGATGGAAACCACCTAAGTGTCTGACTATGGATGAGTAGATAAAGAAAATATTACATATGCATGTGTGTATTCAGCCATGAATATTATTCAGCCATGAAAAAGAGGAAATCTTACATTTGCAACAACATGGATGGAACTTGAGAGAATTATGCTAAGTGAAATAAGTTAAATACCGTATGATTTCACTTCTATGTGGAATTTTAAAAATCCAAACTTATAGAAACAGAGAGCACAGTAGTGGTTACGAGGGGCTAGAAAGGTGAGGGGACTGGGGAGATGTTAGTCAAACAGTATAAACTTTGTTATAAATAAATAAATTCTGGAGATCTAATGCACAGCATGGTGATTGTAGTTAACACTACTTTATTACATACTTGAAAGTTGCTAAGAGAGTAGATCTTAAATGACCTTACCACAAAAAAAGAAATCTTAATTATGTGAATAGATGGAGATGTTAACCAATACTACAGTGGTAATAATCTCTCAATATAGAAGTATATCAAACCAACTCATTATATACCTAAAACTCACACAATACTATAATCCAATTATACCATAATAAAGCTGAAAAAATAAAATAATAAAAATAAAAATATCGTGATGCTTTAATGATAAACAAAAATAATGAAGATTCCGAAAGCGGATTAACAACAAAAAGTCTTTAAGAGTCTGAGGATCTTAGACTGGAAGCCATTGCTCCATGTGAACAAACGAATGAACAAACAAGTGAAAGAGGGAGGGAGGGAAGAAGAATGAAGACAGCTAATAATTGTAAATTAATCAGTGAAAGTTTATTTTATTAATCCATTTGTCAACTTTAGGGTGTCAGATCCAACAAGATACCAACATGGATTCATGGTGATCCCACCTCTAATCAGATTTTTATTTGAGCTCACTGACCATATTATCAACATCATCCTGAAATACTCTGAACTTCTGACTTAATTTTGTAAATAATTCAGTTATCAGTTACCATACACACTCCTTAGTAAAAGGAATGGTGCTAGGAAAGAAAATAACTACAGGGATAAAAGTTTTGTATTTGGCTCAGATGAGACAAAAGTAAACAATAAATAATATTTTTTAAAAATTATGAAAATAACAATGTCAGAGTAAACTTAATGTAACTGCTGATGCAAATTGAATAGACACCGTTTACTAGTAAGTAGGCTGATACATAACAACTGTAGCTTTAATTTCATAAAACAGAGTTGAAATTCACTAGAGCTTTGTAGCCGTTGTGGGTTCCCTTTATGCATTGTTTTTCTTTTTTTCTCTTTAATAGTAAATTTAGCTAATCCAATTTAAAATAATAATAATATTTTTAGCAGACGAATGGCTTTTGACATAGTTGTCTATTCATGTCTATCAATTTCTTACAATCTCAGCTCTATTTCCTCCATTCTTTTGTGAAAATGCAGAACGTCATTCAAAGCTGATTTTGGTGGGGAGGGAATGATACCTGAGTTTGTCGTAAACGTTGAAAGAAGAGGGCACATGAAGAGGGTGCGTAAGAGGAAAGGGTAGTATTCTAGGCAGCAGAAGCAAACACAGAGTATTCAAACATTTCCAATGATTTAGTATGACTGGAGCTAAGGTGACAGGGCTAAGGGATGGGAAAAGAGGCCAGATCATTAATACTTTATTAAATGATGCTAAGATTTTCCCTCCAGAAAGCAACAGGCTGCCTTTAATAGATTTTTAGGTACAGTAATAATGATCAGCTATTTTTTTTTTAGAAAGTTCACTGAGGTAGCACTGAGAAGACGGTCTGAAAGAGGAGAAAATGGAATCAGAGAGGTGAATCATAAAACCGTTGAAGAGTTTAGAACAGGCAGGAGAAGCATTTAAGTGACTGAAGCTGTAAAAGCCTCACTCAAGATCCCTCCTACACAGAAAGACTTTTCTGATTACATTAGTTTTCAATGCCAATCTCCCACCCCACTTCCACCGAAATTCCTAGAGCACTTGTGAAATCTGAGGCCCAAATTTTGGCACTTATCTTTTATTTTATTCCCTAATTGTTTCCGGTAGCACATCACTCGTCTCCCTAGTTTAAACACTGCAATCAACGTTTATGGAATTGAAATGGCTTGTAAAGTCGTCCAAGGCCAGATAATGCACAGGGCCGCGTCGGGCGGTCAGGCCCAGTCCACTGCCTGCAGCACGCGGAGGGTTGATTGTAATTTCACCCTCTGGCTGAACAAACTGTCGCCTCCTTCCAGGACCTAGCAGGTTATCTCAACTGTGGCTTGAAATGCCAAACACTGCTCTGTTAGACCCGCTACAACCACCAGGGGGCGCGTCTTCCCGGGTTTCCTTAACATTCAGTTCTCAAAACAGGGCAAAGGAACGGTGACACATTTGGGCCTTCTGCGGCTGCCGTAGCCCCAGACGGTAAACAGGAAGTGGGACTCTATCTGGGACTCAATATTCGGGTGAAAAAGACCCGGGATTCAGGAGAGACGTCTACTGCTGCTTTTGCGTACACTTTCAGGGTGTACCGTCCTCCATCTCCACTGTTTGCCTCTCTCGCCTGTTCCTGTTCCAGTCAAGGTATTTTGTCTTGAGCCACCTCCCACCTCTTTATCGAGAAGTGTCACCAGAACCATGGCTGAATACTCCTATGTGAAGTCCACCAAACTCGTGCTCAAAGGAACCAAAGCTAAGAGGTAAGGCCGGAAGTTTGTGCGGAAAACTCTTACGCTCTTTTCTGACCAGTCTCAGCTCTCTGGCCCTCCTTGCGAGTCTCACAGAAACGTTAAGGAGCTGTCATGTAGGCTCAGCCTTGGTCCCGGCCGCTTGCGGGTTGGTGAGCAGATGCGGCGGCTCAGTTTCTGCGTCTCTACAGAGCTGGGGAGAAAGGCCGCAAAGACATGCCCTAGCTGTCGCGTCCTGAAAAGGGAAGTGACGGGAAAGAGAGACCAATAGCCCAGGAGCCACAAGTTTGACTCCTCTGATGCACCCCCGCCCCACCTTGTTGTGGGTCTGCTAGTCTGATAACTTAGGGCATAACAATAACTTTCTTTATTAGGGATAATTATTTTCATTATTGTCTCCTTTCCCTCTGAAAAGTTTTCTCTTAATTTTAATGCATTATTTTGATGGGGCTGTGGACTCGAATCTGGACTCCACCAATTACTAATATTGTAATTTGCGGCAAGTTTGTTAATATCTTTGAGCTTCTATTTACTCGTTGATTTAGGGGATTAATGATGCTTTAAAAGGATTATTATGAAGATGAAAGGAGATAACTTGTGCAGTGTATAGAGTGATTCTTAGTTGTTGTTGTTTTTTTCCTTTTTTTTTTTTTTTTTTAGGAAAAGATACCTGCCCATTTATATTTACACTCTTTTTAATTAGTAGATTTGTTCGGAGTTGATTGATCTTACAAAGGTTGAGCATTTCCTCCTGGTCTCAGTGATAAACAGTTTTTGGTACTTTTAGGTGAGATGGAAAGTGAGGAGCAAGCTGAAGCCATGCCCTTGAGAACTCTGCCTAAGACTGGAGTCATGAGGAGTTTATCCTGAATAAATTTGAAACTTTTACTCTGAATTTTCCTGGTGGGGATGGGAGAGTTAGCTTCTGAAAATATGCTTTATGATGAAAATGCAAACAAGTATGTTTTATAATGATCATAACTTGATCATAGTTAAGACATATATAGCTTTTTTATGTGCCAAGAACTTTCTAAGCACTTTGCATATTAACTTTTTTTAAATCTCCCCTGGGATTATTTTTTATTATTGAGATATAATTCATATACTATAAAATTCAACCTTTTAAAGTACAATTCAGTGTTTTTTGGTATGTTCACAAGGTTACTATCACTACCCAGTGGCTGAACATTTTCATTATCTCCAAAGGAAACCCCTACATCCTCTCACCAGTCCCTGGCAATGACTAATTTACCTTCTGTCTCTGTGGATTTGCCTATTCTGAATATTTCATATAAATGGAATCATATATGTGGCCTTTTGTATCTGGCTTCTTAGCATAACATTCTCAAGGTTGATCCATGTTGTATGTATCAGTACTCATTCCTTCTATGCTGAATAATATTCTATTGTATTGGATATAACTTATTTTGGTTATCCATTCATCAGTTGATAGACATTTGGGTTTTTCCACTTTGGGACTATTATGAATAATGCTGCTATAGGTATACAAGTTTTTGTGTGGACATATGTTTTCATTTCTCTTGGTTATATACTAAGAGTAAAACTGTTAGGTCATATGGCAACTCTGCATTTAACTTTTTGAGGAACCCCAAAGCAGCTGCAGCATTTTATATTCTCACCAGCAACATATGAAGGTACATATTAACTCTTAATCCTCAAAATAACATTGAGTTAGGTTAAATTATTATTCTCATTTTACAGGTAGGGAAACTGACTCAGAGAGAAATTAAATAACTTTTCCAGAAATCAGAGAGCTAAGAAGTGACAGAATAAGGATTTAAAATCAGGCAGGCTGGCTCCAGACTCTGTTCTCTTAACTATAATACAATATGTACAGGATCAGAAGGGACTTCTCCATATTAAAAAGGTAGATCAATGCAAATCATTATAAATCAATAATTTATAAATTAATGTACAACTTAAAAGATTCTTCTAAGATTCCATCTTGTGATATTTAATATGCAAATCAACGTATCTAAACTCATCTATATAAATTATCTCCTGTAGTAAGAAGAAAAAGAGCAAAGAGAAGAAGAGAAAAAGAGAAGATGATGAAGAAACCCAACTTGATATTGTTGGTGAGTCAGTTTTCTATACTTTATTCTGAGAAAAATTAACATTGGTTGAGATCCCTTTAAAAATATTTTCTTAGAAATGTGTAATAAGAAGAAAATAGAAAGAATTTATGGCCTATTTATATTTGTAGTATAATGCTCAAGCATTATTTATGGTTATAGATTTATTTTCTAGCATGGTAGATGCCATTGATGCCTTTCTTCATTACGAGAATAAAGCACAGGAGAGAGGAAACATAGCTCTCTGATTTAATAGATGCCACTAGACTAATTTAACCCAAAGATTCTGAGATATAATTTTAAAGGCCTAATATAGATAAATATTATTTAACCAAATATATTTTACAAATTACAGTAAATCCTTACTTATCTTGTCAATAGGTTCTTAGAAACTGCAACTTTAAGCAAAATAACAGTATGACAAGATCAATTTTACCCTAAGCTAATTGATATAATCTAAAGTTAAGACTCTACGGCATATTTCTGGTCACAAGAACATCACCATACTTCTAAATAAAAACCCAAAACACTTCTAATAGTAAACACTGAAATAAATATGAACTATATATACATTTAAGAAAAATTAATAAAAACAAATAAGATATTATTTTCCAACCCGGGACAGGATGTCCTTCCATTGCAGAGCGCACTCACACCCACACCTACACTCACTCTCACACTCACTCAGACTGGGGACAACATACATGCCAGTTCACCTCATATGCACATCTTTGAGATGTGGGAGAAAATCCTTGCATACATGCCAACTCCACACAGACAGTGGCCCTGACCCGGAATCAATTTTTTTTTCTCACCAATGTTAGAAACGTTATTCGAGGACCTACTGTATTTTTTTTTTTTTGAGCATATATATATATATTTTAATCGTAGGTGCCAGTGATTTGTGTATCTTTAAAAGAAATATATTCACAGTAAAAATAATTATTTTGTATACTGTGAAATGAATGAAAATCTTAAACAGAACAGAATCAAGATAGCCTGTAAATGGTACCAGAAATAAACTGACCCAAACACACTTAAGCGACCTGTTTTCCATTTAGTCCTTCTATCTTTTCCAACCTTTACTTTAAAACAATTATTTCTCTTTCAAAACTTGGCAAGTTTCATTTTTGAAATTTCATAAATGATGGGTCCTTTACATTTTATGTGAAACTGTATAAAGCTAATATTCTAGAAAGTTTTAACATATTTTTGAAATAACAAATCAACAATTCTAAAATTAGGATAAATATCTTGAGTAGGTAGATATCTAGGTATAAAATTTCTGTGTCAAAGGATAGGTGAATATTTACCTATAAAAGAAATTGCCAGCGATTTTCAAAAGTGGTTTTACCATTTTACACTCCAACTAAGAAAGTATTAAAATAATGTTATCAGTCTTTTCTCTCAGTCTGTGGTTTGACTTCGCTTTTTTAAAGGTTTTATTTTTGATAAGCAGAAGTTTTTAATTTTTATAAAGCCCAATTTTTTTTTCTGTTATGGCTACCACCCTATTTCTCCATTCTAAAAAAATCTTTGCTTTCCCCAAGGTCACATAGATATTCTTGCACATTTTCTTTTAGAGGCTTCATAGTTTGGGTTTTTACATTAGATCTGTGACACATCGCAAATTAATTTTTAGTATATTGGATGGTAGGGTTCAGGGTTCTTTCTTTTTTTCCCCCCATATTTATATCCAGTTGTTCCAGCATCACTGTTGAATAGACTTTCCTTTCCCCATTAAACTGCTTTGGTATCGGTCAAAAAAACAGTCGACTTTATATGTGTTGGTCTGTTTCTAGACTCTGTTCTATTGGTTTGTCTATTCTATTGATATATTTGTCTTAATTACTGTCACTTAGTAAAGTCTGGAAATTAGATGGTGTGAGTCCTCAAATTTATACTTTTCAAAATTTTTTAGACTGTTCTGGGTCTTTTGTATTTCCATATAAATTTATAATCAATTTTTCACTTTCTACAATAAAACCTGTTGGATTTTCTGGGGGAATTGTATTAAATCTAGAACATTTGGTTAAAGTTGATATAACAGCATTGACTCAATAATTTGCAGTTTTTAGTATAGGAGTCTTGCATGTCTTTTCTAAATTCTTACGTATTTTATAATTTTACACTACTGTAAGTAGAATGTTTAAATTTTATTTTCCAATTGTTTGCTGGTAGTATATAGATATACAACTCATTTCTGTATATGGACCCTGTAGCCTGAGATTAATTTAATGGATTGTGTCAGTGTCCTGGTTTTGATATTGTATGATCATATCAAACTTATGTAAGATGTTACCATTGAGAGAAAGTGAGTTAGGGGTATATAAGACCTCTGTATTATTTTCTTAAAACTGCAAAATAAAGTTTTTAGAAAGTAAGTTATAACATTAACAACAGCAACAAGTAAGAATCTTGTGTCAAATCTAAAATATGAATTTTAAGTATTGATTTTATTTTTTAGGAATTTGGTGGACAGTAACAAACTTCGGTGAAATTTCAGGAACCATAGCAATTGAAATGGATAAAGGAACCTACATACATGCCCTTGACAATGGACTTTTTACACTGGGAGCTCCACATAAAGAAGGTTTGTGTGAGAGCATTTGAGATCTTGCTCCCCTGCATCTGTCATCCATTTGGCTCAAAAAAACTCTTGCAAAAAAATTGAAAAAAAAAAGGTTTGTGTCCGGTAGAAGCAATGGCCATTTAAAGTATACATTTTATTAAAATTGTTCACTTAGGCCATATTCTAACTAATGTGAAGTATATTTCGAAGAGATGAATTCATTGCATTTGATTCTTCCACTTTTTGTCTTCCTTTGTATTTATCAATTATTGGCAACTTCCTCTTTCCAGTATAAGCATTTGAAAACATTCTTTATAGTTTCAGAGGTGTGTCTATGGAAATCAAAAACAACATGATGATTCAAATAATATATGGAAAGAAAAAACCTGGCTGAGTCAAAGTTTTGAATTCCTTATTATTCAGACTTTTTGCTAAAACTAACCTGGAACATCGTCAACAAGTTAAAGTTTTTTCATTCCCTTTAGCCCATCAGAGGGAGCATTAATGAGATATGAAATAATTAGAAGTAATTAGAAGATAAAAAGTCGTATATTTTGTTTTGAATGACCATCCCATGAATAAAGCATTTCATAATTTAAATATTAAGTGCTTATGTTTCTGTGTACTGACTGCATTTTAAAACACAAGGTATCTTGGAAGTAAATAAATATCATGCTGACCTATCTTATTAAGTTTGTAAAACTAACAATCGTGATAGAAGATAAAGTAGATCTTGATAATATTAACACTATATTATGATTATATTATAATCATATTTAACTTTAAAAGAAAATATTTTTTAAAGCTAAAGAATATCTTTACATATTTATTTATAACAGATGTCATATTTATTTCAAAATGTTTTTTCTCCTGTAGTTGATGAGGGCCCTAGTCCTCCAGAGCAGTTTACAGCTGTCAAATTGTCTGATTCTAGGTAAGCTTGAGTTGAACTATAACTAATAACCTTTATTTCTTAAATTTAATTTCATTCATTAAAAATTTCAATATCTAGCTAACAAGCCCACAGAGTAATGTTGATTTAAAAAGCAAAACAATTTTTTTGAAAAGTGTATTTTGTGACATTTTAAAAAATAACATTATTTACATATCCAGTAGATACTTAAGTATTATTAAATTACATTTGCAATAAAAGAATTAAAGCCCCAGATAAAGGCCTACATATGATTCCTAGCAGTATGTATTACTATGCTGGAAGAAATGAAGATTAATGTCATAGAGCAAATAAGATATAGATTAGAAAGCACATGTGAAGAAAAGAAACAAAACAAAACCTATCAGCTGTTGCTACAATATTGAAATTCACTGGTCAAAAGTCAAGAGACAAACAGGATGATAGAAGAAAAGAATACTGTTGAAACCCCCAGAAAATGTTACATAGTCATAAAAACCAAAATAATTTATTCATTATATTTACAATCATTTTATAAGCTAACCTCTTTTATTCTCACAATACAAAAGTACAGAATAAGATTTTAGGAGTAGATATAGAAATTGAATTTCAGTATTTAATAATGAGCTACATTAACATGATAATGATTTGCATTATATTATCATCAGCCTATAAATGAGTATAAAGTCAATTCCCTGGCATCACAGGGGATTGGTAAGCTAAAAAATTAGAAATCATATTTTTCTTTAAAAAAACCACATTAAGATAATTATGTCTGTATTTTCTTTGAATGGCCAGTAAGTATGGTGAATGACTTTTAAAGAAAAGAAGCAGCAGCAGAAGCAAAACCAATAAACACAAACTTCTTTACAAGTGAAAACAAAAAACATTATAAACAAAATAAATATTCAAATGAGGACAATATATGCAATGACCATAATAGGCAATGAGTTTTTATTCTCCATATCTATGTACAGGATTCATAACACTAAGAAAAACAGTAAGACCCCAGTAGAAAAATGGACAAAAAGATCATTTAAAAACTAAAATGGAAAAGTACAAATATCACTCAAAATAATAATTAAAATACAAATTAAATAGGATACCCTTTTTCTCCTATCAGATTTTCTAATTTTTTAAAAGGCATAATGTAAACAGATATATGGTAAAAAGATATTCTCCTAATCTGGGGTGAGAATGAAGTTGATACAAATTTTTTCTGGAAAGTAGTTTAGCAGTATATATAGAAACTTTAAAGTTAATGCCCTTTGATCCAGTAATTTCCCTAATAGGAATCTTTTCTAACAATAAAATAGCAATTTTATGTACAGAAAAGGTACTAGCATCACTATTTAAAACAGCAGAAAAAGTACATTTTAATACATCTGTAACAGAACATTACATATCCATTAAAAGTAGTATATTTAAAAAATAATGAATTTAGAAAATGTTTGTTAATATATAATGCCTATAATAAAAAACTATAAAATTTACATATTGAACTACTCTGTCCAGTGTGATAGCCACTAGCCACATGTGGCTTTTGAACATTTGGACTGTGGCTAGTCTGAATTTTACACACACACACATATTTTTATGTTCCATGTTTAACTTTCTTTCTCTCAGTTTTTAACATTTGTTTATTTTATTTATCTGAAGAATTGCCCTGAAATCTGGCTATGGAAAATACCTTGGTATAAATTCAGATGGACTTGTTGTTGGGCGTTCAGATGCAATTGGACCAAGAGAACAATGGGAACCGGTCTTTCAAGATGTAAGTGCTAGTAATTATAAAAGTTGCTTGTCAATTTAATTAAGAGAAAGTCAAATTACTCTAGACTAGTGATTACTAGTCGGGTAGGGGAAGAGCGGGGAGATGGGTGGGGTAAAGGGAGTCAAATACAGGGTTTAGGGGCAGGGTGAAGTGGGTAAAGGGGATCAAATATATGGTAGCGGAAGGAAACTGGACTTTGGGTGGTAAACACACAATAGAATATACAGATGTCAAATGATAATGTACACCTGAAAATTATATAATTGTATTAACCAATGTTACCCCAATAAACTTAAAAATTTTTAAAAAGAAAGTCAAATATTATTCAGTCATAAGAAAAGTTGAAATACTGCCATTTACAACAACATGGATGGATCCTGAGATTATCATGCTAAGCAAAATATGTCAGATTGAAAAAGTTGAGAACCATATGATTTTACGCATATGTGGAATATAAAACTGAGCAACAAAAACAAGACAAACAAAAATTCATAAACACAGATAACAGTTTAATGGTTATCAGAGGGAAAGGCGGGGGAGGCAGATAAGATTAAAGAGGTCAAATATATGGGAACAGAAGGATATTTGGGTGGTGAACACAAAATTCAGTATGCATGTGATGTATTATTGAACTATACACTTGAAACCTATATAATTTTATTAAACAATGTCACCCCCAATAAATTTAATTTAAATAAATAAGAAAAAAACCAATGTGAACTCATAACCTTAAAAAGATCTCCAAAAATAGTGCAACAAAAATAGCAGTAGTACTTTTGCTTATCATCATTTGTGTCCACCCTTAATACCTAGATTTGGGTCTCTTATTTTCTATTAAACAACCAGGACTCATTAGAGGGTGGCCAATTTTACATCTTGGAGAAGGAAATATCTTAGCAGAAATTAAGTATACTTTTATAAACATTAGAGACTGTGATAGTTCAGGAATATCTTAACAGAAATTAAGTATACTTTTATAAACATTAGAGACTGTATTAAGAGGACACAGCTTAAGTGGGCGGCCGCTGGCCAGGTTATGATAGTTTGTGCATAAAATAATAAATAGTGATAATAATTCATTGAAATTAATTTAGTCTGTAAACATTTTTGAGTTATAATGAAGCTCAAAGAGAAAAGCACATGGTATAGAAAAAATAGTTTTAATACAAAAGAAGGAATAAGATATTAATTTTTGTTAATTTTAGTAAGCAGGCAAGTTCTAAGATACTGGAATTTTGTTTTAAGTCTATGTCTGTTTATTTAGAATACATAAGTTCTTTTTTCTATTTGTGTAAGCAGTAAAGATTGAACAAAAATATATGAGAGCTAAACAATCCCCTAAAAGGTAGATACTATATCAAGAACAGGAAGGACCAGTGGGCACCAAGTGGAACAAGAGTTTGGTAGTGGGGTAGCAGCAGTGGTAATATACAATTACAAATGCAAAATAGATGATAAATTAGCCAAGATGATAAATTAGCCAAGCAAACCCCCTCCCCCACCAAAAAAAAAGACTTAATTACTTAGGTTTATTCCCTCATCCCCTAGGATAAAATCTCTGGTCACTAACTTTTAAACTCTTTTGACTCCAGTTCACTGAGAAAAACAATTTTACATGTAGCCCAGTAATACACGTATGTATAAATGAAGCAAGGGTTGTACTTAACAATACTTATTTAACTATATGTTATATACTCTACTATTTTCTATTCTGTTTTACCTCTCTTTCTGTCTCCCCGCCCCCATTCTGGTCAAAGACCTACTAAATTGATTTCATGAACCACTCATAGATTGCAACCCTTTGTAAATGATCCTACTAAATTACTGAGATACTTATGATAAAAATTATATCAACAGAAAAGGCCGTTATAAGGTCAGGATGATGAGTCACATATTACCACTCATTCAGAACTTAAGGGAAGTTCATTTCACTTTATGTTTGGGAAAGACACTAAGTTTTAAAAATTTAAATTAAATAAATGAAAGCAACTTAAAAGTCCCTGACGTGACAAGTAAAATTTTATTGCAAAAAGTGACTCAGCTGAAAGGTCATCAGCCGAGGTTTAAATCACCTTGGACTATATAGCTCATATCTAAGCTCACTAAGAGTCATCGGATGACAGAAAACCCAGCCCTTGCCACCTTGAATAAGAAATTAAGTCAGATACATGTTATTACCATTTTTGTTACTGGATATAAGGTTATTAATACATTTTGTAATAATTGCATTTTAATATTTTGTCTGAAGTTCCAAGTTATGCAAAGTTTTCCAAAAGAATCAACCATGTACAAGTTAATAATTAAACCTTGTTTTGTAAGAGAGTTTAATTAATCAAATTTATAATCTAGGTTTAGATACACAAGAAACTTAGTTTTCAAAGTTTTATTTATCAGAATCAGTATAATACATTGAACATTAAACAACTAAAAAAGATATGAGTATTTCCATACACAAAAGTCCCTCAGACATTGATTCTTAAAGTTCTGAGCAGTAAATTAAAGGCACTAAAGACTAGCTTTTATATGATATATTCTTATCTTGTCTAATTATTAAGAAAAATTCTACTTAAAACAACTATTTGTATAAAGTATTGTGCATTATATTATAATTTTACATTGTCTTTAAAGCTAATTTTTTTCAAACTCAACTAAATTAGTTATATCCTCCATAGATCTTTTAAACCAAAAGAAAGAATTTTATTTTATCTAGTTAGATTTTAGTCCTACTAATAGAATATACTAAAAACATTTATTGTGGTTATCTTTGAGTAATAAGATTATAGGTGATTTTAGTTTTCTACATGTTTATTTTCCAGGTTTTCTCCAAATTCTTTTATCCTGATTACTTTTAGACTCATGGAGAAAAAAATTAATTTAGTCTCAAAACATAAGAATTCTTTTGCAGGTATTCTCATAACTATTTTTTGTTTTTATTTTATTTAGGGGAAAATGGCTTTATTGGCCTCAAATAGTTGCTTTATTAGATGCAATGAAGCAGGTGATATAGAAGCAAAAAGTAAAACAGCAGGAGAAGAAGAAATGATAAAGGTAATCATGACATTTTTCTATAGACTAATACATATCTCCCATATGGTATGACTGTAGCTCTTTAAAATCTTGAATAGTCATTTACTATCACTTTAAAGGTTTATTTTATAACTTTTTATAGTATACTCCAAATAAACCCTTTTTTAAAGTATAAATCCTAAAACTGATGGCTTATTTGCACCATGTGGTAGAAAAATTACCACATCTGTGAGCTACCTTGCTATTATTTCCATGTATTAGTATGTTTTTTCTGAATAGTTCCACATGCTTTTTAGGCCTATATTTTTTTCTTGCCTGCATTTTAAAATTTAATTTTTTAAGTAAATGATATGGTCATATAGTTCAAAAATTTTTCAATATATGTATATATAAACATGTTTCCCATCTCCTACAGGCTTTTAGAGTTTCTGTACAAAAATATGAATATGTTGTAATTTTCTACTTTTTTACACTAAGTTAACTTCCTTTAGACATACTTTTAGACATTGATTTTTTTTCCTTAACATTATATCTTCGAGATTTTCCTTTATCATTATGTAGAAAGTTTTCTCTCTTCCTTTTTATTAGCTACATAATAGTCCATTTTAGGGATGTACCATAATTTAATCAATTCTTTATAAATGGAAATTTAGGTTATTTCCAGTGTTTTGCTGTTACAAACAATGCTGCAACACATAACTTTGAAAATGCATCATTTTGTAGATGTGCAAGTATATCTGAGGATAAATTCCCAGAAGCAGAATTACAGGGTCAAGAAGTATAAGCATTTGTAATTTTGTTAAATACTGCCAAAATGCCCTCCGTATGGGGTTGTACTAACTTACACTCCCAACATGTATGAGAAGGTGACTAGGTTGTTTTGAGTTTAATACTTGAGCATCTTTATTGCTATACAGTTTAAAATATAAAAGTCATAGAACTTTCAGAACTTTAGCCCGCAAATTCTGGATCTTTTGATGAATAAGTCAGTCTTTTTTTTACATGAGGAGAAACATGAAGCACAGAAAACAAATCCTTTTAATATATCAGTCACTAAGCCGGAAATAGAAGTCCTTTATTCCAGGCTAAATTCCCTAATCCTATTAGTTTTACTTCATTATAAAAAGTCGTATAGACATCTTCATATCAAGGTAAAATTCTGAATAAAACTGCAAAGTGGATAAATCAGGTAGTTAACTGGAATTTGATGAAAGCCTTTAAGGTTCAATAACTGCCACCTCTTTAACGCACTGTTTTTTCTTTTTCTTAGCATTCCAATACTGAGCATTATGAACCACACCTCATTTGACTCTGCTGGAGAGTCACAGGTTGCAGCTTGTCTGATCCAAATCTACTGTGTGCAATGCATTAGAGAGGGCCAGAGGAAGACTCAAATAAATTGGGAGGCGGGGTTTCCTTTTCTGAAGTGGCCTTAATCCTTATAAGTAAAACGTAAAAATCCATGTTGCATTTTTCTCTGCTACCAGCATAATTTGAAAGCATCTGTCAAGTGTCTGTATATGCTTTGTGTTAAATTCCATGTCATATATTTGATTTTACTTTTTAAATGTCCCTGATTTTCATAATAGTCAGTTTTAGTCTTATAGTATTCTTTTTACTTTGCAAAATATCAATTATCTTTTTAAAGAAGAATGATAATACCAGTAATTCTTCATCATTTAGCATTGATTGATGGAGAAAGAAATACCACTCTAGACAGCACGAAAATTAGAAATTTCAGTATTATATCTTCCGTAGTTTTCTCAAAAGACATTTTGCCACCAGGGTCACAAGTAATTTTCATCTAAAACTTAGATAATCCTGTTATATTTTGAAAAGTCTAAGTCATAATATTTTTCAGGTACAGAAACAAAACTAAAGTAGCTGCAGACACTTTGCTGAATGGAGCACATGCACTACCTTCTTTAATCATAATGTTCTGTGAGATGGCTATTTCTTTTGAACTCCACAGACGAGGAAACAGCCTTTGCCCTTCCTTACATCTACACCTGTTTTAACCAGTCAGTTCATGAAAGTCACACAGCTAGTTATGGTAGAGACAGGATGTGTTCCCAGGCCCAACTAACTCTAGAAACTACTCTGACATTTCATACTGCTCTGCTTCTCAGGTCATTAGAAAAATGCTGGTGGATTTCTAACTTACCTATTTTTAATTTTATTTATTTATATTTGATTTTATTGTATCTTGTTTAAATTATTTTTCATCTGGATTACATTATAAAAGTATGATTACCAAAGACACAATGCAAATATATGTGCCGTACTTTGCACTTATATGGGGGGAAAAAAACACTGTGCTGTATTTATCATGAATTACAACCATTTTTTTATGTGAAGTATTTATCTATTTCCCTGGGTCTGTTTGGTTAATCAAGTACCTAGAAGCTCTGAGCCATGATAATCCAGGACTCTTTCCGCATTGCAGGCTCTGCTGGTGTTTCAGCCGTCCACCTTTATGGTGTGGCCTTATCTATAAGAACACGTTTCTTCTTGCCGAAAGTGGTGTGTCACAAGCCCTGGCCTGGAATTTCTCCAGGTCTTCTAGGACTGCTCTAACCAAAACTGTCGTACACATATAACTGGCACATGCATTATTGGTCACCGCTTTCTAAGCACTCTTGGAATTGAACTCTGAACTGCAAAGATCACTTTGGATATGTGGGTACTTTGGATTGCAAATTGCCAGTTTAAAAGACCTAAATACCGTCCCCTTCCTTGCCTTACTCAGTTAATCCTAATTACTGTATCTGTATCCATTTATGGCATGTGATAGTAAATATCAGTCAAAACTTATGAGGATATAAGGAGGATATAAAACAAATTTTGTTATGTTAAATGTTTTAATGTATTTGGTAATAGCTTATGCAAAGTAAAATAGATACTATCAAACTTTCAGTATTATAAAATAAACACTAATAGGGATAACTTGGTCCTAAATTTACTTTGAGGCCAAAATTAATTAGTTCAATTATTGCCAAATTACTCAGCAGGATCTGATCTGTAAAACGTTTTTCAAATAATTTTTCTGTAGTGTTTCTGATGCAAGGGCTCTAGAGAAACATATCATAGTAATTATTTATACAAATTATATATATATAAATACATCTAGAACCTGTCTTTTTCTGAATCTAATTGCTCAGTAAGTTAATTCTCTTTTGCATAAGAAATCACCTAGAATGTTTTTATGTAATAAGTAAAGTGAGGAAGGAGTAAGATAAATGTGTCACTTGTTGGGTTCTCATCTTGAATATCCAGATTAGATCCTGTGCTGAAAGAGAAACTAAGAAAAAAGATGATATTCCTGAAGAAGACAAAGGAAATGTTAAACAGTGTGAAATCAATTATGTGTATGTATTCTTTTCCTTTTAAACCTCCAGATTTGACAGGGAAGTGCTTCTCGGGGAGCCTAAAATACAATACCTGAAGGACAGGAAGAGACAGCAGAATGTAAACTCTAGAACAAAGCACCGAGCTAAATGCTTTCCTTTTCTCAAGCCTTCAGTTTCCCTAATTATCCTGCTAGCTTTCAAAGCTAAAGTCACTTGAGTTAGTCTATTCTTCCTATTAATTAATAGAATGGCTATAACTTAATGTCAGTACATAATGCCAACCACATACTGTTCCATAGCCAGGACACAGGGGACTCCAGCCAACATTCCCTGGTAGAAGTGAGGCTTTGTTTCTTCGGGGAAGAAGACACAGTGATGAATCTTGGACATAAGCAGAATATTGCCTTTGGAAAGAAGAGAAAATTAAGGAAACTAACATATAACATTTGAATGTCCTGTTAATGACTCAACTTCTGTGACAGATGTTTTATATATCTCATTGACATCTGATATTTAAAGACAAGATGTCCAGTTTAATTAATTGAATATTTTCTACTTTACTTCTTGAATAATTTAATCAGTTGTTTATTCTATGCTATATGGATTATGCTGCCCACTATTAAATATTTTTATTTCTTAAAAAAAAAGAAATCGAGGCTTTGTACAGCTACCCAAACAGCTGCCCTTTTGATGCACACTAAGGTCATCTTTGTAGTTGAAAAGCTCTATATTTTTAAAGAAATACAATTAGATGTTTTTTAATAAATGAAAAACATTTTTAAATTTTAAGTTCATTAGTAAACATGTAATCAAAGTTTGAGATATTTTTCAAGAAAGACATTTTCTTAACAGGAAGAAATTTCAAAGCTTCCAAGACCACAAACTTAAAATAAGTAAAGAAGACAGTAAAATTCTTAAAAAGGCCCGGAAAGATGGATTTTTGCATGAAACACTTCTGGATAGGTAGGTATATTTTTACTTATTTTCAGCTACTTTCAGTAGCCAGTAGAAGTGGTATATATAAAAACGATGTTCTTTTTGGATTATTATAGTTTTCAAATTTTTGTCTTTATTTCTAATTTGTGAATATAGTAATATTACCTAAAAATGACATAAGTTTGGGAAAAGACAACCAAAAAAGAATATATAAAAAAGCCAGATTCCAAGTACTTACATATTTTGCTATAAGAAATTAAGATTTAACTGATCTTCATAACTTTATTTTGATATTGCCATCATCTTTTTATAACTATTAGAACAAGGGCTAGGAAGAAGTAGTTTGACAAATTTCAAAATTCAGTGGGTTCTATTAGAATAGTAGAGTTCTTAAAAATTAAATGGAAATAGTTTTAATATTAGTAAGTGTAAAATTAAATAAATGAAAGTGAAGCACTTTTATTAAGTTGAATTCAGATGTGCGAAGGATAGTTATCCTAGTACATTATTAATATTTATTTATTACTATTTCTATTTAGGTAAGTAATGTCCTAGATTAAACATAAAAAAAAAATAGGTTTAGCTGTGAGCTTACAACTATAAATCAAATAAGTGCCAAATTGAAAGAGAATTTGGTAATCTCCTGCCACTTATTCAAGTCCTGTGTTGCAAAATTAGCCCTTTAAAACATTTCTTTACATTACTTGATAAAGACAATGCTTTATCATATATTCCTGTTAACTAGTTGATCAAATTTTTACCTTAAGTCAGTAAATGATGTAAGAATTTTTTCCACTTCAGCAAATTAGCATGTAGTATCTAGTTCTAAGAAATCAAGAAAGGGATATAAAAATAATCAGGTTATAGACTCAAAAGAAATAGGAGATCTGTGTCCTATAACTTTTATCACTTATGAAAATATAACATTGCCACTCTTTTAAATAGAAGTTGAGGGCATGCTTAAATTCAGAGGTAATTAAAATTGCTATTGTGATTGAAAAAAGTCCTTAGGCTATATTTGTTGGAGATTAGGAAAAGAATTTCATAAGAATAGAATCCATTTAGTATAAAACATAAAATTGAAAGGTAAAATTTTAATTAAAATATTTTAATATAAATGTTATAGTAATATAGTAACCAAAGTTGAGAACAGTTTCTAAACATGAATTTAGCAGCAATTGACTATATATAGCATGTTTTACATAGATTAATTTTTATTATTTGTCTTTGTTTAAACAGGAGAGCCAAATTGAAAGCTGATAGATACTGCAAATGACCTGGATTTTTATGGGTTTTTTTCTTTCTTTCTTTCTTTTCTGAATAAAATAATCATTGGAAATGTTTTTGCAGAGTTCTTGGGTTGTTATGGAATTATTGCTGAACTAATAGCTAGTTTAACCAAGATTAATCAACTTTAATTGAGATTCTCCATGGGTGTACTTTTTAGTTAATATGGAAATGAAACTTAGAATACACACTTAAAATCCCACAGTTTTTTCTTTTCTGGATTTCCTGTCATAAATGAGGTGCTACTCTATGAAACATGTTTCTTGTGCAGCTTACTTCTGGAATCCATCTTAACTGCTTTACAGTCTTCCTTTATATTACTTGATACAATAGATGCTTAATCGGTACCTTTAAAAGAAAGTGAGAAACTCCCAGTCCAGTTAGCTAGCAGGCTTTGATTCTACCTCTTAAATATTGCCCAATTCACATACAAGCCAAAAAAATATGAGAACAAATGGGCTGAGCAGAGAGAAAGAAATCAGACATTAGGCAGTGAAATGGGAACAGAAAATATTACAAAAGAGCGAGTAGGCTCAGAATGGAGGATGAGAGTAAAATTAAGGAAATCCCCTACTTAGGACAGTTGAGCCACAATGGACTTTTATGTACTCAATGCTCTCATACTCGTGTGGGATGGGACAGGAGCTATTAAAGAGTTTCAGACACGAAGCATTGTTGACGTCTGCTACGCCAACCCTGTTTTATTCCTAGCCTGTCTTTCTGAGCCCCTGAACACAGTATTCCAGATGTCATCTAACTCTGTGAGTGTTTCAGATTCCAGATTGTGTATCAGATGATGCCTAGACTTCTGATATACAACCTGGATTCTGCTTCAGGAGGACTTAGGTTAGCTGAAGCACCTGTATGTTTTCACAATTTCACATTCAGCCAGTGCACAGCTGGGATTGAGAGCTGGCCTGAGCTGCCAGACCTTGTCTAGTTCTCAGCCTTTATATTTTATCTGTCACCAGCTCCAGTTACATGGCCTCTCTACAGCAAGATAGCTAAGCTACCAATATCAACCTTATAAAGCAGCTCTTGCCCGAATTGGCCATCTAGCCTGAATTGGCACTCCAGTTCCAATAGCTGGATATTCCTCCATTTGTGTTCTTTTTCTGATTCTTAGATTGGGGACATGTTTACTCCTCTGACCCTCCAACCCAGTGGTTCTCAACCAGGGGCGATTTTGTCTCCCAGGGAACATTTCACAATGTCTGAAGACATTTTTGGTTGTCACAGCTAGGAGAAGAGATTCTATTAGCATCTAGAGAGTTAGAGACTAGGGATGCTGCTAAACATCCTACAATGTACAGAACCGTATCTCCCCACAACAAAGAATTATCCAGCCCACAATGCCAATATTGCCAAGGTTGTAAAACCTGCCCTAGGGCTTAGTCTACTCTTTGCTTCTGCCAGATCCCCCGCCCCTAAAAATAAATAGTAGTTCAAATTTATACACCTAAGAATCACCTAGGGTACCCGTAGATTTCCAAGACCCATCCCTACGGATAGAGGCTTAGCCAGTCCAGGATTGAGCCCCAAAACTGACATTGTAACAAGGTAATTCTGAAGCAAGTGACCTAAACCAGACTTTGAGAAACACTACCCTCAAGAGATTGAAGTCTTGTCTCCAACACTAGCTCGGTCCCTAAGGCCATCTGCTACTGATCGATTTCCCTGGAACAAACATTCTGTCTGGATTTCTGAATATAGTGCATTCCTGGATTTCTTGTTACCATGCTTGCCTTCCTATTCCCCCAGTTCCTGCACCCATTCCAGAGAGCAGAATTATTTACAGAACTGATTCCTGACAACTAGGAAGATAACATTTAAAATATGCATTGCCTGCCCTCATGGAGTTTATACACTAGTGAAGGAGGACAACAAATGAATAAAAAAAATTGCAGGTGACAGATAAGTGTTCCTTCTCTGTTTATATCATTGCACTTTATACAAACCTCAGTCATAGCACTGAAGTCATTCTGGGAGAGTGGCAGAGGTCAGGAATGAATGCATATAATATTTATATACCATCTGGCCACATTTTTCCATCTTATACATGAGATGGAAATTTTGTTTAAAGCACTATCAAAATTTGGCTAACCATTGTCCTGATTTACCAGTCCGCTAACCTTATCTAAAAGAAGGTTATGCAGGGAAAGACAAATACCACGTTATTTCACTTAAATGTGGTATCTAAGAAACAAAGTGAAACAAGACGCATACAGAGAACAAACATGGTTGGCAGGGGAAAGGGAGTAGGAAGGAAAAGTGAAATAGGTGAAGGTTATTAAGAGGTACAAACTTCCTGTTATAAATAAGTCATGGGGATGTAATGCACAATGTAGGGAATACAGTCAATAATATAATAATATCGTGACAGTTGATAAAGAAATTAAATATGGTAACGACTTATGGTAATCATTTTGTAATGTATGAAAGTATTGAATCACTATGTTGTACACCTGAAACTAATATGATATTGTATGTCAATTATAATTTCAATTTTTTAATTAATATATAATGAAAGCACTAACCAAAGAAAAACTTCCTCACACCCAACTTTGCTCACATTTTTCAGATTAGATGATTTCAGTTTTTCTATCTTCGGGTTAACTGACCTACTATCTTACCATCTTCAAACTGCTGTAAAACTCATCTGGTGATTCTTTTCATTTCAGACACTTTTTCACTTCTAGAATCCATTTTATCCTGTTGTTATTGTCATAGTTTCCTTTTCTCTGCGGAAACTTCTTATTCATTCATTGGGAAGGTTTGGGGAGGGTTGTTTTTGTTTGGGGGCAGAGTTATAATAGCTACTTTAAAAATCCTTGTCCACTAATTCCCACATCTGAGTCATCTAGGGGTCAGTCTCCACCGATTGCCTTTTGAGTGTGTTTCTTCATATGTCTGATATAACTAGATTGTATTCTGGACATTGTGAATAATATGTTGTAGAAACTGGATTCTGCTTTGTTCTTCAGAAGAATTTTTTGTTTTTTGTTTGTATAATAGGCAGTTAATTTGGTTGATCTCAAGCTCCAAATTCTGATTTCCCCAATGATGGGCAACAGCTGAAATCTCTATTCAGTTCTTTTTGTTTTAGCAGGGCTGGTTGAAGTCTTCCCCAAGGATGAGATCGGTGAGAGATTTGGACAATGTGGCTACACTGTGGCTCTCTCCTATTCAGGATTTCCTCCTCCCTTTCCAGATTCTTTGGTCGCTCCAAACGAACTCTTTCCTCTGATTCCTCAACTAGTAAAACTTAAAGTTTCTATATGAGTTTTAATTATTCTTAGTGGCAGTGGTTGGAGCCTGTTCTAAGTTGAAAAGAGTTAAAAAAAAAAAATACAATTCCCTTCCTAGTGGAGTTAACTCCACTCAAGTTCTGCAAGCTTTTGTTCACTCTTCATTCCCTTTAGATAATTTGAAATATTTTGTCCAAAGTTTAAGTTTTTGTATGAGAAGGTGAGTGTAGTACAACCTACTCCGCCGTGACTCGCTCAGACTCTTCATCAGTTCCTTGCCCTCTCCTCCCCAAATTAAGCACCTGCCTGCACTTTCCTAGATACAGATACAAAACTCTAACATCATACACAAAGTTAATTTAAAAATTATTAAAATAAATGAATACATTCATAGATCATAAAATAGGCCTGAATTTCTCAAACGCATTCATCAAACGAGATAACCCAGAAGCCACCAAAATACTATGGATTTCCTGGGCCAGCCCTAGTACAGATGCTAAACAGTTCATGGCTTCAACTCACTATTAAGGGAATTGTATTTATTCAGTTATTCTAAATGCTATGAGACAGAAGAACATATTAAAATGTGTAGCTTAATACCATATTTTATTAACCATACTATTATGACATGATAGTTTTCATAACAAATGAGAAATCAAAAATAACTTTCTTTTCATGACATTATTCTTTCATGGTATTGTCATAATAATATTAGCCATCAATAATATTAGCCTGTGAGGCTTAATGCAGGTAAGCTCCATTAAAATTTTTTCTGGCTCATACATATTGAAATCCACTTCATTTAATGAAAAATTAGAAACAAATGAAAAAAAGAAAAATTCCATATTTCCCCTTTCCTCACCCACCTATTAGTTACAATGTTTTTGAAAGTGTGTATTTCATTAAGGGAATTTGGTGGTATTAAGGCAGGTTTTGCTTTTTGACATTTCTTCTGTACTATACCCCAAGAAAATATCTAGCACTATTTGTTGCACTTCTGTTTAATTTTATGCCACTGGGATACTTGTCTTAAATATTATTGAGGCTTATTTTCTATGATGGAGAAACAGTATGCATTCTTTCTATGTAGCCTTGTGTTTCAACACTGCCTTTGTATTTTATAAAAAATATATGAAATACATTTTCAATATTTCTTTTCAGAGTATATACCAAGAACTTATAAATTAAAATCTGCAGGTGTTTTTCTTACAGTGCTTTACAAATCTAATAAGGTTTTGCAATCCTGTCCTGAGTGCTGCTACTAGAAAACCAGGACTGTAGCACTACTTGTTCGGTTTATTCTTCCATCATGCAGTTTCCTCATTCCGCTGGTCCTTAGGTACTAAGTGGAATTGTAAGGAGAGAACAAAGAAAACAGAGCACATTTCTTTATTTCTTTAGAAAAGTAGAGACTTAAATATAAGTAAGACTCCAGAGTAAAGGAATGGAGTCATAACCTCTAACCTTAATTCCCTGCCACCTGACAAATACATAGAAAATGTATATCGCCGCAGTCAATTACATAGAAAATGAATAGCAATGCTTTAAGTGTCTGAAGTCTTATTTTTTTCTTTATTATCCCTTATGTTCGTATCACTAAGTATTAGTCCCTATTTTCTTGTCCTGCTGCTAAATATATTTCCCCCAAAGCACTTTTTTCTTTTTTTCTTTCTTTTTTTCTTTCTTTCTCTCTCTCTCTCTCTCTCTCTCTCTCTCTCTCTCTCTCTCTCTCTCTCCACCCTTCCTTTCCTTTTCTTTCTTTCTTCTTTCTTTTCTTTCTTTCTTTCTTTCTTTTTCTTTCTTTCTTTCTTTCTTTTTGCTTTCTTTCTCTTTCTTTCTTTCTTCTTCCTTACACTGCTTTCTTTTTCTTTTCTTTCTCTTTCTTTCTTCCTTTTTTCTTTCTTTTTTCTTTCTTTTTCTTTCTTTCTTTCTTTCTTCTTTCTTTCTTTTTTCTTTCTTTCTCTTTCTTTCCTTCTTTTCTTTTTTCTTTTCTTTCTTCTTTCTTTTTTTACCCTGATACCAGAAAAAAACTTAGGGCTATACCTAGGTTCAGGAGAACTCTAAAGTAAGATACTAGTTTAGCCCAACATAAGCACTCATTCAGTCTGAAGTTACCTGTGTATGTAAATGGCTTTCTAACATGTGATGACTTTTTTGGAAATGACGTAGGTTGTTCTATAATTCCTCAGCCCATAAATTCTAGTTTAGATCAGCTTTAAAGCAGAGCAGCAGGAATTATTTAAGTGTATCCCCTCTTATTGTTTAGGAAAATAATTTCCCCTACAGAAACAGAACATATCTCCTTGTTCTTCATTTTTAGCCCAAAAATCCTCTCTAGAAGGTGTTCTATATATCCTATCCACCTGGGATACTTGTCTTAAATACCTCTTCCACCTCTGCACCTATGATTACCAACTTTTCTTTATCCATGTTTCTTTACTGCCACAACCTCATTGCACCCCTGTGTGCTCTTACACAATGTAGAAAAATAGGCAAAGATTTAAGCATTTAGCAGAAAGGTAAACAAAAATTTCCAATAAACAAATTTCTTCTTGACTCTGCCATGAAAATGTACCTTCTGGTTTTTTCCAAGCTGAATTCAGCACGCATTCCAGTGCACCCAGAGTTGGACAATCATCTACCATGTCTCTAAGCACCAGTTTTGAAACTCCTCATTATTCCCACACATGAACTCAGGCCTTGAAGCACATAACCATCCACACCCATCACTATTGCAATTCTGTACTGCTCTTCGTCGGTGTCCTCAACCCACCTGAAACCTGGTTCATAGTCTTTCTCTTAACTGAGTGTCCCATTCTCAGATTCACTGACTTCTGCATTCACAGTTTTGACCTTACACTCAGCTCCCTTAAAAATTTTGTCACCTCAGCTTATCTTTTACTCCACCTTAAATTAACTACAGACCAGCTAGGTTATATGTTTTGCTTTTGCTATACCTTCTTCCTAGATTAGAAATCCTCACCTCTAACTCTGAATGACTCACTTGGAGCATGTTGTTCATCCCTTTACACAGTGCACTTTTCATTTGAAAAAGTTTTGAAATGTGCTTTCTCAGTTTTAATCCCTCTCTGTTTTTATTAGATTTAATCTTCTTGCAGTTAGTATTTTATTTCTAAACTGAATATATTATTTTCTTTTTAATACATTATATAATTTAAATTATTGAGTTCACAAACTATAAAGTATCATTTTCGATCCAATGTTAATGTTTTCCTGTGTAACAAACAAATCACCTCTAAGAAATTCTACATCTTGCCCTGTTCCAATTGTAATCAGGATCCTCGGTTTTCTCTTAAACATTAGAAAATTGCTGATCGATTTGCCATATAGTGTAAATAAGAAATGAAAGATGAAAAGTCATCTTACATGTCTGGGGACACATTTACAATTCCTTCTTCTTATCTCCATCTCCATTACTGCAAGTCATTGGAGGGGCGGGGGTGGAGGGATGGTACTGCTAGACTCACCACTTAACTGCATAGTTACAAACTAATAAGTGCTAAATGCACCCAACTTCTCTTTTTTCTCTTTCCTGGGATTTCTCCTCTCATGCAACTCAAACCCAGCAGAAGTGGGGGAGTTTCGCCTTGATTTCACAAAACCAGGGCTTCCTGGTTTTGTAAGATACTGTGAGTGGCACTCCTTATTAAAACAACTAATACACTGGATAAAATATTTCAAAATATCTTTTTAAATACCACTCATCTACATCAAGGAAAGGAATCTACAGATACTGAAGAAAGGGAAAAGCAGGAATCCTCAGAGACAGATGAGTACCAAAGCTAGCTGTCACCTGAAAGTTTCTGCCAAATCCTAGAGACTTTGAACTTTTGCTTTGACAAGCACCTAATATATGGAAGGTAGGAACCTGGACTCACCCAGAAAGAAATGAATGACTACCTTCAGGGTAACAGTGAAAGAAATCTTTTGCACAGAGTGGGGTAATAAAGACATGTTTTGTGCTTGGCACTGAATGGAGGGGAAGGGGAAAAAAATCTTCCCTAGATGTAACCACAAGTGGATTTGTGATCCCAAATTATAGTACATCTGATTTAAAAAGGAAAAAAAAAATCTCAAAAGAATTCAATTTAAAGTTATCTCAGTTGGTTTTGCCTTTCTGACCTTAAATCCTACCCCAAAAAAATTTCAAAGAAAATAAGCTCACAATCAAAATTAAAAATACACATAGAAACAAGGCATCATTTGTGAGAACCAGGAGAAACACCAAAAATAAAAAATAAAAAAACATTAAATGCAGAATATTAAATAATCATACTTAATATGTTTAAAGAAATAAAACTTAGGCCAGAACATAAACAGGAAATATGAGATTATAAAAAGACTAGCAGATTTGAATGAAAAAAAATAAGAACTTCAAAAAATAGAGATGCCAGAAGAAATGTTAAGCAAAGATGTTGAAGATTTTAAGATAATAATTGGAAAAGCTAAGCAAAACTGACTATATCTAAAAGAATAATAATAATGCTTAATTTGTAGAAGGGATGTTAAAACTAAAATATTACACAATAGCATATAATTGGGGGGTTGGACTTAAATCATTATAAGGTCATTGATTTGTTCAAGAGGAAAAAAACTGTTGGCTAACTTTGTTAAGTAAACAAATTAAAATAGGGTAACCACTAAAAGAAGACAAAGAACATATATCATCCAACAAGCAAATGAAAAAAAAAAACAAAAGAAGGCAAAGAAGAGAAAATATAGAGAAAGGCACATAATGACAGAAATAAATGTAAAAATGTTAGTCATCATAATGAAGGCAAATGATCTAAGTGTTCCAAAATTTTTTAATTGGATTTTTAAATATCGAGCAAAAATTGTTTTTTAAAAATATAAGAATTCAGAAAGTCAACAAATGGCAAAAAGATATTCTAACAAAAATGTATTACAGCTATGTTAGTTACAATTTCAAAACAGAAGGAATTACTAGAAGCAAACCAGGTTACTATAAAATGATAAAAGAGTGATTTCACTATGAAGATAAAACAGTTCTAAACTTGTATACATCTAATAACAACCTCAAAATGTATAAGCAAAACTTGAGAACTATAAGGAAAAACTGGCAAATCTATCAGCATAGTAAATATGTAGCAAACTTCTCAATAATTAATAAATCAAGCAGATAAAACTCAGAGAATTGAATAGCATAATCATAAAGGGTAACCTAATGGATTTGCAAAGAACATTTCCCATAAGACAATTTATATTACTTTCAGGCACATGGAACATATACAAAAATTGACTCCATGCCTAGCCATAAAGTTAGCCTTCAAAAATAAAATAACATATACTCTTCAAAATGAAATGAATTATTGAGAAACCATAACAAAAGATAACTTACAAAGTTAACTGATATTTTGTGAGAGATACCTCTTATCTACATAAAGTCGCCTCTGTTGGAATTTATGAAAGAGTACTAATTTCTTTACCGTTCTCCAACCTACTAACCATAAAAGAAATAAATCCCACATAGAGAAAATCATCAAAAATATAAAAACTACTCCCTCTTGGAATTTATATTACATAAATTAAAACAGAACTAAGGAAGACAGAAAGTTCAAGCACACGTGGAGTGTTTTTAAAAGATAAATTTAAAAGTATACATATTTGGAAAATCTTTTAAATATACATTTTTAAAAACATAGGTCAAAGAAGAAATCAAATAAAAATTATAAAGTAATCCAAATTATTATCATGAAAATATTATATATCAGAACATTAGGGAGGTAGCAAAAGCAGAAATTACAACTTTAATTAATTTAGTTAAATTCATTAAATATATATAGCCTTTCTACTTATAGTAGAAAAGAAAAATATTCCAAATTAATAAGCTAAGCATCCAACTTATAAAGTTGGGGAAAATTTGAAATAAATCCAAAAGAAGTAGAAGGGAATAAATAGAAATACTGAAGTAAGAAACGCAAAATTTTTTTACAGGCTAAACAAAGCTAAAATTGGGTTCTTTGAGATTTATAAAGTAGACAAATCTCTGCTTCCTATATCTTTACTAGGAAAAAAAAATCCCTAAAACTTTACTTTAGAGCCTAGAGAAGAGGGAGAAAGCTTATCTCAGAGATACTCTGAGTTAAAAGCCTGATCCCCAAGGTGTCTCACCCTAACTTGATCCCTTAGGTGTCCTTGACCCAGTCTTTCCAGAATTCACTTCTTCAATGCCCATCACAAATTGGAGACTTTCTACAGAAAGGCTAGAGACGATGAATAACATTTCTGTGTGTAGGAAAAGAGCAAGAGAGAGAGGGAAAATGAAAGAAGAATGGTTGAGGAAAGAAGAGAGAAGAGGACAGCCTTGTAGAACCCCAGTTAGAACCTGAATGCATTTTCCCACAAAGCACTGTTATTTAGGGGTTAGGATCCTGAGCTCTATAAGTAATCAATCAATTAATCATCATACATTCATTATACACCAGTGCATGTCAGGCATTGTGCTAAATACTGCAGATAACAGTGATAACATAGACATGGTCCCTGTCTTGAGAGAGTTTACAGGTTAAGGAAGGCAAACTTTAAACAAGTAATAAATAATCAAATGATTATAAATGTGCAAAGTACTGACAAGAAAAAGTATAGGATATCTGAGAATTGATAAATATGGTGACTAATCTTTGGAAAAATGTTGGTCAGGGAAGGTTTCTCTAAGGAGGACATAAATTAAGCTGAATTGTAAGGGATGAGTAGGAGTTATATGTGAGAAGGTGTGCGTGGGAAAAAATATTCCATGCACAGGAAACCAATTAGCAGGAATATTGAGGCAAGAGAGAGCATGGTGTTTTGGAAGAATTGCTTTGGCTTAAAGAGAATGACTGAAGAATAGTGATGATCAATAAAAGCCGGAGAGGAATTCAGAAGCAATTCAGCTTCTGAGAAGAGCCTTCTGAGCCATATTGAGAATTCTGGAATTGGCTCTAAGGGTAATGGAAAATCAGTGAAAGGTGTTAAGCAAGTAAGTGAGAGTATTAAATTTGCATTTCTAAAAGACCATGCCGATTGCAGTTTAGAGGATGTTTTAGAGAAGAGCAAGAGAGAAAACTATGAGTCCAGGTAGAAAGAAATTGCAGTGGTGGAAGCAAGAAATTATGTTAGCCTGAACCAGGGTATTGGCAGTGACGGTGGAGAGAGGATGATGGATTTCGGAATTGTTTAAAACATAATTAACTGTCTTCACAATTAAGATTAAATATAAGAGATAAGGAATGAGAGGAGTCAAGCGCAACTCCTGAATTTCTGGCTTGAGTATTAGAGTGCGCGGTGAAGCCACTTACTGAGATGGAGGAAGAGCTGATTTAGGGAGAGGAGAAAAACCTGATGAGCTCAGTTCCTGGCTTGTCATGAGATGCCTATGCAATACTATGTGGCACTGTCAGATACAGAATCCAGACATAGGAGCCATAAGAGGGAATGAGATCACCTTGGAGACAGCGTAGAATAAGACAAGTACATAGGACAGAGACCTAAGATTTCCAAAAGTTATGCAGCTTACAGGAGGAGCTGGCAAAAGATTGAGAAAAGGAAGTCAAGGAAGGATTCATAAAACCAGTAGAATATAGTATAACAGAAGCCATAAAAAGGGGGCTTTTTAAGAAACAGGGAGTGGTCAGTTTTACCTAACACACTGGAAAACCTAGTGAAATAAAATTGTCTTTTGCAGTATAGAGCTCATTGGGTACCTCACTAAGAGCATTTTTGGTTTGATATCCAAATTAGGGTGAGTGAGAGGTTAGGAGATAGATATAACAAAGTGGGTTCTACACTTTTTAATTTAAAGGGACGGTAATAAATGCAAAAGAATTTTCTATTATTTAGAGGGATTAGCAAGTTTTTGTTTTGCCAAGCAGAAATATTTTTAAAAGTTTATGGACTAGCACCATCATTTTATAAAAGAGCATTAAATTTCAAATAAAAAAAAGTCGGAAGGCTATAACATCAAAATAAAATACAGTCCTCAGAAGAAGACAATTGGTAACCTTAATCTCCATATACATCTAAATAGAGAGACATGAATAGTCTTATTTGTTTCTTATTTTACCACAGATGCATAAACATCTCCTGATGATCTGATCCTAGTCCATAGATTAGTGTTTGGGAATTTACAACGTATTACTCTTTTGAGGGCTTTGGTCACAGAGGACAGTGAGATTAGCAACAGGATCCAAGGGAGAATTTTTTTCTTTATATATAGAAGAGACCTGAATATGCTTAACTGCTAACGTCAAGAAACCAATAGAGAAGATGAGGTTGAAAATGCAAGAGAGAGAAGTCATAATTTATAGCATGGTATTCCTGAAAAGGAAGTAGAGGCAAGAACCTAGAAGACAAGTAGAAAGTCTGGACTTAAATAAGAAGGATAGCCTCTCCAATGTAGCAAGAAAGAAAAAGAATGGGGATAGGTATATACGTAGATTTGGCAGCAGAGAAGTGATGTAGTTTCTTTCTGAAATCTATATTTTCTTCATGAAGAAGATAAGGTAATCTAAAAATAATGGAAGAAATAGTAGGTAATCAAAGTTTTGAGAAAAGGGTTTGAAAGAGTTAAGTGAGAGATAAAGTGAATGAGAATCACAGATTTGCTACATAGTATTAAGGACCAGTAGATTTTAATTGTTTGTTTTTTAATGACAATCTGCTGAGCAGAACTCAGCACCTCAGGTGCAGGTACATAGAAGATATAGTTGTATTCATCCGGGGTTGGAGTTTTAATGATGGGCAATGAAAGGACAAAAAATGAGAACATTTAATATATTGGCAAGTGAATGATTGAAATGATGGACCATGGAATCTAAGCGGGAGAAGGGAGGATAGCAACAAAACAGGGAGGCCGATGAATAGGACGAAAGCAGATAGGATGAAGAAAGCAGAAATGCCTATCAAAGACAAGGTGTAGTTGAGTGGACAATCTAGAAAGGTAGGATGTCAACCTAGACTCTAAATATAGCTATTCTAAAAGATAGGAGTCTTCTATTGTAGTCCTTCCTTTTTATAGGATACTTTAACAGAACTATGTGACTTACAGAAGGTGTTGTGATCTGGCCTGGGAATTTAGTCTAGTGGTTAGGTATACATGCCTTGGGATCAGAAACCTAAGCATAGTCACTTAACCTAAGCCTCAGATTTCTCAACCAAAAGATGGGAATAATAATAGCACCTACTTCATATTCTTATGGAAAAATGCATATTGATTTCCAAACACCTGACTTAGAAAATTTCAAAACAGTCCATTCGTAATTTGGTTATACCTTATATTATTTTAAATACCATTTGGTACCTGATATTAATGCAGTTCTTTTAGTTATTTTATTTATTCAATAAATATTTATTTCTTATTGAGTGCAATTATGTGCCAGACATTGTTCTAAGTGCAGAGAATAAGGAGTAAACAAAACAAAATTCCCGCCCTCATGGAGCTTACATTCTGGTCAGAAGGAGGCAGATGCTAAATAAATAAAAAAGTAAATATGTATAATGCCAGAGTGTAATGACGTTTGGACTCAGGTCAAGTGTGGAAAAGATAGGGAGAACCCATAGAGACTTATATTATATATGATGCTGTATGAAGACCTCTTTATTAAGGAGCCATTTGAGCATTTGCATAAGCCACATAGGTATCTGGGGAAAAACATTCCAGAGAGAGGGAGCAGTAAGTAAGAAGTTTCTCAGGTGGCGCATACTTGACATGTTTGATGTGGAAGACCAATGTGGCTAGAGAATCATGAGGAAAGGTGATGCTGGTAGGATATGAGATCAGAGCAGTAGCAGGAGGTTAGTCAGATCATAAGTGGCCTTGTAGGCCATGGTAAGAACATTGGCTTTCATTCCAAATTAGGTAGGAAGTCACTAGAGGATTCTGAGGAGAGGACTGACATGATCTGATTTATATGGAGATTAGATGAGTGATGAGAAAAAGCAGGGATATCAATTACAAGGTTATTGCAATAATCCAGATGAGAGTAATTTGGACCAAGGCAGAAGTAGAGGTGGTGAGAAGTGGTTGGATTCTTCATATAATATATTTTGAAGGTAGAGCCAATAGGATTTGCTGGTGTGCTGGGTATGTGGTAAGAAAGAGAAAAGTCAAATGAAACCAAGATCTTTGGTCTAAGCAAACTAGAAAACAGAAGTGCCATTTACTAAGATAGGGAAGATTGAGAAAGAGACAGCGTGGGTTGAGACAGAGAGAAGAGTTCATTTTTAGACACTATAAGTTTAGGATCCTATTAGAAATCCCAAGTAGATGATGTTGAGAAGACAGCTAGGTATAAGAGTCTGAGTTCAGAAGATAGGTCTGAGTTAGTAACATGAGAGTCATAGAGAAGGCATTAAAGTCATGAGATCAGATGAGATCACAAAAGGGGTGAGCATAGTTAAAGAAAAAAAAGACATCTGAAGGCAGAGCCTATGGAACCCCTGCATATGGAGGTCAGCCAATGAGGAGAAATCAACAGAAGATATACAAGAGGTGGCCAGTGAGGAAGAGAAGAATCAAAAGAGAGTAGTATTACAAAGCAAAATGAAGTTAAGTGTTCCAATGTCTAAGATAAGACCATGGAATTAGATATTTCAGGTAAAAAGGACCAAAAACATTACAACAGAAGAGATCAAGAAGCCAAGAAAATGGAATTTTGGAAAGACTGTATTTGTGGATATTTTAATCACCAAGAATGCTGACTGAAATCATATTAGAAATAGTGACAATCAGCCAGGTGTGAAAAATCTACAAGATGTGAGGGGAAGCAGGAGCCACTAGAGGTCTACAGATATCTTCGGTGTGATAGTACCAGCTTCAAGTCAAGTCATATAATTGTGAATGTTTTGGGTGTTGGTAACATTAGGTTGGCCATCTGCAAGTGTTCATATTCGACTACTTTTTAACCAAGAACTGACAATTTCATATGGTTCAACCTAATATAACTAAACATAGATAAAATGTTTGAGATTGGCTTCAAAAGTTGATATATATTTATGTTAGTGCTATTGTCTTTTTCTGTTGTAAACTCCTTGAGATCAAGAATTCATATATATAAAAAAAGAATTCATATTTTACCACTTATGTCTTTCATGTCACCTAGTTCTCTGCTTGGTACTTTTAGTTGGCCATTTAATAATTTTCATACGTATATTATTACAATTGCTATTGCTGGCTTCTGCTGCCATTTCAGAATTGCTGACTTCTGTTGTCAATTCATAATTCTCCTCATCACTCCAAGTTGGGAAATAATTGAGGAATATACACAGACATCAGATGGGGATCAATATCAGCTATTGCTGATCAAGCAGAAATAGAGAAAACAGCTTGAACATAAGTCTGAGATGGGATACCAACTCTTCCACCTCTGGAATGAATTTACACAGTCATTTGACAAATGCAAACTGCTTCCCAAGGGCACTGCCAGTTTCTAACATGAAGGGGAATAAACAGAGGTCAGGATAAGGCTGGGCTGGCGGGGCAGCAGATGCAAGTACTTACAGAAGGCTCCAGTCCTTCATTACCTTCTCTCCACATCTCCCAAAACCAGTCTTTCATGATGCTTTCTTCAGAATCTTTGCAGCCATCATGTGGCAAAGGCAGCAAGTATCTCACCCACCACTCTTGTCATTCAAGGCTTGCTTCAGTGAGCTTACCACTGTAGGCAGGCAGGTCTGAATGACAGAGCCAGAGAGCCCAGGCCACACATGTGCAATAACCCTTCCAGCTATTTACCAATTAGGTAAGTCACTCCTTCCCTAGGGAGCCATGAATTGAGAAGATTGGAGAACATCTGATGGTAGTTCCAGGTTTGTGAGGCCTGAAGCTTATATAATTTGGATGGTGCTCTTTAATGAAAAGAATTATAAGTGTAAAATTAAGTAGAAGGATTGGAAGAGGCATGGGCAAGGAAGGCCCTGAAACTTAAGTGTTATAGCTCTATATTCTGGTCTTGAGAAGGTAGAAATACCTATTTTAGTGTGTACATCTGTGAAGATGCCCTCAGGTACAATAAATTAACTTGCAAGCAAACCGACTTGACCTAGCTTAAATAATAAAGAAGATTAGTAATTCACATTAATAAAGAGTCCAGTTGTCGGATAGGCTCCGTGATTGGTAGATTTAGTGCTTAATAATGTTATAATGACCCAGTTTCTTTCCATCTCTCCTGTGCTGTCCACAGCATCTATTCATCCTTAGGTGGCTCTCTTCAAGTTCACAGCATGAATTCCGGCAGCAATGGAGACTACTAACTTATTCTCTCCTATTAGAAGAGAAAGCACCTCAATCATGGAGCCAAAGCCCATAGCCTCAAACCATGGCCTGTTGGATTCAAAAGTCCAAATGACTAAAGCTGAAGTCAAGCACTAGGGTGAGAGGGATAGGGTAACTTTAAACATCAGGCCAACTAGGGAGAGCCAACCTCGACGTAAGACTAAGGATGAGGATATGGCTCATCCAAAGCATGTGGCTGCTACATAATGGAGGCGTAGAACTGAGGTTGGTGAAACATCCACAATATTAAAACAGGTTAGAATGTGGAGTAATGAGCTAAATGTATTGAAACTTTTCAAGATATTCATCTAGTTTACACTTTCACCACCATCTCCATTATTCTCCACCATAAGACTGAAAGCCCCAGGAAGGCAGAGATCATTTGTTGATTGGTTACCAAGCACCTAGAGTAAGTGCTCAAAATTTATTGAGGGAATACATGAATTACCATAAACTTATGAGAAATGACTGGTTGCAGCATTAACTATAATGGTGTATGTAAAATGTAACTAGGGAGGAATACGAAGTCAAAAGAACAAGAAGATTTAGGGATTATTGTATTTGAGCTGAAATGACAAATAATTTTCAGGTCAGAACCATGTCTTATCAAAGATAGTGGAAATAGGATAGATACATGGCTCTTCAAACTCTCACATGTCAGAAATTCAATTAAGACATCAAAAATGTTTCACAAAGAAACAGAAAGATAAAAGTGAAGGATAATTAAGATAACTATTTTATTTTGCCACTATATGGGGGGCGGGTAATTAGATTAAATGTGAGCACTAAATTTGTAGGCGTGTAATGGAACACCTTGAGCCGAAGGTAATGATTTAACACTTTTTCTTACTGTGGTAAAGTTATTGGAGAAAAAGAATCATGTAACAATTTTGCATGACCTGATATTCTATTTTTTACAACTTTTATTCTCCTGAAAAGATGGACAAAAATCTAAGTTCTGAAACTCAGATTACATTTTAAAAATACTAAGCCTTTAAAAAAATTACAAAACTCATTAGTAAATACTCTGGTAAATGTTTATTTTTAGAACTGAAATATTATCTCCATATTTCTTGATCTTCCAGCACAAATTTTTGAATATTCAATTTTATAAATCAAGTCATACCTGTTCTGGGCAATTGTGGTGTTATATGTGGTAGACTTCATTTAGGGTGGGGTGGTTAGATTCCAATGATTTTAAAACAAGGCTCCACCTCAGGAACCCAGGAATGTTAGGTAGGAGATTAGAAAAGGTCCACAGCTTGCAAAGAACTTCAGCTATTCTGATAAACAATTTGATTACTGATGCTGACGCTTGCATACTAAACAGGTTATCCAAGTGTTATACTTGATTCTTGCTATGAAGGTAGTATTTGAACCACCCTTTCCACTGACACAGTCACCTATTTGTACATTTAAATACCATTTTCTATGAATATGTCGGTATGCTACAAACCATGGCAAAACTTCCTATGACCGCATGCCTTGCCTTGGCTTTCTGTACATTTCTAGTATTGAAGAATGGAGTAGTTAAAAAAAAAAAAAAAAGATGTGTAAGAAAAAACACACATACAATGGTATAATTTTAGGGAAATATATTAAAATTTTTAATTTGTCTGAAAATAGAATCAACATACATAAAAGGCTTTTGAAAGTTAATGCAAAATTATATGAAAATTGTGCCTAAAAATATTATGCCAGCTCTTTTCCTCCCTGGCTGCTTAAGGGTTGGCAGCCATCATGAATGACATGGTAACTATCTGGACCAGGCAGTTCATGACCAATAGACTATTTCAACAGAAACAAATGGTCACTGACATCCTTCATCCTGGAAAGGCAACAGTACCTAAGACAGAAATTCGAGAAAAACTAGCCAAAACGTACAAAACCACACCAGAAGTTATCCTTGTATTTGGATTCTGAACCCATTTCAGTGGTGGCAAGACAACTGGCTTTGGCATGATTTACGATTCCTTGGATTATGCAAAGAAAAATGAACCCAAACATAGACTTGCAAGACATGGCCCGTATGAGAAGAAAAGACCTCAAGAAAACAGTGAAAGGAATGCAAAAACAGAATGAAGAAACGGGGGCTGCAAAGGCCAATGTTGATGCTGGCAAAAAGTGAGGTTGAGATTGGACAACAGAAGGAGTAAAGATTCGTCCGTGACTTTATGTGGTGACTGAGAAGATTTTTCATGAGAAGACTACTAAACTAAGAACTTTTATGTTAAAAAAGGGAATATTATGCCAATCGACATAAGTTTTCTGCATAAAGAATCTGAGTTTTCCACACAACCTAACTACCAATTAATATACTTTTGTAGGGAAAAAATATATTTGGTGGCATGTTTAAAGTAACTTTAGTAGTATTTAAGGCAAATAATGTTCAAACCAATAGCTATTTATATGTTAAAAGATGGGAATCCTCTACTGACAGTTATTTTAAGGTCCACGTTCATTCGACCTATCTACACATTACACCTTTGTCCAGAATGAAGCCCAGGTATTTACAATGGCTCCTAATGGCCAATGTAATCTGCTCTACACTCCTTACTTCTCAGACTTCATCTATTTCTTTTCCCCTCTTCCTTCTGCTTCAGCCATCTTGACTTCCTTGCTTTAGCTGAATATGCCAGGTACACTCTCACATTTAAGCCTTTGTACCAGCTGCTCCCTCTGTCTGGAATACTCTTTCTTAGGCATCCATAAGACTACCTTCCTCACCTCCTTCAGATCTCTGCTCAAAGGTCAATTTCTCCATTAATGCCTATCCTGTCCATCTTCTTTAACATTGTGACTCCCTCCACTCTTAATTTCCCTTACTCTGCTTTTTCTTCATAACATTTATCACCTTCTAATATCCTATATAAATTTTCTTATGTATGATGTTTTTGTACATTTCTCATCTAGATTATAAACCTTGTGAGGGCAGAGCTCTTCCCTGCTTATTCTCAGTTGTCTGGAGAAATGCTTGTCACATGGTAGGTCAACGATAAATATATTTTGAATTAATGAACATTTCTGTGATCTGCTTGCTTACTGTTGAATCGGAACCACTTTATGTTTCAAAAGTCTAACTTCCTCCTCAAAGGAATGCTATCACCTACCAAAAAAAGTCTAAAATCAAAAATACGAAAAACCCCAAAACATCAAATTCTCATTTCCCAATCTCCAATGGAAGATTGTTTTACTAAGGAAGTATTACAAATGGGTAAAATTGCAATTTCACACACACACACACACACACACACAAGAGAAAAATAAATATATAAAATTGTTAGTGACAGTATTCTGGATTTTACAGAAACATTAAAAAAAAAAATGCTAGTTAGAATGTCAAAGAGACTCACTCAATCAGAAAGTGGAACCCAGAGAGGATTTCCTGTTGGGTTTTTAAGTAACTCATCTTCCCAGGGCGACATCGTCAATAGACGACAGAAATACGAAACAAATACATCTGTAAGTCTACTTGTTTTTCAGATGCAGGCTACCCTCCTCCCAGGTTTATCTCTGCTCTGTCAACCAAAAGCCCTTCAGAGTTAGGTGAAAGCACACAGCCACTGAATGGCTGAATACATCAGTGAAGGAAAGTTCGCAGTTCTATCTGGTCATTCCACCTGTGTGCAAGCGCGAGCAATTGAAGCCTAAATTCTGTGATTTGTCAGCTCTGCTGTGAAAGCCTAAATGGGTAATTCACAGCCTTGGGTATCCGTGGGATTAGGGAGGATTAACCCCGCTCCCGGCCCCTGACACCTGAGCCTGTCAGGATGAATAACCTCACTCACTTCAGACCTGCTTTCCTCCTGCTCCGGGAAAAGATGGATCGGAGTAGCAGGTCAGGCCGCATTTTAAGAATCCTTGAGAGCTGGGTCCGTTTCATGAGCATTTGGCACAGAGTAGCCTGAGCGCAGACCTTGCCCTGGGCCGTTTGGGGACGCTGCACAGGCGGCTCCAGCCCCAGAGAGGTACGGGATCTGCCACCTCCGTGTCACTCTCGGCCAGGACCTGAGGGAGCCCCCACCCCTAGGTTTCGAGGTCCAGCGCGGAGATCAGCAGGGCACGACCCCGAGAGGAGAAGTTCCTCAACCACACCCGCGGGGCGGGGCTCTGGCTCGGCCCAACTACTGCCCGCGGGAGGGGGGTGTCTGGCTAACAGCACGGGCCTAACGCGAGCGCCGACTGCCATCCTGCGGGTCCCTCCTCCACCCCGCGGGACCCTCCTCCATCCCGAAGGCTCCCCTGCTCCTGCCGCCCTTTCCGCGACACTGAAATGTCCCGTCCTCTTCTTCCTTTCCCGTATCCTCTGAGCCCTGCCCACCTCCCGCCTCGCGTGGTGCGGTCCTGGTCCCAGGTCACACGGCGGCGTGGGCGCGGCCTGCTCCGGGCCGGGAGGTTCCTCTCGCTGCTGGAGCAAACATTTTGGAGCGGCGTTTGTGGCTGGGACGATGCTGCCCTGCAGTCGCCTAACCTTCATCTTTCTGACCGTGGCCGTGCCCTGCGCCCTGTCGCAGCACGCGCCGCCGGTGAGTGAGCTCCTGACCAAGGCGCGGAGAGTGGTGTGCAGGGGTGGAGGGCGCAGGTGCGCGCGCGGCGGGGAGAGGGTTGACGTCGGGAACACCTGCTGCAGGCAGCATCCTTACTGGGGTCTGTGGTTTCCTGCGCCGGGGTCTGGGCGAACCTCAGCCGGAATTGATTCAATACAGCTGAAAGAAGAAAACCTTTTAGGGAAATCCTAATTTCTGCAGAATGTTGGTTGTGATTTACACACCCCCAAATTTCGGGGATTACACTTGTTCTACCAGTTCCAGGCTCGCGCATCCTGAACTGCTGGGAGAAAAAGTTCCAGTCGACTTGTGTACACAACTCAATTAAGCGACGGACTGCTTGATGACATTGGCATTCTCTGCCTGTTGACGAGGTGCAGCTAAGGATCCTGAGGGCCCTGGGAAAGGCTGAGGCCTCACCAGGCAGGGCAGTGGGATCAGCCCACACAGGCCCCATGTGGCTGCTGTGGCCTTCACCCCAAGTCATGTGAACGCCTATCTCGTGCCTCTGTCCCCGCAAGGAAGTCGCAGGAACACAGACTTGATAACTGCAAGAAGCAGTGAGATACTGGGCTGACTTACTTTACAGAGGAAATAAACTGAGAAAATGTCTAGCCAGAGGTCACACTTCTGATTACTGCAGCATGCCTGAACTCAAGCCTCTTGACGCCCAGTCTCATGTCCTTTCATAATTCTCTTCTTTAAATCCAACGAGACTACATTTTTCTTTGACAGATGATTGGATATAAGAACTTGAGTGCATCCGACCTGAGGCTAGATGAGAAAGATTTTGAATATCTTAGGTAGGATATTGACAGTGGGAGCAAGTTGTGCTTTCTCTTATTTCTTTAAGGAGAAATGCTTGAATAATAAAATGGTGGAATATTATTAAGCCATTAAAAGTTAATATAATGTTAAGCAAGTAAAAGCAAAATACAAATATTATGTACAATGATTTTAGTAACAAGAATGCACAGTATGTACATGTGTGCAAGGATTGGAAGAGTATGAGGAAAAATAAAATTAGTTTGCTTTAGTGCGTGTAGGAAGTACCTTGATACCATCAATGCCCTTCAGCCAATCCCACCAGGAACTAAAACTAGTAGTTGAACAAATTACTGACTCTGCAGTGAGGGGGAATGCACACCAAGGGCCATTGTGGGGCCTCTCAGTAAAGAGAATTAGGAAATACTAATTTCATAATTTGTATTTTGGTTGTGTTAAAT
The DNA here is from genome assembly GCF_902729225.1 of Pteropus medius. Lineage (NCBI taxonomy): Eukaryota > Metazoa > Chordata > Mammalia > Chiroptera > Pteropodidae > Pteropus > Pteropus medius. The sequence continues at coordinate 2,432,087 of NW_024350325.1, forward strand.
CTAACACAAATCTAACACAATTTGTACTTTGGTTGAGGTAAATCTAAAGAACTGGAGGCTCTAGGTTTTAGAAAGTAGGGCAGTTCTATGATTGGGTAAGAAAGAAACAGTCATTTATCAAGAGAAGGGATGTTTAATATTTTGTGGGTTGCATATTACCCTTATTTTGTCTGTGTTTAGACAGAATCATGAGTGGCCTTGCTCTGTCTCATTTTATCTTGTCTCAGAATAGCTTAACTGAGGTAAATATTCTGTGAGATTTGTTATATTCGACAGGAGAACAAAAATGGCCTGGCTGTGAGTGTCAGACCAACTTGTGATAATACTGAGGTCTAGTTGTAAACCTAAGAGAAGTTTCAGATGTCAGGGGCTGCCTTTTTTTTTTTTTCTTCTTTCTCAATACTTTACTTTTTCAAGCAAAAGTATTTTAAAGGCCGTTTTTAGAATAAGAAGGATCAGTAGTCTCCATGAATTTAATAGTTCTTATCTAGAACAGTGGTTGTCAAAATCTAGTCCAGCCACTGGTATCAGTTTAGGGAAGCTACTTTCACAAGTCTTTAATGAGGAAAATGAGGGCATAAAATTAAAATTCAGTTAAAATGTTAGCTTTTATTCTGATTTTATGGCCATCCATAATGTCCTTTCTTTCTTTTATGTGTATGGGTTTTTGTTTTGTTTATTTTGCTTTGTTTTAACATCTGCACTTAGAATAAAAATTTGGATTCCCCTGTGCTGGGCCCCTCTTAATTTTTTTTATTTATATGGAAAATTCTGGGAGCCACTGCCTGAAAGGATCTTTGGAACCTCACAGAAGTTTAGTGACCTCACTCTCTGACAAGAGTAAGCAGTTTTTCACTTTGAATCATTTTATATAATCAACTGTTTGTAACCTACAAGGCAACAAAAGATATGTCAAAACTACTTATGATAAATATGAATAATGAGGCCAGCTTTAAATAACAAACAAAAGTCCTTGGATTTGGAATGTCTGTGGGCTTTGTTTTGTTTTGTTTTGTTTTGTTTTTGATGCTTTCCAGAATATGGCATATTTTAAGGTCTTCCTGAGTCATTCTTTACTATTGATTCTATTAAAAGACCTATTAAGAGGTGGTGGTGACAGGAGTGGTACAAAAAAGTCTGGAGAGAGATGGAGACAGCTTCATCCAGGGCTCTGCAGACCTTGTTAAAGATTTTGGCCTAAAAACAACAGGAAGCCGTTGGACGGTTTTAAACAAGATAGGACGAGATAACTTTTTCACTTTAGAGAGATCATTTTGGATTTGAAGGGAGCAAGGGTGGTTGTGACTAGTCCAGGGGAGAAAACAGGGTAAATTACAGGTGGGTGGTGCCAGTGGAGAAGGAGAGAAGTAGATGGTTCTAGAGAAAATTAGGAGATAGAATGAACAGAATGAAGGATTGGATGAGGATGAGGGACAGGCACCTTTCTGAGGTGCTCTGCCGGGTGAATGGTGGTATTACTGCCAGGGAATACACAAAGGGAAAAATTGGGGGATGGAAGAGTAAAGATCATTTTCATTCAGGTTAAGCAAATTGCAGGGGGCACCAAGATATCCATCAGGCTTTTGAGACTGGAGCACAGAAGAGAGATATTTGGAGTATTAGGCATATTATTTGAAGCCACTGAAGCAGGTGAACATTGAGCAGATAGAAGATATAGAAAGGGAGGAAGAGAAGAGGCTTAGGCTAGGGCCAGGTGTCAGATAGAGAAGAAGTGACAAAGTTAAAGCAGCAGCCCAAATGGGAGAGTGTTGTGGAAGCTGAGAGAGTGAGACGGGTTACCTTTATTGAATGCCACTGTGATGTCAAGTGTCTGTTGTTCTTGGCAACTGGAGGGCTTTGGTGACCTTGACCAGAGCAGTGTTTGGAGCAGATAGGCTGAGGAGTGATCATAAGGAAAGGAATTGGAGTGGGAGAAATGACTGTTCTCAGTAAGAAATCTAGAATGATTTCTAGAATGTGTAAAACTGAAATATAATGATGGGTCGGTAATTAATTGCTGAATTGAACTTATTTTTATGCATCATCTTCTCGTATGAATAATGACATTGTTGGCATGAGCTACTGAATCAGCTTTTAGCAACAATTTCCACAAAGTTTCCAAAAATCACAAAAAACCCATCTGGCCTGCCCACTTTTATTGTAATGCATCTGCTTTTAACGTGTTGATGAACAATTTAGAAAGGTTCTTGCTCTTGTGGAGGGTTTATTAACATTCTTTTTACTTAAATACCTGTAATTTAATAGGGTGCCATCCCATCAAAGGTCAGAAAACAAGTGAAAAACTTTGCATGCTCATTTGAATTTGCTATATATGCAAGAAACATGCGTTTTCTTATTTGTTAGGTGTGTATCTGCTCTGTTGTACATAGAGAACATTTTAAGATAAATCATATTTAGAAAATAGTTGTTGAGTTAAAATTGTCTTGCTAGAATTGTTCAGCTCCTCTTCTGATGATACAAACACTGGTGTCTGTGATGTAATTTCTTAAATTACCTTTCATTGCCTTTTTCTGGGTATGTGAATAAGAATCACACGAGGGCTTCCTGAACTTTTTTTTTGTACAATCTTTTCATTGAGGTTCTCACTAATTCTGCAGGACTCAAATATTTTAAGGAGCTTTACTAGTTATTTCATTTCTTTTAGGTTTGGAGCCTTCAGATCGCTAATGGAAGAATTTTCGCTTTATTATTTCCCCAAACATAGTATATCTAGCAGCTCTATTATTAGTTTTTCTTAATGAGTGCGGAGGACATAAAGACTGATTAATTTCAAAGAGGTTCAAGTTTCTGTCAAGTAATCAGAATGATCAGAGAATTCACTGACCCAGAAAGTGTTTACAAAATGTTTTACAGAGATTTTCACCTCTTTCTCTGGCCTTAGGAAGCAAAAATGAGAAAGCATGTGAGAAAGATTGATTGAGATTCTAAATTGATTGTGTTTTTTCCCCTGTGACATAGTAGCACAGTAATAACAAGCAGACAACGTAATATCCCTAACTTATCTGTTTATAATCTTTACCTCTCATCTATTTAAATTTGTTCTTACCTTGATAAGGTTGTCTATTATTTAAAACCATAGGTAGTTAAATTTGGAGACAGTAAGAAATTTTAAATAGGAAATTAGTTCATTGTAATTCTATTTTAAGCCTGTACATAGATTTTGAAGCTGTCTTTCCTTGTAGAAGTCTCCCTTTTAGGCGATGATGTAGCTATCTCCAGTTTATTCCCAAATCTAACCTGTTTAAAATGACTTAACCTTTTATTCTTACGGCCAGATTCTATGCAGATTTCATGTCTGTATATTTCATGTTTATCTATTGCTGCTGGGATTATCATAGTAAAATGCCTCATCGACTTCAGACTCCTACATGTGTGATGACTGGGTTGCTCACTTAACCTCTGGGGCAGGTTGAATATTCTTTTAAGACTTGACAGCACTTTTTACTTCCCTCACAGTTGTCTTGTAAGAAATAAGACTTGTTGTTTGATTTTTATATTGGCTTTGGAACCCCTGTCATGCAAATATAATTGTTAAGGAGAGATGAGCATCATTATGTTTCATTTACTTCCAACGATTATCAAAAGCCCTGAAAGAAGTGCAGATTGTACCCTAGGAATTGAATTGAAGCATTGTCTTTATTGTTATCTTTGTAGGGAGCTATGAAAGAGCAGGGGAAGCTGGGAGTGGGGGTATAGAGACTGGTTCTGTCACCCACTGTGTAACCTAATCACTAATGGTGCTGCATCCAGAACATGACCCTGAAGTTCCTGATAACTTGTGTCAAACGAAGTCAAAAAGAGTCAGGAGGCTTTAGTTAGAGATAAACGGTAAAGATTTATTTAAAGGTCTTAGAGTCTGCAAACCATAAACACTAGGCAGTACCCAGAGAAGACAGAAAAGCTAAGAGTTCTTATTAAAAAAAAAAAAAAATGTACATTCTTGAGAAGAGTCAGTCCTGCACTCTCAGCCTCTGGATTGGGCTGCGATGGTGACGCTCTAGACCACCAGTGGCCTGGATACGTAGACATTCTTTCCTTAGCCGTTAAGGGAGGGGTAATCAGAGGGTTATATGGAGGCTTGATGTATATCCACACACTGACACAACCAGAAAGTTCAAAAGTTTAAGTTCCCAGGCTGGGCAAAACGAGAGCAGAGTTGTTTCCACATTCCCCAGCCTACTGGCTTTAGTGATTTAGCAGCTTGATGATAGTGGCTTCATTTTATTTCTTCACTCTGTTCTTCACTTGAAATTCGGTAAAAGGGGATAAATTGGATTTTTGCAAATCAAATCAATAAACTAACCAAAAGTTCTGATATGTAGAAGAATCTTATGGTGAATAAGTCAGAATGAAGTACAAGTTGCATTTCTAAAGTTAATTGCCCTTATTAAATTATGAGTTTGGAAAATTCATAGTTGTAAATTGAGACTTTCTTAGCTAGAGTGCTACTTTTTGGTGTCCATTTCCAACTTTACTAAACAGGGACTAGTAAATTTAGAGTACCTTGCCCTCTATTGCAGTTATATGTTGCTACTTAAATATAATTTTAGATAATGACAGCTAAAAACACATTTAAAAGTGGCAAAAAATCACTGTCTGAAAATCCTCCACATAATGTAAATGAAAATGTGCAACTTTAAAATTTAATATTTTAGAATTTCTATCGAGATGTACATAGTTAAAGAAAATCAAGTAATATAGACAGGCTTCTGATGAAAAGCAGCATTCTCCTGCTTTGTTCCTTCTATTCCATCCGCCTCCTCTAGAAACACTTTTAACTGTAATGAGGCGATATTCAACCAGAATCTCTACTGTTACTAGTTTGCAGCTCAGTGTGTTTTGATTAATTGGTGCCCATGCCATATCGGTGTAAAAAGTTTTTATAGTATCACCCCTGGTTATCTTTATGAATATCACTATTGATGATATATTTATGCTGAATTTTTCTGAATCAACTTTAGGCATTGTCTATGCTCATACTGCAATGATGGATACAAATTTAGCTTACTTTTAACAATCTTCCTTATGCCTTTTTTCTTTTTTAACAGTTTTATTGAGATATAATTCACATACAGTTCACCCACCAAAAGTATAAATTTAATGGCTTCAGTATATTCACAGAGTTGCACTACCATCACTGCAGTCGGTATTAGAACATTTTCATCACCACCCCCGCCGCCCCACTTACCCTGAAACCTACCCCTCAGCCCTAGGTAACCACTAATATTCTTTCTGTCTCTATAGATTTTCCTATACTGGACATATTACATAAAGGGGATCATACAGTATGTGGTCCTTTGTGACTGGCTTCTTTCACTTAGCATGATGTTTTCAGAGTTCGTCCATATTGTAGTATGTATCAGTACTTCATTCCCTTTTTCGACTGGATAACATTCCATTGTGTGGATGCACCACGTTTTGTTTATCCATTCATTGGTTAATGGAAATTTGGGATGTTTCCACTTTTGGCTATTGTGTGTAATGCTGCTATGAACATTTGTGTATAATTTTTTGTGTGCACACATGTTTTCGCATCTTTAGGTTTATACCTAGGAGTGGAATTGCTGGGTCACATGATAACTATGTTTAACTGTTTGATGAACTGCTAGACTTTTCCAGAGTAGCTGCATTATTTTGCATTCCCATCAGCAGTGTATGACATTCCAGTTTCTCTACATCCATACCAGCACTTGTTTTATTATTTTTATTAATTATTGCCAACCTAATGGGTGTGAAGTGGTATCTCATTGTGGTTTTGATTTGCATTTCCCTATTGGAAAATGTTTTTATTTGTATCTTCTCATGTGCTTATTGACTTACATCTGTTTTGGAGAAATGTCTATTAAGATCTTTTGCCTATTTTTTAATTGAGTTGTAAGATTTTTGTATATTGTAGATACAAATCTCTTATTAAATATATGCAGTTGGCGTAAATATGAGAGTTCATTTCCAGACGCTCAATTCTTTTTCATTGATTTTTGTCTAACTTTATGCTTGTACTGTTCTGTCTTAATTATTATAACTTTGATAGTAAGTTTTAAAATCAGGATGTGTCAGTCCTCCTTTTTCAATATTATTCTTTTTCAGGATTGTTTTGTCTTTTCTCAATCCCTTGAATTTTAGGGTGACTTGTCTTTTTCTATAAAGAAACCAGCTAATATTTGATAGGTATTGCATCAAATCTGTAGCTCAGTTTAGGGAGTATTGGCATCTTAACAATATTAAGTCATCCAGTCTATGAACATGTTGTCTTTCCATTTATTTAGGTCTTTAATTTCTTTCTACAAGGTTTTATTGTTTTCAGTGTACAAGTCTTGCACTGCTTTGGTTACATTTATTCATAGGTATTTTATTCTTCGGATGCTATTGTAAATGAAATTGTTTTCTTAATTTCATTTTCAGTGTGCTCATTGCCTCTGTCTAGAAATACGATTGATTTTTGTACATTGATCTTGTATCCTGCAATCTTGCCAAACTCATTATTTTTTAAGCTTTTAGTGGAATCCTTAATATTTTCTATATAAGATTATGTCATCTGAAGGTCAGACAGTTTTACTTCTTTTCCAATTTGGATGCCTTTTAAATTTAATTTTCTTGCCTAGTTGCCCTGGAAGGGTACTTCAGCACCATATCGAAGTGATGCAAGTAGACATCCTTGACCCCTCTGCTTGTTCCTCCCTTTTCTTCTTCTGTTCTTTACACTTTTACTCTTGCCCAGTAAACATTGATAACATTATCGTAATGCTAATTGAGTCATCCATGTATTGTCTCTATGCCTCCTTTGAAAAAATAAGAACAATAAACAACATTTAAAGTAGATTTGCAAATACCTGTCATTGCTCAGTCTACTATGATTATATTTCCTTTTCTCTATAAAGCCAAAACTCTAATGGCACTGAAAGAATATTCAAAAATGTTCTCTACCAAATACCACATTATAGTTTGCTCCATATTTATATCATGCCTTTCCTATACAGATTTTTTTCCCCTTGGAGTTTCTAATTGCTTTCTTTTTATTTCAGTATAAGAAGAAACCAAACTGATGCCATCATCACTATATCCCATATATTTTTCAGCTTCTGACTTATTCTCTCAATATTTCTTCTATTCATTCTTCTTGAAACCTACTGAATTTCTGTTCCAGTTGGGACTGTTTTCTTTTTATTTGTACCATACTTTTCTAATATTCAGTTTCCCCCAATAGTTTCTGATTGTTTTTCTTACATTTCATGCTCTGGCTCAGACTAGTGGTTATTTTGGAGAATAACAATAGTAAGTGTGGATGAAAGGAAAATTAAATGAGGGGCCAGAAAATAGCGCTTGTCCCGGTCTCTGCATGCAGAACCGCATATGACATTGTTGCTAGGCAAACAACTAAACCCACACAATCTCTCTCCCTCTCCTCTCTCTCTCTCTCTCTTTTCCCCACACATGCACAGCACAGTGAAAGATATTCCTCTGAAGAAGCTGAATAAATAGTCCAGAAAAACCAAGGGCAACCTGTATGGGTGTGTTGGTGCCCTTGAGCAGCGGTTGGCAAACAGCAGCCAGCAGGCCAGAGCCGGCTCCACCTGTTTTTGTAAGGCCTTGTGAGCTAAGAATGTATTTTTTATTTTTAAAATGTTGAGGGAGATCAAAAGAAGATTAATATTCTGTTCCATGTAAAAATTAAACAAAAGTCACATGTGGGTGCCCATAAACAGACTTGTACGGGAGCACAGCCACACTTGCTTGATGATTGTTTAGATCATGGCCCTTGGGTTGTTCCAACAGAGCGGGTCTGTGGTGTGCTCATGGTTATTCACGGCTGCTTGGGGCACTTCACGCGACAGACAGTATGTAATTATAACTCAGTAGCACTTTAATTGCCACATGTATCAATGTACATGTTATTTTAATCTTTAAAAAAATTACCATTGCAAATGTATCATGGCAAAACTAGGAAAGAGTGAAAATGTTCTCGAGGCAAAGTGGAGTATAGATTATCTTGTTATAGATTTGATGGTAAAGTATTGTGTTTATTATGTAATGACACTATAGTTGTGATAAAGAATACATTATATATGACATTACAAGATTAAGTAGTCATCACAATATTCCTAACTCCTAGGAAAAAATGTGATCAGGAAAATAAGAAAATTTAAACCAGAGTATCTCATCATAGCTGAATTTATTTACAAATTTTAAAAAGTAAAATGAAGTTGCAACCAAAGTCAGTCTCCAAGTAGCTCATTGGTTAGCAAAGCAAGGAAAGCCATTTACCAGTGGTGACTTAAATTTCATTTAATTGCAGCACAGAAGAAATGTGTCCTGAAAAAATTTGTTTCACACTCATAGCTTTTAGATGAGAGCAGTTGCCCAGGATTTTGGCAACAACATCAATATCAGTTAAATGGCAAGGCAAATGATTCCCAGCTCTTTTTTTTAGCTCTTGAAGTTACTGATCAGTTATTGATACTTATTAAAGCATCAATGCCAAGTTTGAGACTAAAGACTTAATCTCTATGAATAGTCTGTATGACACTACTACAGGCAAGGATGTTTTCAAAAAAGTTGAGAATTTAGTGGAATCTCTTATGATGTGTAACAACTAACAGTAGAGCAGAAAAATGTACAAAATATATAAATGTATAAATCTTGCGAAAATGCAAGGTATTTAAAGCTTGTGGTTATTCATTATATTATTGGTTGGCAGGTACGTTAAAGAAAATACTTGGCTCTTTCATGTGTTATTGAATGAATAATGTCAACCATGAATTTCTTTTGTTCTGGTAGACTTAACCATCATTGTTTCTGTGAAGTTTCTGAAGAAATAGATGCTGACTTCCCCTACCACACAGCAGTTAATAGATTAGCAGCAATAAAGTTTTCCTGTGATTTTTGAATTCAGAGCTGAGACTGAAATTTTTTTAAACAAGAACCACCCTCAACCATTATTATTGAATGGCTTTGTAAATTAGCTTTGCTAAGTTGATACTGAATTATCAAATTAATATTTAATATCAAATATTTTATATTGTAATAGTTTACAAATAGAATTTAAATTCTAATGATTGAATTAGCTTTTGATAATTTGATAGTTGATACTGTTTTTTAATAAAATCAACCTAAAATTACAAGGTAAAACAGCACTTAAACAAGAAACTTATACTGTAGTAAAGTTATTTTGACAATTAACGTTTGAATGGCAGGTAATGCCAAGCTACCTTTTATACTTCCCATACTATTAAAAGTTAAGAAAAGATGTAAGAACTCTATTCTCACACAAATTTGCTCAGATGACACTTCTAGTAGTTTCCTTCCCTACTCTACCTTCCACTTATTGTGAATTATTATTTTTAAAAATTATTGTACTTTTATAATAGTGGGTCTTCAGAGGAAAGAAGGTCAACATGCTTGCTATCTTGAACTAGCAATAAAGGAATCATAAACCTATGTGGACTAAGCTTGGACAACCCTTCCCTAAGCCTCATCCATTCATTGCCTCAACCCAAGGAGCACAGTGTTTGGTAGTGAGGAGAGATACAAACAAATAATTATAGAACAATGTCATAAATATGGTAATAGAGATGTGTACAGATGTTGTGGGTGTATAGACGAGGAGTATAGACTATTTGCATAAGGGAAGTAGATGAAGATGCCACAGAAAAGACAGTATTTGAACTGGATCTTAGAAATTAAAGCCAAAAGTTCACTAGGTAGAGAACGGGCATTCTGGGTGAATGCACAGGCATGGAAGGGTGAGAGATCATAGGATCTCTCATGTGGCTATATGTAATAGGGGGAGTGGCAGGAGAGAAGGCTGAGGTGGTAAATTATGGCAGGTTATGAAGGGCCTTGGATGGTATGCCCTGAAAATCTGGTTTGGGATGCAAATTTCTATTGGCTCATAAATTCAAGTAACACATCAAGTAATTTTGTGATAAATTAACCTAGTGAAATAAACATTTTTCATCTCCTTTCTTCATTTCCTTTTTACTCAATATATTTGCAATAGAGAAGCCAAATTACAACACCAGGCACTAGTGTAAATTGAATTGAGACTGAAAATGCACTTACGTTTGAGATTTTAGAAGTTCTTGTGTGAAGAGAAGACTTTTAAGAGGTATTGAAATTGTCTAAAAGGGAAAATCATTACCTGATTTTGTCTTCATAAACTTTAACTGTTTTTTTGCAAATTGCTTATTCAATTTGTTATTTCCTGCAACTTTAAATTTTCTTTGTTTTTTAGTGGACAGAAGACTGCAGAAAATCAACCTACCCTCCTTCTGGACCAACGTGAGTAAACTTCAGATGACCAAAACTCAGTTTAACCTTTGTGGAGATTTTTCCCTATGTAATGATCTCGTAAAAATAACGATAGTGAATGAAAACTTAAGTCATGTCCTCTGTCCTTAGAATGGCATAATTTTTTCCTTCAGGTTTGTATATTATGCATTTCACTAAGACTCTGAACAAGTATGAAAATACCCCATGATTAAAAATGTCTGTTTCTAGCCTATCAAAATCATAGGAAAAAAATAAGATTTCCATCTAAATTCTATCTACCACTAAGCATTTTACTCATCTTGACAAATGCAGAGTTGACATGTGATTTCTGGGGTGCCTGAGTATAAACTACCAGATTATATTAGAACGGAAAAGTGTAGGGTCTTATGTGTGAAACATTCAAGAAATAAACCCTGACGTGATAATCAAAGGTATCAAAGGAAAAGCAGGACTAGAAAATATAAGGGAAGGGCCAGTAGTATGTTTTAGTGTATTTAACATTAATATTTTTAGGCTAGGCATATGTATGTGGCCTTTTCAAATCCTCTATGGCTACACGAGTCTGTGAGAAAGAATAAGAAGAGCCCACCAGCACAGAGGGTACCAGGATGTGGAAAAGAAAGAAAAGGTATAAGGAAGGGTAATCTTTTTTGCCCTGTTCTTCCCTCTCACTGAAAGTAGCCTGCTGGGGGTAGGAGAAAGCAGAGTACAGCTTTAATCGGTAATATCAAGATGATAATCTGTTTTTGCAGCACTTCAGTTATGTATTTTGTATTGCACTTGCCTAAATTATGTATCCTAAATAGTCTCTATTCCGGATACAATCAAACTGTAATAAACGAAGTTCTTTTGATGTACTCACCTTTCTGTAGAAGGAGGCAAATATTTGGCAGGAAGTAATTTAGAAGTAATCAGTTTGTATGCTGTTCTGAAGCTAGTACATATTCCAGCCCTCTCTCTAATGTCTTGCTCTCTTGAGGTTTTCCTTTTGGCCACCACAGACGCCATATTAGTCTTCAGTGCTTTATTGATTGTGTGTGTTTCTTGGCTGGTCTCACTGCCCCAATTCATCATTTAATGAATACCTTCCATGCTTAAGGCTTTTTTTTACTCTCTTTTATGTGTACCTTATATATGTCTATGAATTGACTGCCCACCAAACCATCCCTGCTTTTAACTGGTTCCAAATTGCTGTGTGTGTGTGTGTGATGTTTGTGTATGTGTGTACATGTGTATATATACATACATATACAAATAAACACATTTTTCTTATATTTATACATCTAACATAATGTAAATATTTTTGCCCCGGTATTTCTGCTGGATTCCTTCCTACCTCCCTAGCCTGTTCCGGACACAGAAATCCTCATCTCCACTTTGATCCTTCTCTTCTCTAAACTATAAATGGATCTTGAGATGTGGAAGAGAAGTGTCGTGTTCGTATACCTTTGAATGATAACCAGTCTTCTTCCTGTACCTTTCAGGACATCCTTTTTGATCAAGTCTGTAGTTTCTGGAGGTATGAGTGGGCAGTTGTGAGGGAGGAAAGAAACACCTGTTTATCCAGCCATACCAATCATTTGAATGCTAGATGTCAAGGGACTGACAGCCAGAGCACCCCTGAATCCATCTAAATCCAATTAGCCTTTCTTTTCTACTGCTCACTGGTGCTTAGCATCTGCTCTGTTATTTGTGTGGGTGTGTGTCATGCCCATTGGACTAGTTTCCAAACCACCCGGTGAGCCAGGTGGATTCAGTCAATGCTTAATATTGATGAAGATGTTCTGGGCACAGTAGCTACTAAGTCTCAAAAATAATTTACTGTCTACTGTTTGTAGTAAAGTAGGAAAATATTCTATAGTAATTGAATACCAATGCTGCTAAGTATTCTTTGCATATTTCATGTAATCCTCATTGCTGTCATAGGGTAGATATATATTTCTCCAGGAAATATATATCTACCCTATGATATATATTTCCTGGAGAAATATATATCATAGAAATATATATATTGAGGTACAGATGTTCAGTACTGAGATATTTTAGAAAAATGTTTAGTGAGAAGTAAAATATGAGATTACGGCTAAGCTTTAGTTATTAAAATAATTTTGTTAAGCAGATTAACAGTTCTTTCACAGATTATGATTAGTGGAGGTTTTACTGTAGAAAGTTTTCGAGGGTGTCCCCATCATCACTTAATTTCATCTTCTACTGTAACAATTTCATTTCCTTTCCATTTCTTCTTTGGAATCCTTGAGGTTCTAGACTGAAAAAGGAATCAGGAGTTTAGGGCAGATATAGGAGCATGGTTTTAGTTTTATTGGATGTTATCGGAGAGGAGCAAGTGGTTGAAGTTCACCGCTAGAACACATATCTTAAGACAGTGCCACTGGTATGCATAGATCCAAGGGTCCTCTGATGTATCTTTGCTATTAGACATGGAAATAAAACGCACACTGGCGGGGAAGGGAGTAGGTTAGTAGCACCTGCCTGTAATAGGATGAAAATAATTATTTTATTGAATCGTAGGACAGAATTTTGCATGTGAAATTACGATCAGTCAGAAATGGAATTAATTTGTCTTTATACAAAGCTTTTCTGGAAGTAAATATAGTATTTAATATAGATATCAGCTACTAAGGAAATGGGATTTTGAAAATGCTTTGAGAAGAAAAAAATTCATTCATTGTGCTTTTTGTAATGTGTATTTCTAAAATCTAGTATTATTCCTTTTCTATCTGAGGGACAACACAAGCAGCTGCTGGTTAACAGCTTCATAAAACCTTATACATACACCCAGGTCCCAAGTAAGCAGCATTATTTAGAGACTCCAATAATTATTCATGACAAAAGAAGTATAAATAGGACCACAACTCTGACTTTTAGGAACTAACCCATCTCTGCTGTAGACATAAGTCTGGATAACATTTTAATTTAACAGCTTGGTAAGCTTGTCACATGCACCAGTGTACACCTTATGCTTCTCTGGAGCAGAGCAATAATGGAGCAAATGCTGACTATTTTTAGGCATAGTCTTAAGCTGATAAATCACCGAATTGCACATCCTTACAGACTATTTCAGTTTAGTAACAAGTGCCAGAAGATAATGTTTCCAGAGTGACAGAGAATAGTTGTAGAGGTCACCTACCAGAAATATGGCCCAGGTCCATTGATAAGGGATGGATGTGGATGTTGCTGTCTCCTCATAGCAAACATTGCTGCATGTAAATTGAGTAATAGAAAGTTGGGAAGTGGGTATGATCAAACAGTGCTTGAGCTTGGACTTACTGCAGAAGAATAAAAAGAGAGAATATAGTAGGAACAGTAAGATGGCTGAGTGAATAGTGAAGATTCTTGAAGCCAGTCATGAGAAGCTAATGCATGTTGCTTCTCTTGGGTCTTAAAAGGTGACCTTTCTGACGCCAACACTAGAGAAAATGATTTGGCAATAGTGTTATATTATCTAAGAGGGAATTCTGACTGGGGAACCAATCAGAGAAGTGTCCAAGCTTAGACTAAAACTTTGCAGAAATTAGAAGGAAAAAAAAGGCAGGTATTTCCTAGCAGTGATATTCAGGTTACATATAACTCGAGTCAAAATTGATTATCATGTCACCAATTTACATTAACCTTCTCGAATGTATAATTCAATTCTAAGATTTATGAAACTACTTATGATTATCTATACAACATTGGGCAGAAATGCTAAAAAATGAGCTTTTGCAAATTTTGGTTTGAGTACCAACTTCTATATTGTTATGAAGAGTAGTATATCTCTAACATATCCATATAGATGTAACTAACCCCCATCAAAAAACTGCTTTTAACATTTTAAGATGGTACATCTCTCATTACAGCTATAGGGGTCCAGTGCCATGGTACACCATAAATCTTGATTTACCACCCTATAAGAGATGGCAAGAATTGATCACTGACAAGGCTCCAGCGGTATGCTATGATTATTAAGTTTTCTATTTCTGACTTTACTAAATAGAATTGCATTTATAAATGAATACTTCATGAAATTACATACAAAATATTTTAAGAAAGCACTTTTGATTCCTCTCTGCTACTTACAATAAATGATAGTAGAGGAAAAAATGTTTTTGTAGCTTCTTCCTTTTTTCATTGTATCATGTATCTCCATCTAACTAGTTAATCATGTTAAACATGTATTGTGTTTATACATTTATTGAAAATATTTTCAAATAGTACTCTATTTAGCTACATACGGGTAAATCAAAAGGTCTGTAAATGCTTTCATTATACCAATATTAATCTTAAATGTCAATACTTTATATCTCTTAATTTTTCAGCTAAAGGTTATCGTGAATTCCCTGAAGGATGTAGTAAATGCATTTGTCCCAAGTGGAAAAATTATGCAGATAGTGGATCAAAAGTTGGTAAGAAATGTTGTTTTCCACAATAAAATTTAAACACACACATATACACAGTTCAGAAAAGGCTTAAAATTTTGGAGCTTGGTAATATTAGAGTAACAGGACATAAAATTGTATGGCAAATATTGGCAGTTAACTGATCTTTAATGTTTTCTAAAAGTATAGACAATTTTATAGAGCTTTAGGCAAAACATACATATTTCATCTGAGAGTATGGCATTTCCTTCCCCTTATATATACTCGGGTTTGCAAGTTCACTATTGAAAATTCAGTTTTTTTCTTAAATGCTTCGCGTGAGTATCTCAGGGCACCTAGAGGTTTTTCCTAGCCAGCCCTGTATTTCATGGAGTCCGTCAGTAGCTGTGACCGTTGAAACTCACATGGGTTGCATGTGTCTTGTAGTTACACCTCATCAAACCATTTCGTTTCCCTCCTGCTCATGCAGGAAGACTCCATTTCTCAGCCCCTTTTTTTGTTTTGGTGGAACCCATGGAAAATCTAGGGCCTGGCCCCTAGGGCCTCCTGAGAGATCCTCATCACCCTCTTTCAGTCTTTGCTCTGGGGCCCTCACTGGCCTGCAGAGTGCAAAGGATTGGGGAGGACACTGAGGCCCTATGGCAGATGTGTTAACCTCAGCACTAATGACATTTGGGATTAGATGATACTTTGCTGTGGAGGGCTGTCTGTGCATTGAAGGATGTTTGGCAGCATCCCTGACCTCTACCTACTGGATGCCAGTAGCACCCCTTCAGTTGTGACAACCAAAAATGTCTCTAGATATCACCATGTCTACTGTGGTTGTGGGGGGTGCAAAGCTACGCCTGGTTGAGAATCATTCTAGAGACTGGATACTCTAAGCAAATCATTCCTATGACATTTGCACCTGCTAACCACCAGGCTTGCTATCCCTTACATTTATGCTCTTTGAGCCTTTCGTTAAGGCTCTCCTTTGTGGTCATACTAACCAGACTTCCCCAAAATACATATGTTAGCAGGAGCAGCAGCAGAAGAGACCAGGGAAGGCAGCATGCAAAGGGTGTCCAAGTTTTATAATCAGACAACATTGGGGGTTGGGTTTTGTTTGTTCTTTAAACACTGGATTTTAAAGTTGGATCAATCACATACTAGCTGTGAGTCCTTTGACAAGTTTCTTAACTTACAAAACTTCTCTCTCATCAAGGAGGATTTACTAAGATGTATTTTATATGGTGGTTGTAAGGATTAAATGACACTGTATGTAAAGCACAGTGCCTGGATATAATAAATGGTTAATAAATGTTTAATAAGTCATTTTTGTTTGTTAACTTGTGGTGCTTTGAATTCCTAGGTAAACACAATATGCTTAGTTAGGTCACATTACATATAAATAGCAAGCTGGTGAAAAATGAGACTTGAAAATTTTAAACACCTTATCTTAGAAAGAGGCTGTTAGTTTAAATCTTGATCTCATTGTTAGCAAATGGTTGCACTTGATGATAAAAGTATGATGTCCACCATTGAATTTGCATATGTGCTCATTGTTTGCTAATGGGATGCAGTAATACATCTTAGCCCAAGATCATCTGTTAACCATGACAAAAGGTTTCATGAATGACTAAAATACAGATTTTTGCTATGTGTAGGAAGGAAATAATAAAGAGAGTGTAATGCCAGTGGCCCAAGGGTGAATTTGAGTTGAGAACTAAGGAGTGCTTATGGTAATGTTCCTGTGTTGTGGTCTTACTAGGTTATCCACATGGAATTATTCCAGTTTCCTGCCTCTCCGGATATGAACAATCTGAGAATCATTAGAACAAATGAGCTGAAGAGTACAAAACAAGAGTTCTAGTATTAATCAATTTTTTAGAAATACACGATATAAAAGTATCTTTAAAAATAACAGATCACCTATTGTGGCAGCAGTATATAGAACAAATTATATGTAAAAGAACCAAATCTCAAAACAGGGCTTCAGGGCTTTAGGTCAAATGATTGTTAATTTATTTGGTGAATGATCGTTAATTTATTTGGTTTTCAGCCTGGTCTACTTGGCAACTTTCCTGGCCCTTATGAGGAGGAAATGAAGGGGGTTGCAGATATTACTGGCATACCTTTAGGTAAAGTTCATTTTTCAGCTTTTAAAAAATTTAATAAAGCACTTAAAATTTTTCTGTTGCGGTATGGTATACATACAGTAAAGTGCACAGATCTTAAGTACAGCTCAGTAGAGTTTTAAAAATGTATACATGCATAGAATAGCAACTCAAATCAAGATAAAGAAAATTCCAGCCATCCAGAATGCTCCATCGCCCCATCATGCCCCTTCACTGATAATATCAAGTTCTCAGGTGACAGCTGTTCTGACTTCACCATAGATTAGTTTTGCCTCTTGAACTATTTATAAATAGAACTGAACAATATGAACTGTTGTGTCTGATTTCTTGTACTTATCATTATAGGTAGTATGCTATTGTATGAATAGGATATTTGAGTTGTTTCCACATTTTGGATATTAAGAATAAAGCAGTTATGAACATTCTTGTACATGTCTTTTGATGAGCATATGCCCTTGTTACTCTTGGGTATTATATACCTGGGGTATAGGGTAGCCGTATGTTTGTTCAGCCTTATAAATTCTTCCATCCAAAGTGATTGTATCCATTGACAGTCAGAAAAGTATAAGAGTTTTAGTTTTCTTCACTTGATACTTCTCCACTTGATAGGCAGCCTTTTTATTTGAGCCATCTTGTTGAGTGTGTTATGGTATCCCATTATTGTTTCATTTACATTTCCCTAATGACTAATGAGACTGAACAGTTTATTGACCTTTTCCTTCCTTCCTTGTGCTTGTGAAAATCTTATGGCCATTTTTTTTGGTTAGGAAGAATTCTTTATATATTCTGAATTAAACCCCTTTGTCAGATATACGTATTCCAGATATCTTCTCCCAGTCTGTAGCTTTCTTTTTTATTATCTTATTGGTGCCTTCTGATGAATAGAAATTCTTAATTTTAATGAAGTCCAATTTCTCATTTTTTTAACAGGGAATGTTTTTTGTGTCCATTTAAGAAAGCTTTGCATACTTCAAGGTCATGAAAATGTTCTTCTGTCTCCTAGATGTTTTATGTTTACTTTTTATGTGTAGGCCTATGATCTACTTTAAATTAACTTTTGTGTATGGTATGAGTTAGGGGTCAAGTTGCAGTTTTTTTCCATATGGAATATCCAACTGACTAAACATCATTTATTAGAAAGACTATACTTCCCTTAGTAAGTTGCAGTGGTGCCCTTGATTTAAATCAGATGATTCTATATATCTGATTCTTTTCGGGGACTTTCTGTTAAGTTTCATTTATCTATTTGTCTTTCCTTATACCAATACTATGCTCCTGCAATCACTAAAGCTTTATAGTAAGTCTTAAAGTTATGCAGTATAAGTTTTCTAACTTTTTCTTCAAAATTCTCTTAGCTATTCTAGACCATTTGTATTTCTATATAAATTTTAGAATCAGCCTATCAACTTTGACAAAAGAGCCTACTGATATTTTGAATGGGATTGCAATACTGAGTTTTCTAATCCATGAACATGGTATACGAAATTTCAACATTTATTTCGGTTATTGATTTCTGAGTTGTATTTTTTATTTTTAAGGAGGTGTTCTTGCGTATCATTCATTCATCATATCCTTCATCATATCATTCTTAGGTATTGATGTTTTTGGAAACTATTTTTTAAACTCCATTTCCAATTTGTAACATATAATGAAACAGATTTTTCCTGCTATCCCAAAAGCTTTATTTTTAAGCTACCGAATAATAGAATTATTTTAAATAGCCTGTAGACCTTGGTTTTACAAGAGAAGTGGACTGAGAATTTCAGAAAATTAATAGTATTTTTCAACCAAAGTGGCTAGATTTTTGTTTGTTTTTCCTTCTTTAAAAAAATGACTTAAAAGATAACCAAAACATACAGGAAATATATACTTGTAGCCTATATGAGAAATGTCTCTAATTCCTTTATTATGTAAAGAACTCTAGCAAATAAATACCACATATAAATATCTCAAGGGAAAAATGGATTAAGAAGATTAACAGATGATTCATAATAAAAGAAAATGAGTGGAATTTCACCAAAATAGAAATCAAATGGAAATAAAACATTAGAGTGAAAAAAGAAAAACATGTTAAGCCTGACACATTAACATAAAATGAGACAGAGAAAAAAATGTATATCATTGAATTAAATGCTAAGTGGTACTATTATTATGTAGTTTTAGAAGAACACTCAAAAATTAAAATATTTTACAATGGATTTTCTTAGTAAGCTCTGCACTAATTTTATTAATACTTCCTATATTTCTTAACTTCAAATATTAGTCAAACTCTAAAAATATGGGAAAAATACATTTTCAGGATACAACCAAGAACCAGATATATTAAATTGTCATATTTGAGCCCCTAAAGAAAACTGAAATGAAGTATATTGATGAAAAAATGTGGACATTGTATTGTAGTAGAATTCCAACATGCCCAGATGTTCACCTTGCCCAGTAGCTCCCCCTTCTGGTTCTTGTTTTATCTTTAGTCTACAGAGTGTATACAGGTTGGTATGACACCATCACCTGGCCAGCTAGCTATTCAGGCACATTCAGACTGGTCTGCAGACACTTACGTATGCCAAAGTGAAAACTCACACAGTGATGATGGTTCAAATTTTTCTTAAAAAAGAATTTTCTAACAATGACTTGGTTCCGTATATTAACCAAAAATTTTCCTGTCTTTTCTCATAGGAGAGATTATTTCGTTTAATATTTTCTATGAATTTTTTACCATCTGTACTTCAATAATAGCAGAAGACAAAAAAGGTAAATGGGTACTGAGGGAGGGTGGGCACTGTGGATTACAGAGTAAAAGAAAAATCTTCTAAATGAATGCAATTAGAACTTGTAAAATCTAGGCTTACTAGCAAATTCTGTGGTATGTTGCATATAGTTTTATGGATCTTAGTACATTTTTAAAAGTGTATTGGAAACTATCCCTATTTTAAGACTACCGTAATGCCTATTAACGTTTAATTCAAGGATATCAAAGAACTTGGAAGAAGTGTTTCAGGACTATGAACATTCATACCATTTCTCATATTCTATTTATACTCATCTCCATGATTTGATATAAGTACTTACAGCAGTGCTTCATTATCTTCATATACATAATGATCCCAGACTCTCCTTGAAGCTCAGGACAGATCTTCTCCCATGATTTCCCAGCTAAGGAACCCTTTGTAGACCAGCCTCACTTTCTCATCTTTTTCCTGGAGGATCCCCAGATTACAAGGCACAGGATGATTTACCTTCTCTCTTATTTTTGACCTATACCATGGGTATAAAGTCTGCCTGTACTTAACCCTTGAGGCGTCCAGCTGTAGGTGGCAGTGCCTCAAGGGAAGCTTGTTGGCACGTTATGTTAGATGAGGCTAAAATAGCTATGCCTGGATAAGACTGTGTCATAGTGGACCAAAGAATGATTACTGATCCTTTTCCCTTGTTCTAATCTTACCTGGAACTTTGTGCTCTCAGGGTTTATGGGGGGATCTGGCTGATGTGATAGGGATGGCAGTTTGATCTTGAGACCTTCTGGTATCAGGATGCTGCTTAATTCTTATTGTTGGATTGAACAGTTGTTAATGTCAGTTAACCAAAATTAAGTGCCCAACTTTGATTTAAGATTAATGATGCTATCATAACTGCTACTACAGGTCTCTTTTGCTTACTTTCAATTAGGTCATCTAATACATGGGCGAAACATGGATTTTGGAATATTTCTTGGGTAAGTAAAGAAAATGGTGTGTTTCAGTCCTTAAGAAAAATAGTTGTATTGCATTGATGAAAAGTAAGTCACAAGTATTGCTCCAAGTGTGACCAGAAGGGAAGAGACTGGATTTCTTAGTTTTGAGACAAGATGGGCACACTTTTAGTTATTTGAGAGTTTGTAGAGTTACACCTAGTGAACAGGAATCTGGAGCATGCTTGTAGGCCCCAAAACTAGGCACGTCTAGTTTATTGTTTAAAAGAAAGGATAGCATCCTATTTTATATCTTCTTGACTCTTCTGAAAAAAATTGTAATGGTGTTTAAAATTAGAGACCTAAATTTGAATCTGGAGTTTGCTATTTATAGACTGTTATATTGGGAGAAATACTTATCTTCTCTGAGCCTTAGTTCTGTCATATGAAAAAGTGAGGGTAAAACCACCAATTTTGCAAAGTTTTTGTTAGGGAGAATTAGGGTACTAATTAGGGAGTAGGGTACTCATTAGGGATTAGGTAGATAAAGTACCTAGCATAATGCATGGCCATTATCATCATATTCATCATTATCATCATTGTTTTTAAATGTCCCTGAAATTTGTCTTTCGTAGGTGGAATATAAATAATAATTCCTGGGTTGTAACTGAGGAACTAAAACCTTTAACAGTGAATTTGGACTTCCAAAGAAACAATAAAACTGTCTTCAAGGCTTCAAGCTTTGCTGGCTATGTGGGCGCGTTAACAGGATTCAAACCAGTAAGGAATCTACTGTTACATAATTTTACAGGTAGCTCTGTCCTGTTTTTACTGTGAAGGATGGAATCTAAAGATTGAGGACCAAAGAATATGAAGCCCCAGTTCATCCCTTTGTACTTTTCGTCACCTTCATAACTATGAGCTCTCATAGTAGAGAGGAGTAGAAAGGAAATAAAGGTTTCTCAGCTCATTCTGGGGCAAAAGCATGTGACTGGATGTTGAGGGCTGGGAATATACATCTGAATCTGGTCCCGGGTCAGGCAAGTCAGGCACTAATTCTCTGCACTTCAGTTTCCTTGTCAGAAAGTGTGGCCAGTAACATCCCACCTATTTATCCCATACACTAGATGTAAAAATGCTTTGAACTTGTAAAAAAGCCCTGTTAGTAGGTGATAGAGTCATGGTTTTGATTTATCATCGTATGCCCCATTCCCAAATCTGGGCTTTGATATTCCGTATAAAATACAGTGAGAGGGCCTTAAACAGGGTGGTCTACATTTCTGACTTCACTGCTTTGTCTTTTTCTCAGGGACTATTTAGTCTTACACTAAATGAACGTTTCAGTACCAATGGTGGTTATATGGGTGAGTAGAGGATTCTTAAATAAAATAGGAATTTCATAGATATTTTAAGAGGAAAGCTAGACTCTGCCTTCTGGTTAATAGTCTCACCTTTTCCAGGTCCTGTGACACTGTGCTTGATCTCTTCCAGGTGTCCTAGAATGGATTTTGGGAAAGAAAGATGCCATGTGGATAGGGTTTATCACTAGATCAGTTTTGGAAAATAGCACAAGGTAACTGGGTTGCTTTATCAAATTTAATATTTTAAATTATTGATATAATTGATATATAACATTAGTTTAAGGTGTACAAAAATGTTTTGATATTTGTATATATTGCAATACAATACAGTATTATTAACCGTAGTCACTATGCTATACATTACGTCCCCAGGACTTACTTATTTTAGAACTGAACATTTATCTTTTGACCTCCTTTACCCATTTTCACCTTCCTACATCCCCCTGCCTCTGGCAACCACCATTCTGTTCTCTATGAGTTTTTTCTTTTTTTTTTTCTATGAAAGTGAGATCATATGGTATTTGTCTTTCTCTGATTTATTTCACTTTGCATAACGCCCTCAAGGTCCATCCACATTGTTGGAAATAGCAAAATTTCCTTCTTTGTTATGACAATATATTCCATTGTGTACACACACACCACATTTTCTTTATCCATTCATCCACCGATGGACACTGAAGTTGTTTCCATGTTTTGGCTATTGTAAATAATGATACAGTGAACATAGGGTGCATATATCATTGTGAGGTAGTGTTTTCATTTTCATAATCTAAATGCCCAGAAGTGGAATTGCTGGATCATATGGTAGATCTATTTTTAGTTTTTCAAGGAACCACCATACTGTTTTCCATAGTGACTGCACCAATATATATTCCTACTCACAGTGCACAAGGGTTTCCTTTTCTCCCCAAGCTTACTATCACTTGTTATCTTTTGTCTTTTTGATAATAGCCATTCTAACAAGTGTAAGGTGGTATCTCGTAATTTTGATTTGTGTTTCCCTGATTAGTGAGGTTAAGCACCTTTTCATGTACTTGTTAACCATCTGTATGTCTTCTTTTGAAAAATGTTAGAACTACTGCCCATATTTTTAAATGGATTTTTTTGCTGTTGAATTGTATGAGTTCTTTATATATTTTGCATAGTATCCCCTTGTCAGATATACAATTTACAAATATTTTCTCCCATTTAGTAGGTTTCCTTTTTATTTTGTTGGTAGTTTTCTTTCCCGTGAAGAAACTTTTTATTTTGATGTCGTTTATTTTCGTTTTTGTTGCCTTTTGGTGTCAAATCCAAAAAATTATAGCCAAGACCAATGGCTACGGGCTTACCACCTATGTTTTCTTCTAGGCATTTTATGGTTTCAGATCTTATGTTCAGGTCTTTAATCCATTTTGAGTTGATTTTTGTGTCTGGTGTAAGATACTGGTCCACTTTCATCCTTTTGCATGTGGCTCTCCAGTTTCCCAACGTTTATTGACGAGACTGTCCTTTCCTTATTGTGTATTGTTGGCTCCTTTGTCATAAATTAATTGACCATATTTGCATGGGTTTATTTCTGGGCTCTCTATTCCATTCCACTGATTTATGTGTCTGTTTTTATGCCGGTACTATACTGTTTTGATTACTATGGCTTTGTAGTATAGTTTGAAATTAGGAGGCGTGATGCCTCCAGGTTTGTTCTTCTTTCTCAAGATTGCATTTGCTATTCAGGGTTCTGTTTCTGTTTGTTTGTTTGTTTTCATTCCATATAAATTTTAGGATTGTTTTATTTTACTTCTGTGAAAAATGCCATTAGAATTTTGACAGGTATCGCATCGAATCTGTAGATTGCTTTGTGTAGTATGAACATTTTAACAATATTAATTTCCCAATCCATGAGCATGTCTCTCCATTTATTTGAGTCTTCCATTTCTTTCATCAGTGCCTTACAGTTTTCAGTGTACAGGTCTTTCTCTTCCTGGGTTAAATTTATTCCTTGGTGTTTTAGTCTTTATGTTGCAATTGTAAATGGGATTGTTTTCTTAATTTCTCTTTCTGATAGTTCATTATTAGTGCATAGCAACTGATTTTCGTATATTGATTTTGTATCCTGCAACTTTACTGAATTTGTTTACTCTGACAGTTTTGTAGTAAAATCTTTAGGGTTTTCTATATATAATATCATGTCATCTGCAAATAGCAACAGTTTTACTTCTTACTTTCTGATTTGGATACCTTTTATTTCTTTTTCTTGCCTAATTGCTCTGGCTGGTACTGCCAGTACTATACTGAGTAAAAAGAGAGTGGGCATCTTTGTCTTGTTCCTAATCTTAGAGGAAAAGCATTCAGCTTTTCATCTTTGAGTATATTAGGTGTGGGCTTGTCATATATGGCCTTTATTATGTTGAGGTACATTACCTCTATACCCACTTAAGAGAGTTTTATTATAAATGGATGTTGAATTTTGTCAGTGCTTTTTCTGCATCTATCGAGATTATCATACAATTTTTATCCTTCATTTTGTTAATGTGGTGTATCACATTGATTGATTTGTAGTTGTTGAACCATCCCTTCATCCTTGGAATAAATCCCACTTGATCATGGTGTATGTTCTTTTCAGTGTGTTATAGTTTATTTTAAATTATTCATATTAAAATATAAAAATATTTTCTTGCACGTCTTCCATTGAAGAACTATTTCAGAATTTCTTAGGTGAACCTCATGGAATTCTAACATTCGTGTGTGTGTGTCTGTGTCTGTGTTTAAAGCAAGGAAATAAATTGATGTTTAAAAAGTGCTAGAGATACTGCCACTATGAAGGGCACCTGTGAGTTTTTCTTGATGTCAAAAAAAATCACCCATACACAAAATAAAAATTAAACAATAAAATTTACCTGCACAGTGTAAATATATATATGCTTTACTGTTAAAGTGTACAGATGAAACTATTGGAAATCATTAACCAATGTCACCATAAAAAATTAATTAAAGAGGAAAAAAAGAAAACAAGTAATAGAAAATTTAAAAATCAATCAGTTGATCAATCCTAATACCTTTTAACCTAGAAGTTATATTTTGTGCTGGCGCAGAAATCTTATAATAGCAAAACTGCCTTTATCTGCACTATATCAAAATGACCTAGGATAAATGAGCATCAACCCTATTTTTCAATACTTTCCAGGTTTACTGTCCCTTACCTCCTATACGTGGTGATTAATACTGTCTCCCTTGTTCTCCTTTTGGGTGAAAGGCATAGACAGTAAGGGAGGAAGGTGATCTCTTGAGACTGTTCTGTTTGTCCTTCAGACCAGAGGGAGCATCTCACATCTCAGTGTTTTACCGCATACGAGTCAGGAATTGCTCCTTCCTGATCCACTGTTTATCACTTCTTTTTAAAAAACATGTCCCTCAGATATTTGTTTTTGCTTGGTTTCTACAGGCAAAATATTTGTATTCCAAGTCAACTAAAAATGTTTCCTTTTTAAAAAATGTTTCTGTGTAGTTATGAAGAAGCCAAGAATATATTGACCAAAACGAAGATATTGGCCCCAGCATACTTTATCCTGGGAGGCAACAAGTCTGGGGAGGGCTGTGTGATTACACGAGGCAGAAAAAAATCTTTGGATGTATATGAGTAAGTACATTTGTTAAACAAAATAAGTAGAAACTAAAGCATAGACTGACACATGTACAGGTTTAGGGCATGAAGCCTGAGAGGAGTCTCTCTTTTTGTATCTAGACTTGACTCCAAGGAGGGTAGATGGTATGTGGTGGAAACTAATTATGACCGTTGGAAAAATCCCTTCTTTCTTGATGATCGCAGAACAGCTGCAAAGATGTGTTTAAACCAGACGACCCAAGAGGTAAAATTCACAATGCCATATGTAGAAAGAAATGGTGACCATTAAAGATTAGTTCTGGCATCTTCCTTTGGCCTTTATAAACCTCCTATTCTTTGGTATCTCTGGACAGTCCCCACTGAGTTTTTTGTTCTTTTTAATTTAAAGAACAGAATTTTGCTGTACTTCCCTTTCTGATCTAATGCTGGATAACACTCAGTGAAGTTGAATGAGAAACAGGCAAGACTTAAAGAGGGGAGGAAGAGAGAAAAAGTGATTCATTTGAACCATTACTTCTGTTTCTAACAGTGACCCCAAGGGAAATTCATTTAGGGGGTTGGAGGGAGGTTGGTTGAAGAATGTACTGGTTTCTAATGACCCATTTGTGTGGATAAGGCTACTGACATCTGTCTTTAACCTACTGAACAAAACTATTTTTGTGTTTTAGAATATCTCATTACCAACCATATATGATATCCTGTCAACCAAACCTGTCCTCAACAAGGTATTTTAAAACTATATACATGTGTGTGTGTGTGTGTGTGTGTGTGTGTGTATTTGCTTTTAGGGAAAGAATTTGGTCCAGTGTTTTATCTTTCCCTATTATTTTGGATAAATCAGAGCTAGAATCCCAAGTCACATTCAGCTTAAGACTGATTTATTTAAATGTTTTTGTGTGGCTAAAATAGTAACTGTTGGGATGTGACAAACTGATCACTGTGGCTTGATGTCCAGTTTGGTCAGCTTAGTGTTTCTAGTTTTACTTACATGGCCTTGAATTGAGAGTAGTATTTTAGTCTTGACTTCTCCCTATCAGAAATCTTATTCTGTACACTACAACTAACATCTAAAACTTGACAAAACAAAGTCTGAAGTCCATTTTAAGTCAGAGCTTTGTGTCTTGGTGGATTAGGGTTTCTCTTAAACTTCATTACATCCTTTTATCTTTTCCCCACGCTATAGCTAAAGAATTCAACAAGTTTCCTAATCATTCAATTTGCTCGTAGTCCCCCCTTGTGTATTCTGGGTATATTCACCCTGATTTTCCCATTTGTTCCTTCTATTCTTTGGTTCTTTTTCCTAACCTTCCCTAAAATCAGCGTGCCTCCATTACTTCTGCCAGAACAAACTCCTTCTGCACATTACTGTTTGGATCAGAACCTGGCTCCTGCAAGAAGCCTTCCTTAAGCCCACTGACCCTGCCATACTTCTTGTTTGCCCGCACCATCTTCGTGGGAGCTCACAGTGGTTATTTACGTTCTGTGGGCTTCCATGAGTGTGGGAGCCTTGCAACCTGTGTGCCTGCCTAGTGTCCCTCACTGTACATGCTTTATAGAGAAGGATAGCCAAAGCTAAACTGTTCATACTCCACAGTATACTGTTAGGCTTTGCATGACTGCAGATTATACATTGAAGAGGGCTAAGTCTTAAAGCATTGGAGAAACAGTGTACTGCTCAGGAATAAAACCTTGTAAAGAATTGAAGATTCTCTCCCAAGCCTATTTATATTCATGACCTAGAATGTCAGTTGTTTTTATTATCACTGACTTATTATTATTATTTGTATCTTTATGTTACATATTTATTTTTACATCTTCTGCATAATACTATATATTATTTAATATTAAGTATCTTCATAAAGCAGTTCCACAAGTAAAGAAATGCTAATATTGAAAACATTCTTAAAGTAAAAATAACTTTTCTTTCAGCTGACTGTATTCACAACCTTGATGGACGTTACCAAAGGTCAATTTGAAACTTACCTGCGGGATTGCCCAGACCCTTGTATAGGTTGGTGAACACACACCTGGCCTACAGAATGCGCTCTCTGACATGAAGCAGGCCGCTCACGTGTGGCCAACCAGGGCAGCCATCTGATCTCTGTCCAAAGACTAAGACCCAGGCAGGGCAGGTTCTCTTTAAGGCATGAGCTTGTTCTTCTTGGTATGTTTACAAATCTTAGGCTATTTTTTGCCATAACAGTTGATTTTATTTATAGATAATTTACATGAAGTACAGCAATCATTTAGAATTTGCCGAGTTTCATTTCACTTTTGACATTTGGGGGCGGGGATGGGCAATTAAACTATTGTGGGACCCACTTCCATGGAATGAATAAAGCAAGATTCTCTGTGGGCACTGAATCCAGTATGTCCACATAATAGTAACAGTAAATAGTCCACATTATTTTCACTTTTATCTACATATTTGTATTTTTTTCTGCATAGCAGTCTTTTTCTCTTGGTCTGCTACTAAAATCAATATACTACTGTCTTTGCTGTTTTTGACAGCAATGTAATTTCACTAACTGATTAGAGGGAGATGAGACAGACATTCAACTGTGTATTTCCCTTAATGCTCAATGCCCGCACCTTTGACTCTGATTAGTACTTTTTGGGGTTCGTGAAGTAATCAGTATGCAAAGCAGTCTTTTATACACAGAATTGAAGTGTTTCCTTTTTCGTAATTACCCTACCTCCCAGCAACCCCAGGAAGTTAACTTCAAAAACTGAGTCCCAGGTTCTGTGAATGAATAGTAAACAGGTCAAAGAATTGTAGAAAATTGGAAGCGTACCCGTGATTTTAAAATCTCCTAAGTATCATTTATTTAATAAATAGGTTTTGAGTTTTCCTTCCGATCAAAATGTATTTTTTAAAAATGTTTTTCAGAAGTGTATTTATGAAAAGGGCTAATCAGTCAAACTTGTTAACCTTTCACATGTTCAGAGTCAACTGAAATGCATGTCAATTGTGTACAACTGTATCCACTTCATTTAATGTCATTTGTATTCATGACATTCAATAAAGTCATTGGAAGCAGTGTCAGCAGTCTTGTATACTGATTGTCTACCTGAGTGTTAGTTTGAGGGTGGGGGTTATTATGGAGAAATCAAAGCTATTTGAATGTAATATCTAAATTAAATTACAAGAGTTATATGTAAGAGGGTTATTCAACTTATGACTAAATGGTCACAATGTTACATGACTAATCCTTACCACCTCTTAACCCACTGTTATCAGTGCAGTGTGCAGGTGTTCAAAGGCAGCTTTTCCTGTTTATTTATTTTTTCTTTTTTTGCTTCTTCATAACTATAGTGATACCAGTATTATCTTATGCAAGAATTACAAGAGAGTTTGTGTTAAAATAGGATTTGATTAATTTAAAAAACTTTACTGGGGATTTTGTCCCTTTTAGAAAAACGAAGTGAGGTAAACCTGTATTATTTTTCTAAAGTAGCCTTTGCTATGCACAGTAAAGAGGTGAGATGCTAATTTGTTTCAGACTGATTCCTCAGGACATCAAAGCATTTGGAGGAAAGAACTGGAATTAAAACGTGAGGTAGGACTGTTAGTGATAAAAAGCAGGTTATAATATAGGATATACTGTAAGCCTAATTATATAATACTTTATACATGTACTTATACATATACATCTAGGATACAGAAAGATATTGAGGAAGATGTTTACTAACAATTCCCCTTGGATAGTGATATTAATTGCTATTTTAATTTGGAGTGGACATTAATGAGGCTATATTTTTAGAAATACTGGATAAAATGTCAGGTTGGATCCAAACCATGGGCTATATAATTTTCCTCACCTAGTTTTAAGGACTCTGAGTCAACCTACATTCCTTCACACATGTAGCTCTAATAATAGCTAACTACCATAAAGAACTTACTATATGTCAGGACTTACGATGCATGCTTCACATATATCCTCTTATTTCATCTTCTCAACAAACTGTAGTTATACTTGTAATCTAACTTTCTCAAAGTCAAACTGACAGATGGTGTTTGCACCCGGTCTGCTTTTTGGGGTGGGTGGGGATTAGTATTCCCTAGTGTCTTTTTCCATCCTTTTAGTTTTTACCTTACAGTATTTTTACATGGTAGATGTGTCTTAAAAGTGCACCTAGCAGTATTTTAAAAATATAAAATCCAACAACCTATGCTTTTTCTGCTAGAGCACTTAGTCTATTTTACGTTTACCATAATTATTGATTTGTTGGCATCTATTTCTACAATCTTAGATCTGTTTCTACTACCTTCTAATTTGCCTTTTTGGAATTATCATTTTTTTAGACATTTTAAAAATTTTTTTTCCTCCAAGAGTTTAGAAAACACGCTATTTCTGTATAGTGGTTATCCTATAAACTGCACCAAGACTATTTACCTTATCAAAGCTTAAAATTACTACCTGGATATTATTCCATTCGAATACAAAAGGACTTAAAATACTTTAATTCAATTTACTTATCTACTAACTTATATCCTATTTGTATTTTGTTTTATCTGAACCCAAAAAGACATGAGTATTGTTTCACATGGTGACTACTGTTTGGACATAAACACATATTTACTATATTCCTACTCACCACTTTCCTTTCCACCTGGGATAATTTTCCTTCTGATAAATGAAAATTTTATTTAGCTATAGTGCCTATTGACAAAAACAACTTTCAGACTCTGGAAGCGTCTTTACTTTGAAGGAAATTTTTGCTGAGCACATGGTTCTAGATTAAACTTATTCTCACTGATATCATTGCTGAGAAGCTGTCAGTCTAATTATTATTCATTTGAAGCCATTGTCTTTTCATTCTGCTTTTAGGGTCTTTGTTTTTTCTTTGTAGTTCTGAGGTTTCTGGATATTAATTTTTCAATATTTTTCTTATTTAGAATTTGTTGGATTTGTTGATCTGTGGATGGTTTATTTTTCATTATTCTGGATATTCTCAGCCATTCTCTCTTCAAATGTTTCTCTTTTCCTTCTGAAACTCCAATTAGATGCATGTCAAACCTCCTCGTTCCATTTTCTAAGTCATTCATCTATCTTCATACTTTCCATATCTGTATCTTTAATTCTCTATTTCTTTAAGTCTGTCTTCCAGTTAAGTAACTCTGATTTTGCTGTGGCAAATCTGCTGTTTAAGCCTTTCACAGTTTCTAATTTCAATTTTGGTTTTTTATATATTGAATATTTGGCTGTTTTACAGATCTAGGTTTTTAAAAATAGATTATTGGTCTTTATTCATATTTTAAATCTTTTTCTTTTACCTTATTAAAAATACATTCTGCGCTTGAAAATTGAGATGTCTGAAACCTTTGCAGGTCTGATTGTTTCTGCTAGTTCACGTTTGTGATGCCTGTTTCCTTGTATGTTTGTTTTTTATTTGTGACAGCAAGCATATTCCTATGTAAACTTATCTATGGAAATCCTTTGAAGGCTGGGTTGAAAGTGGGTTCCTCCAAAGAGGATTTGATTTACTTCTGGAAATCCTTTGAAGGCTGGGTTGAAAGTGGGTTCCTCCAAAGAGGATTTGATTTACTTCTGCCAGGGCTTGAGAGCACTACCAATGTAAATTGAATTCTTGCTGAGGGTTTTATAGATTCTAGATAGTGTATTCAGGACCAGGTTGTGGTTCTGACTTCTCAAGGAAGATCTTCACACCAACAAAAGATTGAGATAGGCAGTTTTACTTGCAGTATTCCAGTTGCATGTTACTTTTCCCTGTTACTCTTATATTGAGAATATAACTCTTGGTGAGATTGATTTTATTCAGGAAATGGCGCTGGAAGTGTTTTTTTTTTACACTTTGATTACTGGGCTGTATGTCCTGACTGCTAAACCCCTTGTGGCCATGAAAACTGAAGAAAAATTTCACTAGGTTTGGTGAGTGACATTAAGTTAAAAAGCCAATTTCAGGGCTTCCCTTATTTTTCTTATCCCTTAGTTTTTGCTTCTGAGTGTTCCTTAATTTCTGATCAGATCTCTGCATTAAAAGAAATGTTTCTATGTAGTCTAATGTAAGTGTAATTATAGATCCATAAGGAAAAGAGAGGAAAATATTTGAAGAAATATGGCCACAAATTTTCCAACTAGAAACCACAGCTCAATGAACTCTAAGCATAATAAACCTGCAAGAACATATATGCGCAAATATGCTCACACACACCACAGAGGCATATCATAATCAAATTACTGAAAATCAGAGATAAATAGCAAATCTTAAAAGCAGCCAGAAAAAAGATACATTATACAGAGAAGAAAACGACAGCAGACTTCTCACCAAAAAAACCATGTAGGACAGAAGACAAGAAATGACATTTTTAGTGTGCTGAAAGGAGAAAAAAACCTGTCAAACTAAATTTCTATATCGAGCCAAAAGATGACCTAAATGGAAAGCCATACAGTATTCATGCATTAGAAAACAGTACTGTTTATATTTCCATTTCCTCCAAATTGATGTTTGTTCAATGTAATTCCAATAAAAGCCCGTTTTTGTTTGTGAAAACTAAGATGGTTTTAAAATTAGAAATGCAAAATTATGGACATAGAGTAGCCAAAAATTTGAGAAAAACAAACTTAGAGAACTTACACTACCTAATTTCAAGACTTCTTATAAAGCTACAGTAGTAAGTCAGATACTGATATAAGACTAGACATAAAAATTAGTGGAACAAAATGGAGATTCCATACATAGATACACACATACATGGCTTATTCATTTCCACAAAGGTGACCTGATAATTTAATAGAGGATAGTCTTTTCAACAAGTGATTCTGGCTAGATTTCTGTATGGGAAGAAAATAAATTTTGATCCTTAGACTCCGCAACATACAAAAAAAAAAACCCTCAAAATTAATGATAGACCTAAATGTAAATGCTATAAAACTATAAAAACCTCTGAAAGAAAACAGGAAGAAAAAAAAAAACCTCAATGACCTTGGCATAGGCAGATTCTTAGGATATAAAATACTAAGCATAAAAAAAAAAATAACATCTTTGAAACAAATGAAAACGCAAAGCACAGATCAGGAAAAAATATTTGCAATAACTATGTATGACAAAGATCATCCAGAATATAAAAAGTCTTACTAAATTGTTTAGGATATATTTCTAGAAATTGAATTAGTCAAAGAATATGAACTATCGTGAAAAACCTTGGTACACATTGCCAAACTACAGTTGGTACCAATTTTCATGCATCTTTTTTAGTAGAAAATGGAAGTGCTGGTGGGGAGTGGAATGGAAGGGGGCTCTTTTCAGAAACCCTTATTCTTAAATTTGAGCAAAAATTCTTTTTGAAAAGCTTTTCCATTAGTTTAAAATCGATTGTAGCTCATATCACTGAATTCAGTGCACTTTAAATTGTTTATTTTTATCACATTAATCAATGAATATGACTTACCTATTAACTGACTTGAAAAGGAATAGCTAGGTATTTATCTGCATTATATATATACTTAGTTGAAACTTTTCTGAAATACACTACAGGAATATTCCATTGTAATAATAAGCATTGACAGTTACTTGTACAATTGATTATTCATTGACTTCCATTTTTAATTCTCTTTGTAAATCTTCTTTTGAAAGATGTAGTTAACATTTGATAAAATGTACATACTAAAAACATCCTCGGATTCGGGACAATTCTCTCATTTTGCAGATAGAAAAATGAGGAATAGAGGGGGTTAAACAGCATCAGCATGTTTGTGCATCATGTTTCCAAATGTCATAGTAATACTCTCTCTTTGCTTCATTATACCATCCAAATACTGTCTGTGAAAGAATTTTCAGCTAAAGCACAAAAGTGCTCTACTGTATTAAAATGACTGCTAGTACTTATAAGAAAAAAAACTGAACTATACAATGTTATATAAGCTGAGTTTCTGAATCCTGACAATCCCTTAAAAGGTAAAGGAGTTTTTTTACATGAAAATCTAAGAATGACCACTTACCCTACCAGAAAGTTTCAAAATCACTTAAATTAAGAAATAGAAATTTCTTTGGTTAGAAAACATTACATCCTGAAATATGCCTTACTTTTCTAGCTAGTACCAGAAATTATACTCGAATACAATCGAATTCAATGATGGGACCACAAAAAAGGGTTATTAGAAATTAATCTATTGAACACCTGTATAATCAAAATTTGATAATTGGCGGAATATAAAGATCAGAAGGAGAAAAAGGGCAATCGTGATAGAATCCAAGGTAAAGTTGAAAATTATGTAATTCAAAAAGCTATTTGAAATATTTTTATAGCTTAAACCCCATTATTCTATCTATGTCTTAAACATTTTGGGGGGATGTGGAGATAGTGAGAGTGAGGGAATGGAAAGAGGAGAAAATATAAAATTGAAGATACCTAGAATGGTGGAAGTGACACTGGGACAACTCCACATCTAAGATCCACTATGAAGGCTCTTTAGATTCTGCCTCCTTAGCTAAAGTGGGGAAAATTACAAAAAGAGTATATGGCCAGGACATGTTAGAAAAGAATGTTTGTTAAGCAAAGAAACATAGAATCAAGTATGGGTTCTGGCAGATAGTGTTTAAAATTCTGCCTTAGAAATAGATTTTTAAAATGTCAGAACATTGAAAAGCAAGCAAAAGACACCTCATCACTGAGTTGTATGTTTGAGGAGAATCTTACTACTTTTTTCCCTGTGCCTTTCCTTTCTCCAACATGGATACATATATGGTGCCTTACATTTACGTAGCACTTGTCATTAAAGCATTTCCATGATCACTACTTCATTTGATAGACTAACCCATATTCCCCTTGTAGGAAAATACTGAATAGCAACTGTGAGGCAACAGGTGAAAGAGCAATAGAGATGGAAGAACTCTAAATGTCCGTGTCCAGTCTCACGTAAAGTGAGGTTTAACACAAATGGTGAATACTACTGCTGCGAATTGATATAGCACTTTGTATTTTTCAAAGCCTTTCCTGATGTCATCTGATCAACAAATGGCCTTAAAAGCGCTGCTATATTCTGGGTGATATAGTTCATTACAGGTGAGAATTTCCAGCAAACTAACAATATTGATATTATTTATTTTAAATTAGTCACATGTGGTTTGCTAGACCTATTTATCAGGGAAAACTACACATAAGTCTTAATGCAATATTATGTGAACTCTTGTACTGAAACTTTATGTTGTGATTAGTTTTCAAAATAACCAAATCAATAGCTTTCTGTAAATTGTTGGCTCAAATGTTCTGTTATGCATATTTCTGAATCTGGGCAGATCAAATGAACTGATAATTAAAAATCTTCTAATATATGAATCAAAGTCATTTGTAGGCATAGGATTCCTCTGTTCCTTAATAGGAAATGAGCCAGCCAGAGACACCAGTAATTTTGAGGAAAAAACCAGACATGAAAAGATAGCAAATGTTAAAGTAACAAAAGTTGTACAGCAAGAACAAGAAATGCTGGCTCTTCCAGGCAAGGAGACTGGGGCAACCATGTTTTACAGTGAAATAATGAAATCTAGACCCAATTATTTCTTTAACAGATGAAGAATGAGCTGTTTATATTAAAGTTGAGCAATAAGCCAGAAACATGACAGTCTAATTTTAAATATGAGGATGTTCTCTACATATTAGGTAGATACAACTAAGAAATAGTAGAACACAGCTGCACTGTAAGAAAAATGGTCTCAAGTTTAACAATCTCTGTCTAGTTATGTCATTATTTTTTATCTTTTTTTTTTAACATCTAAAATTGTCAAATAAGGCACAATTCTGGAATTCTAAAGCATAAATGAGTATGTCAATTTAATGAAAATGCAATTCAAGATCATATGCAGGATATACATTTATTAACAGCGAAAGACCATTTATCCAAAGTGAATGTTACAAAATACAAAGAATATCTGCACAGTCTGGTGAGCTCATTATTTTAGGCATTATCTCAACCTGTGTAGGGTTCTCTCTCACCTATTTTGACCTTTTCTCCCTCTCTTATCTCCAATAAAATTTTTTACTTACAAATTAAGACAAATGGAAATATTTAATGCCTAACCTTTTAGCAATAGCTTCTAGGGGAAAACATGAAAAGTTATCTGCTCTCAAGTCCTAGGTAATTTTAAAACAATTTAGCTTTAAAATATAAAACAGACATTATAGCAGCTATTAACATAAGTCAAATAAGCAAGTTTGGTAAGGTTCATAGGTACTATAGTAATAACCAGAAGTACAACTCTTTCACAGTATCAATCTTTAATATGCATGCAGAGAGAGAGTTGTAATATGTAAGGCTTGACTTGAGTACCAAAATGAGGTTTCCCCTCTTCCTGTACAATCCAGAAAACAAATATAGAACTGGAATAGACATAAAATGTAACTTATTATTTCAGTTTCCCTGAAGTCAGACTAGCTGGATAAGAATTCTTCATTCTGGAATTAAAAGTTGGAGATATATGTCACATAATTTACATGTGTAGCAATATACCTGTCCCGCGACTTACGTGGTCATTTTTTTAATGCAAGTTTTTTATATACAGTAAATATCCCCCTGTTTGCGCAGGCTTTTTATATGTGGTTTCCATTTACGTAGTCTCATTTTATGTGGTTCTTTTTCATTTCCATTATTGGTGATTACTCTTTTTTAAAAAAAAATAGCTTAACTCAGCAACATACAAAAAACTAATACTAACACAATTATTAATGATCTTCCCGTTTATTGTATGGCAAATAAAAAAGCATGGGTGACTACTGATGTTTTTCAAGATTGGTTTTACAAATGTTTTTGCTGTAGGCTGAAAATTATATGAAGGAAAAATGTCTTCCTTTTAAAATACTTTTAGATAACACACTTGGTCATCCATACAATTTAGAACATCCAAATACAAAAGTTGTATATTTGCCACCAAATACAACTTCCTTGATCCAACCTTTAGATGAAGGCATTATTTCCACCTTTAAGATTAACCTACATTAAACGGTTTAATTAATATTTTTAATAAATTTGAAGATAATGAATCACTTTACAGTTACAGAAGCCTGGAATAAACGCACAATTTTAAGTTGTATCAAGAATATTGCGTTAGCTTTGAGTGATATAAAGCCATCAACTTTAAGTGCTTGCTGGAAAACAATATGGCCAGAAGTGGTTGTACCAGGGAATATGGTTCCAACAACTGAAGTGAGATTAACTGCCATTATTAACTTACTAAATAAATTTCAAGAAGGCTCAGACAATTAGAATACAAATGATATTAACAAATCACTGGTTGATCACGAATTAACTGATAATGAATTAATTCACTTAATACCTGAGTCCAAACCTGCCAATGAATACAGTAGTGACCTTGAACCAGTTTCGTTCACTGCAGAATATATTAAAAAGCTCTTCGATTGGCCACAAAACTGGAAACTGCAATTCTAGATATTGATCCAAACATCCGACAAACAAAAAGATTTTTTTAAATGTTGCTGTGAATATTGAAGAATTTATGAAAACTTAGCAACTTAGATGGGGTTAGAAAAGACCATCTAAAAACATTAACATAAATAACAAAACCGTAGTAGTACTTCCAAATATTTGAGCAATGAAGATAGTGACTTTGCGTCAATTAAAAAGAGGTTGATTGCTTTAGATGACAGTACAGATACCAACAGCAAAAATTTATTTTGGTTTTTCTGAATTTTCATTAGCATTTTTTTGTGAAAATGTAAAATATGTTTATGACTTATACTGGCCTATTTTTTTTGCACTGGAGGACTCTTTATGTGGTTCTCTTCCACGTAAAAAAGAAGAAGATGCGTGGAATGGATGATCCACGTAAATCGAGGGATGGGTGTACAGCAGATGTCATCATAGGGAAATGCCCATATAATACTCCCTAATTGGACATTACAGTTTTACACTGAAGTATCAGACAGGTAAGAAATTTTAAAAGCATCCCAACCAAATTCTTTTCTTATAGGTATTTTGGTCAACTATTAACAAATTTAAAAGATACTTAAGATAATTCTTTATATTTTATTCAAGGAAGAATCTGAAGGTTGACTTAACTGTTAACTGGCTCTGTGAAGCCTTACTGGGCATATGTTAAGTTGGGATCTAAAGGTAAAATACCTTTTAAAAGCTGACTTAGTGATGAAGAAGTCACATAGATTTCCATTACTCAATACTTTATCTGCAAACTGCTTTCTCTCACTACATGCAAAGCAATTACTATGCTCTGGTCTTAAGCTATTATCTTTAAAGGTACATCTGTCCAAAGGCATACAGAACCTTAACGTTCTGGTACATAAATTCGGCACTATTAACCCCTACTTGAAAGAGCTCAGTTTTTCATTTAAAATTAATCACAATGTTACTTGTCTGTGCAGGAATACTCTCTAATTATATAAAACTTTTAAAATTTTTAGATGTAGGCAACAGAGATAGGAACTGAAATTCTAGAAAATATTTATCTAATAATTATGTAAGTTCTAGATACTAAGGAAATGTGTTCTAAACTTACCCAATTTGAATAGAGTATGAATATATATTCTATAATTACTTCACAGAGATCCTGAAAACCTTTAAAATCTGCCCTATTCTTGCACAGGAATAAGACTAAAAGAACATTAGACCCAACAGCAGTTAACATTGGCAAATTGTGGAAACCTGGCCTAATGCTGGGCTTTGTAATAAATAGTGTATTATTTCTCTAACTCTAGATCACCGCTCTTCTTTGAACTGCCTAATTATATAGAATTGTGACTTATGGTACAGGATTCAACATAATTCCCAAAAAAGATATTTTACAGATAAATCCAAACTTTATTTAAAACTACATTTTAAATTCAATGTTACCAAACATCACAATGGGGAAAAAAAATCGAGACCAAAAAAAGAAAAGAAAAATAACTCCACAGTGTAACAAGGCTTGAATCTGTTCAGAATTTAGTTTCTGATGTTTTAAACTGCCATGGGCAGGAATTAGCATACCTATCAAAAATGCCGTGTCAAACTAATTTACATTTTTATACAGATCAAAACGGATGTTTATTTAGAACCATTTTCAGATATGCACTGACTATGTGAAGAGAGAGTTAGATGAGCCTCTGAAGACAGCTCATGTGCTTTGGGCTCCCACTGTTTCTGAAAAACAAAATAATAATTAATGCCTTATAAATTACTTACCAGAATTTACTTTAATATTGTTGACTTCCATTAGTACTTTCACTTGTAATATAAAGTTATTACAGAAGAAATACTAATTTAGTTTCCTGCAATAATTCCCAGATAACACACCAGAGTTTAAAAAGAATAGGTGTGAGTTTGTTTTAAGACGGCGGACTGAGCAGATACTTCCTCTCGAAAATACCCCACTAGAAAAAAAAAAAGAACTATAAAAATGAAGAAATCCAGACCAACAAAAGAGTGGTTCTGAGAGAACAGAGAGGCGATATTAACAAATTCCCAAACTGCTGAAAGCAGAGGGAGGCACAGTGAGAGTGGAGGAAGCTGTAGCCTAGACACACTTTGAGATGGGTCCGCTGAGATTCTAACAAGCAGAACTGAGCTGAAGACTGGAAAATTAATTGAAGGTTTGATATTTGGTGCACCCGTCTCTTTGCTCCATTTCCAGGAAAAAACAAAATAATTTTAATCAATTAATGAATTGATAGAAAATAACAAAAAGAAAATCTTTTGACTTGGATGCAAGAAATAATCTCCTCTGAGTGGCGCAGGGGTTGTGCTATTAGACTCACAAAAAAGAAATCTGGGACTATCCCCTGGCTCTGTAATCAATCATTTATATAGAATCTTCAGAAAAATATAAATTTAATGATTATAATTACAAAAATAAAATGTGTGTTTAGTTTAATAATCTTATTAATGTTAAGACTATGACTAAAACTGAACAGAGGGAAGAGGAAGAGGGAAGGAACAGTTGGGAAAGACCCAAATGACAAAGGTAACAAATGAAAACAAAAAACATGAACACTTAAGGAGAGATAGGTCTAAATACCCACTTTTCATTTTGGAGAGAAGAAACATTATCCGAATTTTTAAGATTAAGAAAAATTATAAGTATAATTTTGAGCTATAGAGGATCTCCTCCAAAAGGAAAACCAATAATTAAAAGCAATGGGTTTTTACCAATTATTAGTAACTATTTTGTACCTTCCTTTCTTAAACCATGTGCATCTATTACTTTGCTAGACCTGAAGATTTTAAAAATAGAAAAAATCTGAAAATATCATTTTATAAATTAGGAAGCTGTACTACAGTTTTTAGGAAATTATGTCTCATTTTCAATATTTGGCTTAAATCCTCCAGGTACTACTAATGCATTTAAAAAACAAAAAATAATAGTATTATGATTAATTTTTCAATACAGTATGGTTAAAATTGATAACTTATACCAGGTTCTTTTAGTGTTTGAGAATTCCCAGCTAATTCTTCAGTCTGCATTTCACATAATATTTCACCAGATAAATGGTTTTTCTGTTCTTCTTCTACCATTTTCTTCCTTAGATCTGCCTTTGAAATGACAAAAAAATACAAAATCATTTTCATCTTAACAGTATTTATAATACAAAGGTAAGTTTAACTAAAGAGAGCCAAGTACCTCTGAATATATTGTCAGTTTAAGTGGTAAATCTTCAACTTTCACAAAGTCTTCCTCATCAGATTTTTGACTTATGTTACCAGATTCTGCTTCCTGTAAGATAAACACATTATATTTAATGAAGGCAAGCTAGTCTATCTCTGGATCTAAACCAGGTGTGGGGCATATTGTTGTGTTTTGTTTCATTTTATATAACAAAGAGCCAGTTTATACAGGTTAAAGGAAGAAATAATAGTAGTTATGCTGAGGGCTAAAATAATTAGAACAACAACTCTTGTTTCTTGATATGTTTACAGAATACAACAGAGCTGTATCCAGCAGACTGTAAGTAAACGTTTACAGACTTTCAATATCAACTCTGTGGAGGTTCAAATAGAAAGATGAGGTATGAAATTAAAACTCACTTTTGTAATCACCACACACTGTACTTTTCCGAAACTTGATTTCCTTTATTCTCCTTGTTTTTCTTTCTAATTTTTAATCGTATCATCATTCTACCAATTATCTGAGGGGAACCTTTAGGTTTTCCTTTTTCTCACAACATTTTCCACCCATCTCTCTCTCATCTGAATCATATTTTGTATTTATATGATAATGGAGCCTCTTAACATTGCTTCCTTGACAATATATCTTACACACTCATCAGATTCATATTCAAAAACCAAGACTTTGAACATTTCACTTTCTGGTGCAAAAACCTTCAGTAGCATCCCCTGTCTAAAACTCAAATCCAAGATTCTCTATAATCTATTTTCAATTCAGTGCTTCCTATTTCAACTCTATACACTCATCAAATGATAAGAATAAATCTTAACAGGTAACTTGCAGAGTTTTAAATGCATATTTTACTGGTAGTGAAGCAAACAGAACAGAGTTAAGAGTTATTCTTTCTACTAATGTTTTTAAAACATTATCAGCCCCCTTTCTGAGAAATTATGAAATCATAATATACCTTTAGGAAGAAAATCTGTATTAAAGAAATGTGAAACACATTGCCTCAGACCTAAAAGTACACTGTTATAAATCCCTTCATTTTTTTCTGATAAGACAAAATACATTAAACATATACAACCCAAGGATCCAAAAAATAAACTACTTGCTATAAAATTAAATTGATACAAAGGTCCAGAGTAAAACTAAACTTACCTACTTACATCATAAGTACAATTTGCTAGCATATTTCTTTGTTATTCACTATATAGAGATCTCTACTGCTGTCAAATTGTTTCATTTCCTATTCCAAATGTAAACTTACATTTATAATAGGTTTATCAAAGATTTACACAGTATTCTAAATAGTTGAGAAGTCATGAATGAGTAAGTTAAGAGACTAACGATTCGAGAATCATTATGCCTTCAGAGCTGAACTTTAAATGAACTCTCTCAAGGTTGCCACCTAAAAGTCATCTCTTTGGTTCTCAAAATTATAAAAAGGATAGCTTTTAGGTTTTGCGATGGTCGTCTTAATTTATTATCACCTTTCAAGTTTAAAATAAGTTCGAATAAGAAATAAAAATATTCCAACGGTTTCTAAACCTAAACACAAAGTGAGGTTGTGTTTACATGCTGAAAATATAACCTGAAAATAAAGAAATGCAAACAGAAATCAATGCAGAAATACTTAGAAATAAAAATGATACATACATAGTCATTTACTAACACTGGAGATTCAGTATCAGGACTTCCAGCCAGAGAGCTTTCAGGAGTTTCCTGAGCAGATTTAACTTCTTTGACTTTAGGCACCAAGGTTTCAATTTCAGTTAAAGGTAAAGGCAAAGTGTTAGGCTGTTCAGATGAATCAATGGTAGTAAGCAAGTCCTTTTGGACAGTACTGTTTAGAGGTTGCTCATTTTCCAAGATATTGAGGTAACACGGTTTCACAGGAGTGCTATCTTGGTTATCTGTCATCAAAAGAAAGTCTTAACATTAGTGTAATGCAATAACTGTTAAATTTTACTATTATTCCAAATAAAGACAATGTGTATGAATCTAGAGTAACCAAGACATCTAGAATAACTAGAGTAACTAAGACCCAAAAGAAGAGGCAACTACAAATTTTCCTTATCAACAGTTCTCAAATTTAGCATATTCATCTAGAGATTTTTTAAAAATTAAATTCCTGAAATCCGCCCAATTTCTAATGAAGCAAGATTTTTAGGAGTAAGGCCCATGAATGGGTATTTAAAACAAAACAAAAAACACACATTTGTATCTAAAGATGTCTTCTTCGCAGAATTTTTCTGTGCATTTAAGTATGTCAACTTTTAATGGTGTTTGCAGAAACAAAGCCCTCTTGTTTTCTACAATGTTTTTAGGGGGAGAAAAAGGACATATGTTAGGTCCAAAATACTGTCAAACTTCCATTAGCTAACGACTTAAATTTTTTTAGTTTTTAAGCACATAAAAGGTACTTTACATAATCTTAAAATTAAATACTTATTTAGATTTCTTACCTTTATTAGTAGGGGGTTCTTGTTCTGATGGGACAGTTTTGCTTTCTGCTGATTTTTCAAAGTCCTGTTGTAGAGCCTAGAAGAATAAAGAAATGTCTTAATAACAGGACCTAAAATATACCATGCCACTATACAGGAGATGCCTACTAGTATGTGGCTTTTGTCCAATATGAGACCATCACACAAAAGAATTTAAAAATACCTTCTAAAAGTGTTTCAAAGAGGCTACAGTTGCAATTTCAAGATGACTGAATAAAAAGGTTTCTTCTTCTTAACCTCAAAATAATACGGAGAATTGGAATATTATAGATTCCACTATTTTTTATTTTCAGCAGGTCTAAAAGCCAAACCTAGAATAGGGCAGGAAAGGGGAGTGCTCTAGAAAAGGACAAAACCAACAAATTGGTTCATGGAGAAAATTTCACTGAAAGGTTTATACAGCTTTTGGCAGGCATAGCAAAGACTTGGGTATATGTTCAAAGAAAATTAAGTGAATAAAAAATTGAGACAATTATTAAACTCAGGTGAAAAAATGTATAACACTAACGATAAACAGTAATATTGGTCAGTAATATTTACATATCTGGTTAAATCTAAACGTTTGATTACATATAGAATTAACCAAAAGTTATAATTAAATGAGGAGTCATGAATGACCTAAAAATCTTACCTACTATAATAGGAAATTGATAGATAACATCTAATATACAAATGAATAAATATATGCACAGATACATATTATTCAGAAATACAGAGGTAAATAAAAAAAAAAAAAAAACAACATACAAAGCAATGCCTCTGAGGCAGGATGAAGCAGAGGTAGAAAAGGGAATGATTTTATTCTGTTGCATATTATTTCCATGTAAGGCTAGGAAAAATATAAATTAAAAATCCAGATAGTCTGAAGGACTTGCTACAAAAAAAGATTACAGTGCTTTCAATTTAAACACTGCTAAATACAAAATTAAACTAGTGTTTCAGATTTCAATAAAAATATGCAAAAGGTTTGTATTCATGAAAATGAGAATAGGGAGCTGTAAATTTTTACATCTTTAAAAAGGATCTGCTTTTAGTAGTTAAAAGAAAATTGGTGGAAGGTGTGTTAGTCTACACTG
The DNA here is from genome assembly GCF_902729225.1 of Pteropus medius. Taxonomy (NCBI): domain Eukaryota; kingdom Metazoa; phylum Chordata; class Mammalia; order Chiroptera; family Pteropodidae; genus Pteropus; species Pteropus medius. The sequence goes on from NW_024350325.1 coordinate 2,475,656, forward strand.
GAATACCTGATCATCGTGTTCATTTTCTTCCGTAGTTTCAGTGTTAGCCTGAAGTGAAGTCTGGACATCTACCGGTCCCTCTTCAAATTCTTCTATTTCTTCATCTTCATTCTCATCTTCTCCACTTCCATAATTATTCAAAGCCTGAGTTTCCGCTTTCGACAAATCTAAGTTGATTAACACAATTTTTAGTAATTTTTCAGCAGTTAATAATAGCTACAATTTATTGAATTACTGTATTGTTCAAGCGCTTTACATGCAACATCTGAAATCTTCAAAACAGTAAATACTAGAAAAAACTGTGGTGCAGAAAGGACAAATAATTTAGTCAGGGTCACACTGGAATTCAAATTCAGAGTTGTCTGACATCTAATTTTACATTCATTATACTCCAACAAACTTTCAATAAAAGACCTATTAAGGACCTATGTATAAACCTAGCATGGAGCCTTTAAACTTACTAATGGACACTGGACATTCTTCACTTTCTTCATCTTCCTCTTGATCAGAAACATCAGATTTCACATATTTGGGACCATCACCATCATATTCCTCAGATGTTTGAGTCTGCTTAACTGTTTCAGTCTCATCTTTGTCCTAGCCACAAATAAATGAGTAACTAAAGTACACTTAAAAAAAGTATACAGTAATTCTACCACAAAAATTAATAACCATCATTACCCAATTAAAAAAAAGAATCATTTTTGACAATTTAGTTTTGTTTTTAAGAGAAAGGTCATTTGATGATATACTTTAAAGTAAGATCTGTTAAAATCATTTAATCTTCCATTTCAAAACCATTATTTTTAGGCACAAATTAACTAGCACGTACTTTGTCTTTGCAATCAATTTCTCTATCAGGTGAGCTATGATCTCCTTCAAGAATCCTTTTGGCCTATAAGCAAATCAATTAAGCAGAATTTAGGGGTAAACTTTCAGCATTACACTTAGGTATTCAGAAAGCTTTAACAAACAATGCTTTTTTTAACCATTATCCAAATAGCTGAATGCTTTCTTAGAAATGTCAATTAAACTCTTTTATTTAAATCTTTTAAATTCACAAAACCAAAGCCACTGACATCCCTTAGATATATAAGTGGTATCTCAAATTTACTAAGTCCAAAACAAAATTCTTTATTTCCTTCCTTCCAAAATGCCATCCTCCTTTAGTCTTCCCAATCTCAATTAACGGCCCTTCATTCTCCCAAATGCACAAATCAGAAAACTAGGAACCATCTTGTGCTTTATTTTTATTATCCACATCTAAATCACTAGAACACCTTATTGATTCAATCATCAAAGTGTATCTGTTGCGGCTCACTCATAGATGAGACACATCATTTCCTACCTGGACTACTGCAACAGCCTTAAAACTGATTTCTCTGCTTCTACCTCTACTCTCCTACAATTCCTGTTCAATACGGTATCCAGATAATAATTTTAAATTGTACATGAGATTACATCATTCCTCTATTTCAAACTTTCCCATGGGTTTCCATCCTGCTTAGAATAAAATAAAACAGTAGATCTTTACCATGGTTTCCAAGGCCCGTAACTTGGCTTCACCTACCTCTGTGACTTCATCTCTTATACCTGCACCTCATTTAATGTGTTCCTGCCTCCCTAGACTTCTCTCTTCTCCAAACTGCTCAATCCTGCCTTAGCGTCTTCATACTTACAATCCTCTCCTCCTGAAATGCTCTTCTTCTTCATCTTCATTATAAACTCCTAGTCTTTCATGCCTTAGCTCATATTTCACCCCTTTAAAGAACCTAGTGAGAGTGCCTATATAAAGTAGCCCTTCTATTATCCTGTTTTATTTTCTTCAAGCTGTAAGCAATGACTGACATAATCTGAAACTTAAATTTATGTCTAGAATAAACACATTATAAAAAGTGCAAAAGAGATGGCTTGACTTTACTCCAGATTTAAGGAAGGGTTATGTCTTGTTCTGGATTTTGATTCACTTTCCCTTTCATCATTAGAATCAAGAAAAAGGTTCATGTCTAGGGAAAAAGCCTTCTGGTATGGCTCAAATTGAGGGGAAAAAAAAAACATTCAATTTCACATGTGACTGAGACTAATTTAACAGAGTATATAAGTGGCTAGAGGGATGTGCAACCGAAATCCCACTGGTAAAAAAGCATGTGTGTTGGCTGAGGTGATATACATATTACGGGTTGGCTGGCAATAGATGTGGCAGTCAGCTGGTCAAGAACCAGATCCCTGTCATCCTCTCTTCTCTGGAACTCTGAATAAGGACAATAATGTGAATTGGATATCTGACAATGTACATTTAGCATCAAGTCCTCTCTGCATTCCTTTTCTGCAGTTACTGCTGTTACCACTGAGATTCAGTATAATCTGATTAACAGGTATTACTGTAAAACCACTTTTCTGAGGTCAAGTATAATTTTAGTTATTAATAATAATCAAGACCTGTACTTATGTGTTAATTATAATTACTTCTAAAATCAAAATGAATGTCATTTACCTCTTTGGCATAAGACTGTATCACTCCAGCTGCTTCCATTTTCCTTTTGCATCTCTGTTTAGCAGTCATACTATTATTATCCAAATCTTGCATGAGCTTAAAGAAAGCCAACTCATTAAACAATACTTCAGATATCTCTACAAGAAGATCTTCTCCACAGTCTTTCAATTTTCTGCCAGCAAATTTTGCCAGTGAATCCTATTCAAAGATAATCAAATCACTTTAAGATTATAGTAAACTTCAACTGTGGATAGAGCCATTCAGATGATTAATAAGTTTCAATTGTAATACCTAGTGAAAAACAATTTTATTACTCTTTACTTATTGAAATACAGCATCAAGTGAGCACTTGTCTGCTATATTTGAGCTTTTTTATAAAACTGATTTTTTTTCTTTCTTCCTAAAAACATGGACTATGCTATTTAGCAAACAGGCAAATAACTATGATGTCTGGTGTCCCCCTCCCTTCCAAAAGACTACCTTCTATAGCACAATTATGAGAAGTGCAAATGCTGGATGCCTTGTGGGAAAAAAAGTCATTAAACAGGTTTCATAGGAAAAAGAGTAGAAATAATTTAAGCTCTAGCTCATAAAAAAATTTTAATACTCTGGTCAAGATTTAACATACACAACTTTTATTCTTCATGTAGGTCCCCTTGTGGAAAAAAAATCAGGAATGGGTGAAAGAAAAGCAGTCTAATTTTCTGAGACTTAGAAAGAATCTGACTTCCAAACTAACACTTTTTGAGATTTGCCCACAATTATAACAGTAGGCAAAACCGAGGAAGAACTGCATGGCTCTTGGTAAACAAAAAGTATTTAAATTATACACAATTTCTCTTTCATCTTGATTCTAAAATGGACTTATTTCTTTCTGTAGAAATAAGCTAGATAAATTTATAAAATACATTTATCTAAAAATTATTCTAAATATTTTTTAAACAATGCACAATACCACTCATGTCTTATAGTCCTTATAAATTTTATGTTAGTTCTATTAGATTAAAAAGAATCGGGACGATTTAATGACTATATATAACTTATACGTCAGTCTTAAAATAAAATGGAAAATTATAATAATGGAAATTTGCATCAAGCATAGGTTTTTAAAAAATTAACAAAGTGATAATATTGTCTCTAAAATCAATTTAAACATAGTAATAGAAAGGAAAAGTTTTGTAGGATTTTGTAATAATGACTAAAAGCACATGTATTTTCTAGTTTAGAGTAACAATACACATTACTGAACTATCTTAATGAGAAAATATATGGGTGAATTTAACTGTAAAGATGTTTATGACATGGTTAGTAAGTAAGGTATGCTTATTTAACATAGGGTTTCTCAACCCTGGCACTATTAACATCTCACTAGACGCTAGATGCATCCCTGTGTGTTGGCAAACAAAATGTCTACAGACATTGCAAAATATCTCCTGGGAATTCCCAATTCCCAGCTGAGAATCACTACTTCGAGGTTAGTGTTACAGCCTAAGAGGTCCCCACAATCAATAGCTGCTTTCTTGCTTCTAAAACTTCTCAGATTGGTAAAAAATCATTTTATAAAATATGGCAGAATATTTTCTTAAACATTTCAACCTTGAAATGTTCTTATTAGATAGGAGAAAAATCAAAACAAAATTAGAATTGGGATAGGCCTCAGGGATGATCAAATTAAATGAAGACATAGGCCCTAGTAATTTTTTAACCAGTTAAAGAAATAACCTATAAAGTATTAAAATGTCACCCTAAATAGATGCTAGAATGGATAGCTGCTTGAATAAATGGTGTAATGCCAGAAAATGGCAGAAAAGCACATCCTAACCAGATGGCACATATTGATGTCATACAAGTATAAACTCTTACCTGTAATATACTTCCAAGTTGTTTATGAAAGAACTTTACAAACTCTTTACTCTCATCATTTTGCTGGGTCAGGGTCAACACCATGCGTCTTACTGAAGTTAGAAGCTGAGAAGAACATACTTCATCCATGTGTTCCTGAGAGAAATCCTAGCTGGTTAGGATATAAACTTACCTACTGTTCAAAAATTATTGATCTACATAATATGAGGTTTTATTTTTCTTGCATAGGTACTTCTCAACTTTCAGATATACATTTAAAATTATTCATTCATTCCTAAGAATAGCCAAACTCCTGCTCTACACACATTAAGAGGTTTGCAAACTTTGACTTACCACAGCAAATAACGGCCAGTAGAAGAAACCGACTAATTCAATATTTTTCATCACTTTCTTTCTGTACTTTAAGGAGAATTACTCATTCCACAGTTTCCAAATTATCTGTCTTCCTATTTGCAGTTCAGTTCATTTCAACTGCTCTTAGGATCATACTCAAGCTTTCTCAACATTGGCACTACTGACACCTTGGGCATTGTAGGATATTTAGCAGCACTCTGGTCTACATGCTAGATGCCAGTAGTATACTCCACCCTCCCAAGTCTTGATAACTAAAAATGCATCTAGACGTTACAAAATGTTTTCAGGGTCAAAATCACCCTCAGTTGAGAACCACTGGTCTAACCTTCTTAACAAGCCACTTGGGCAAGTCTCTTCTTAATCTTCCTAAAGAAGCATGTTCAAACTACATAATAATCTTATTCATGGTTTGCTTTCTGAGGTAAGTCCATAAAACACCCATATCAAGTAACCTCAAGGTTCTAATCTCTTTTCTGCCACTAAACTCGTTTGGGCAGGTCCACTAACCTTTAGTTGGGTAAATCTGTGGGGTTTTCTTTTTTCTGTACAAATGTATAAAATCAGGTGGCCAAACCAGATGATGTCTAAGGACCTTAAATCTAAGGATTTAAGTTCATTTAAAAAAAATTCACATGTTGTCTACAGCCATGCCACCCTGAACAAGGCTGATCCCATCTGATCTCGGAAGCTAAGCAGGGTTGGGCCTGGTTAGTACTTGGATGGGAGACCACTTAGGAAGACCAGGAGCTGTATGCATAAAAAATAAAAAATAAGGGATTGTAAGCTAAGGTCCTTGCAATCTCTGAGGTCAACCAAGGTTTGCCTCACCTAATTAAAAAAAAAAAATTCTCATGTCAAGGCAGGCAATTAAAAAAAAATGTTGACAACAGATACGTGAATCACTACAAACTATGCACTATACAGTAAACAATAATTTTTAACTGCAGGGACTATTTCTTATTTATCACCTAGCACAGTGGCTAGCTCACAGGGTACTCTAATTACTTGCTGAATAAATAAACATCATAAAAGCACAAGCTGCTATAAAGAGCTGTGGTAGCACAAGAAAAGCAACAACAAATACCTCTGATAGAGGGTAAGAGAGAGTCAAGAAATCTAGCTTACGTGACTGTGTGTAATGCTGACATAAAAAGTTTCTATAATCTTACCAAAAAAGAATGAAATGAAATAAGACATAACAAAATAGTTAAAGTCAAATCATTAGTCCTACTCATTTTGTTGCTCTCAGAAATTTTCTGAAATGTTAAATTCAGTAAGGGAATCCTTATGAAAGAATATTACTTAAATCAAAAACAAAATGGTATATGCAGTAAAATTTTCTGAGGATGGTTGTATCCCCTAAGCATAAAGCTAAATTATTATTTTTTAACCTTAGAAAATAACTACATTTCAAATAAATATTACTACCAATCAACCTAATTTAACCAAAAGACATGTTTTAAGTATTTATTGAATTACTCACAAAAAACAAAATTACAGAAAGGCAACACAGTTCTCCATGTCTAAGATGGAAGCAAGCAATAACTTAAATAGTTCAAGTCAATTCACTTGAGAGAATGGTTTCAAACTCTTAAATACTTATCTATATTTAAGAATATATGCATATTCTTATAATTTATAGGAATATAATAAGTATTCTTTTTTGGGAGGAATACATATTTTACAAATAACAAGAGATAAATTCACAGAATAACTTGTGAAACATGGAAATAACTGATATTTTGTTGTAAGTACTATGATAAAGGCATGTACCAAATATTCCAAAAGTGAAGAGAAGGAATTCTGCCTGTCAGAACATGCAAAAATATTTGGGCTGTGTCTTGAAGCAGAAAACCAACAGAGGTAGGCTGGAAGAACATTCTAGGCGAAGGAATAACATGGGCAATGTGCCTTTCTAAATGTCAAGTAGGATACAAGGTATATGGGAAGGGAAGAGTTAAGAGGCTGGAACCAAGCTGTAAAGATTCTATTAGTGATGCTCTATGGGCCAGTTGTTTTCAAACTATACTTCTTAGAGCCTAAAGAGCTTGAGAAGTTTGAAAACCACAGCTAAGGTTTGAAGGTTCCATTCATTTATTAATTCAATAAGTATTTACTGAATGCCTATTACATGGAGCTACGGATCTTGGCACTGGTGATAAGACAGCGACCATAACAGATTTACATCTCTGACTTTATGGAGCTTATGTTTTAACTGGGGGAGAGAGACAAAATAAGAAAAGATTAAATTGGTTAGAAGGTGACGAGCACTACAGACATAAAGAAAAGTAGGTAAGGAGTAGGGAGAGATCTGCTCATCAAAAAGATAATGACTGAAGACTCAAAAACTAAGACTACTTGACTAAAGTAGTTCAAGGGAAAAACCATTGCAGGTATTGAAGGCAGAGCACTTCAGGCAGAAGCACCAGCAAGTGCCCAGGCCTGATGCAGCTAACAATGCCAGCAGGAGAGTGAAAAATTAGAAGGGGAAGCAAACAGACCTCAAGACAACCCCTGAGGAGCTGTTGTAGTTACACAGGAAAAGGCTAACTGATTCAATTTTTATATACAGTAATTTGAGCCTAGCCAGATGATTCTCTCTTCTTTTGGCTATAAAATAAAGTCATCGGAGAGAGCCATTTCTAGAACTGCCTTCTCAAAGATTTCTGTTCTCTCAAAACATTCCAATGAAAGCAATACTTCCACCAACGGAATAAGTATGTGTATGGAAACAGCTCTCTGTTGTCAACATCTTACACACTGACCAGTAAAAGTAGGTTGTAAGAAAGGAGCCTAATGACAACATATTTTGTAGTTTCCCATATTTTAATGAAAAGACTGTCTTTTCATTTCTAATTTTTAAAATTTACATTTTAAATTAGAATGTAAGTATGCCATCTCAAGTAAAAGTCTTGTCTTCATGTTCCATTGCTTGCACACTTCTCTGCCCTGTTCATTATTATTAAACAGTACCACTTATCAGTCTCGTATACTCACTGTTGGTAGGAATAGAAATTGTTAAACCTTTCTGAGAGACGATTTAACATAACATCTCAAAAGCCTTAAAAATATTCACACTCTTAGAGCTAGAAATTCTACGTCTAAGAATTATGTCTAAGGAAATAAAAATAGGATATATATTTAAATTTAGCTAAACCATTTAAGATTTATTTATAATAATGAAATAGAAACCAGAATAAATAGATATTTAACAATAGGAACTGATAAAATAATTAATAGAAAATTCTATTCTATTAATACTCAACCCTCACAGTTGCAATCAACATAGCTCATTACTGGCAGTACTACTTAGTCCCAACTCTGGCTCATCTTCTTTCACACTTCTAAATGTTGGGTCCCCTGGGCCCCAGTTCTAGGGCCCTTTCTTTGATCTAGTGTCATGCTTTAAGTGCATTAATAGGACGTGTTGATTTCCAAAATATATGCCAGTTGTCTACTTCTCCTCATCTCTAGTACCACACCCTTGTTTAAGCCACTACCATTTCTCATCTGATCTCATTGCATTCCTGACTCTCTATAATCAATTATCTACAAAGAAGACTGTTTCTCTCTTGCTTAAAACCTTCTTGGAAGTTTCCCCTTGAAACTTCAAACAAAGTCCAAACTCCTAAAAATGGCCTATAATGTCCTACATAACTGACCCCTGCCCTCTCCAATTTCATTTCATACAAGTTTCCTACAACCATATGGATCTTCCTCCAGTTCCTTCAACATGCCAACCTAGTGCCTAATCTTAAGGTATTTCACTCTGTCTGGAATGATCTTGGTTTAAGCTGATTCCTTATTCACATACCTGCTTCAATATTCCCTCTTCAGAAGCCTTCCCTGACCATCCAGTCTAAAAGACACCATTGTATCACCATATTTTAATTCTCTGCATGGCACATATCACTACCTGATATACATTTCCATGTTTTATATTTACTTATTTCTCTTTTTTGATCCATAGTCTCATCCTAACATTTAAGCTCCACAACAGCAAACAAAGGCCTTGACTTGTTTCACTTCTATGTCTACAAAACTTGGCCTAAAGTAGGAATTCTATGAATATTTTTGAATGAATAATGAATATTGTGTAACCATTAAAAAATATGCAACAGAGTGATCTAGAAAGATCACATACATAGATATGCATAAAGTATTACAGAAAGGTTCACAAGATGTTGATAGGGGCTATCTCTGAGTCACCAAACATGGGTTATTTATAGTTTTTTTCTTTTGTTTATGTGTATTTTCTGAATTTATTACAATGGAGTCCTTTGTATGAATTAAAAAACAAAATAAAGTTTATTTTTAAAATTTATTGCTTACCTTCAAAAAGGGAATGACTTCTTTCATAATTGCTTTAATTTGCCGGTCCAGCTGCTGAGTATCAATTCTAGGACATGGGACAGTAGAAATTTCACTTATAGGTTGTTGTGAACTATGATTTTCAACAATAGGAGTTTCTATTAAAAAAAAAAAGACATTAGCAAAAAAAGTCTATGACATTATATATATGCATTTATGCAAAATTTTAAGTATTAAATTATGACTTATGCTAAAATAATACAAAGGAACATCTATGCAGTTTTAGCACCCCTAATAATTTCAAGTGGTTGAAAGTTCAGTTATACATCAGGTGGGGCTTTTTAATTTTTTATATATGGAACTATGGTTTTTACTATTAATTCAGGAACACACGCACCTTCTAAATTTTTAACAGCAGTTGTGGCAGCAGCAGCATCTTCATCAAGAATCCTGCAGGTACATCTTACATTTGTGTTATTTTCAGCCTCAGTCTTTATACGCTCATATTCCCTCATTCTGGCTAATGCTTGATCTAAGTGAATCACAGTGTTACCTGCATAAGGAACAGAAATATTTCTAGAATCTATAAAACCAAACTTTTTCAGGTAGTCCTCAAAATTAATTAAAAAAAATTCTGAACATAGGGAAGCAAAACTAGCTTTGTGGAGTTCCAGATACTAGTTGGGTACTTGGCAAACATTACTACATTTATTTAATCCTTAAAATAATCCTATAAAGTAAGATAACACCCTCATTTTCAGAGAGCTTAAGTAACCTGTCCAAGGTTTCATAGCCAAGTTAAATGTTAGAGCAGGGATTTGAATTCAGGTCTCCTAGATTCTGAAGTTCGTATTTATTTCAATATATTATGTTGCTTCACTTAGAGTATAACAAAAATAAATCCCAAAATGTCATGCAAATTCCTTTGCATACAATCCAACCTAACACAGTTAAGGTAAAGAGAAAATCTAAGAATGAGATTTCCCAGTCTTCCTTTGTCCACTTCAAACAAAACTAGGTGAATGATTGTGAGGAAAAAAAATCAGTAAATGAAACAGGACTCAAAGTCACTTGGCAATTCAGAAAGTGGAGACAACTAAAGGGGTAACACTGGTCACAAAGTGACTTTTCTGTTTTTGGAATGAGCTCAGACTTGAAGGGAACGGGGCTTAGGGTCAACAATAACCAAAGAAAAAGAATTTTTTCTTTGCTAAAAGGTAGATACCTAAAGATGGGGTGAGGTGTGCCCTTTTCTTTGTAGTGAAAAAATGCCTTTGAAATCATCTAAATCTTGTTCCTATGTTATTAACAAACACTAGAATAACGGGACATCAGATTACCATATGAACTAAGTGCCCTTGAGGTCTGAATGATTGAATACTCTGGTGTCTTTTGATAGGCCACAGTCTGGAAAATTAATCAGGTTCCTATATATTTTCTTTTCCCTAATCTCCTTTCCAAATTTTCATTCAGGGTGTTTTTCTCTTCCTTTGAGTTATACAACCCTCTAAGCTTTTTTGGTTTTACTGATGAAAAAATGCAATGTGCCATGCCTTAGAATTACCTGGTTTCTAACTAAAGATTATTTATGCTAAGAAATTTTAGTTCTTACTTCAAATTACAAAGTTAATATTGTTATTGAAAATGTAACTTAATGGGGCATTGCTACTTCTTAATTCTCCTCATTGATTAACTGGAATACCTGAAAGGATGACCTTCTCCCTTAAAGAAATTAATATCATCTGAACTTCTATTATGTATATTAGAAAGTTCTATGTAGTTTTCACAAGAACACAGCAAGGTAATTAAGACCTCCATTTCCTTATTCTATCCAGAGTCAGAAAGGTTAGATGCTTTTGCCCAAGGACAAAGAGTTAAAAGTCAGGAGATTCTTTAATTTAGAAGGATGGATAAACTTTTAAGTCCCTGTTCTATCACAACTTGCCTTTCTAGACTTTTGTTTCCTTATCAATTCAAAGATTATATTAAGATCGTGTTCTAAGATGATAAAAATTTCTGCTTACCTAGATCATCTGTAGCAAAAGGCTCAAAATTTGAAGATACAGACAGCACGCTAGCATTATCAGCATCATTTTGCTCACTTATTTTATGTGTTTCTCTCTCAAAGTTCTTCTCAAAAGTTTCCTAAGTTATAGTTTTAAAAACAAATAAAAATCACTAATATTTCTTTTAAAAAGTTTATGACTGTATTAAAATTTTAACAATATCTGCATAAAACTATACACTTAAAATTGTGATATAACCAGTTATAAATGTTGAATACAGAATCACAGAAAACATTAAAATATTTAGTAATCTTGCAGAACACTTGTCATTAGATAAAAATACACAGAACCAGCTACTGATTAAATTCTAACTTAGAAAAGTTAATATTTTAAATTATTTCTACACCTGGAGGGAAATTCTATCTCTAAACCCTAATATAATGCCTAGTAACCTTACTATAATATCCAGTTGTTTCATATCATAAGAAAAACATGACAGCATCATTGATATTTTTTTAAAACCAACTTTATTGAAATAATTTACATACAACAATACACCCATTAAGTGTACAATTTGATGAGTTTTGAAAAATATATGCATCATGTAACCACCTGGGAAGAATACATGGTGCATCCATCATGTAAAGACCATTTCCATCAACTCAGAATTGCTACTCCAATCATATGATTTCTATCACCACAAATTTTTTTTGGCTCTAGAATTTCATATAAATGGAACCATTCAGTATATACTCTTCAGAGTCTGGCTTCTTTTGCTCGTAATATTTCTGAAATTAAGCCATGTGTTTTTTAATGGCTGAATAGTATTCCATCGTACAAATATACCAATTTGTTTATCCATTTATATGTTGATGTTCCAATTTGAAGTTAACATAACTAAAGTTGCTATGAACATTAGTGTAAAGTATTTTGTGGAGATGTTTTCATTTCTCTTGGATGAATACCTAAAAGAGAAATTGCTGGGTCACATGCCACTTTATGTTTAACTTTATAAGAAACTGCCAAACTACATTCTAAAGTGGTTGTACAATTTTACAATCTCACCAGCAGCGAGAGTTCCAATTGCTCCAATATTCACACTAACACTTACTATGAAGCTTTAATTTCAGCCTTTCTGGTGGACTCTGGTGAGGTTTTAATTTGCATACTGGCCATTTATATATCTTTTTCCATGAAGCATCTGTCCAAATCTCTTGCCCATTTTTTCACTAAATTGTTAGCCCTACAAATGACTTATAAAAGTTCTTCATATAGTCTGGATTTGTCATTTATATAGTTATTTGTCAGATATATGTACTGAAATTATTTTCTTCTAATGGTTATCTTTTGAAAAGCAGAATGTATCAATTTTTTCTTTTACAGCTAGGTATTTCTGTGTCTTAAGAAATCTTTGCTATGTCAAATCATGAAGATTTTGTTTTCTTCTAGAAGTTTTATAGTTTTAGCTTTTTCAGGACTTTAAGTAATTTCATATTAATTTTTGTATGTAGTGTGACTGGGGGACAGAGGGGGAGTCTCACTTGTATTTTGACTGAAACTCATTTCCAATTCTTTCTCCTAGCTATTGATCTTTAAACATTTTCTCTTAAATTATGAAATGAAAGGCTTGTCCCTGATTAAAGTAAATTCAGACATTAGGGAACATGTTTTAGGAAATAAACCAATTTTGTTGCTCCTTCAAGTAACACTTGCCAGTAAATGCCCTTTTACCATTTTTATAAGACCCAGAGTAGAAATAGCAATATGTTTTCTTCCTCTTCTTAAATCTCAACTACTCATCCTCCTTCACTTATAACTCCCAGATGCCTACTTTTACTTCTTTTTCCTGGGCATGACGACTCCTTTACATGCTCTGAAATGTCTATGTAAAAGCTCCAAAAATTAAGCTCAAAGGACCTTGACGTAGAAACATAGGAATGAGACTATCTGTCCAACACAGTAACAACTAGCCGTGTAGCTATTCGAATTAAATAAAATTTTAAATTCAGTTCCTCAATCCCACAAGCCATATCTCAAGAGTGCTCAACAGCCACATGAAGCTAATGGCTACTATATTAGATGATGCTGCTATAAAATATTTCCATCACTGTAGAAAGTTCTACTGGATAGCACTGATCTAGACCTATGGGTAAGAACACTAGACATTGTGCTGCTGATGATAATTAAATGGCATTAAAAAAGGGTAGAATTTAACATGAATGCTGTCGATAACATGAAGATGTGGACAATGAATTTAAGTTTTGGATAAAAAATTAAAGAACTGACTTAGTCATTTAAAAGTATAGTTATTTATGCCAAGTCCCCACAATTATGGACTGAATCTTTGTGAACAACCCTCCATCTCAAATTTATATGTTGAAACCTTAACTCCCAATGTGATAAGTATTAGGAGGTGGGACATTTGGGAGGTAATCAGGTTTAGATGAGGTCATGACGGCATTAGTGCCCTTACAAAAAGAGGAATAGACATTAAAGCTTCCTCTTACATCCATGTAAGGACACAGAGAGAAGGTGACCATCTGTAGGCCAAGAAGAGAGACCTCACCAAGAAGCAAATCTGCTGACACCAAGACCCTGGACTTCCTAGACTCTAGAACCATGAGAATTAAATGTCTGTTTTCTAGGCCACCTACAATATTTTGTTTACCACCCTTATTAAGAAGTACAGTATCTTTAAACTTTGAAACCTTGTCAGGTTAACTTTATCAAATTATATCTCAATTTTCAAAATATGCTTTTGATGGTATAAACCCACTGATCAGATCTTTTAGAAGAACTGGAAGTAATGTTACCTATATAAAATATGGATAAAAAGGGAGGCACTGGAATTAAGAATATAAAATTACTAAAAAAGGTTTCTAAGAACACAAACTCTTTATGCTCTCAGTTATTTTGATGCCTAATAGACTTTAATATAACCCAATGTCTCCTATTTTTTATATATACACCTGGACCACTTTTCATTTCCCCTGAAAAGGAGTACACAGTTTTCAATCAGTCATAATAACAACTAATCCCAAGTAGCATTTACTTAATTTATATCTGATATTATAAAGTCAATTAAAACCATGTTGCTTTTAGACACAGGTTTATGTTCATAGTAGTACAGGAGTTGGAGCCTGGTGAAGAAAGGTTTTAAGCAAAAGAGATGACTTGGAGAAGTATGGTTTTCAATATGAGTATAAGTTAAAAAGCAAAAATCCAGAAAAAGTCTTCAAGAGTTGTAAAAAAATTACTACAGATGAAGAGACAACACGATCTTTTGAAAAAATACTATCTTTTCAGGAAAAATTACCATTTAACATATCAACAATGGGCAGAAACACAGTACTATGCTTTCAACCCTATAGCAGGTATTTGTTAATCAATTATGGTATTCTTATTCATGGATATCCAAGTGCTACAGCAGGCATAAGATAGAACATATTTGCTATCCCAAGACCATATATATTATCTTTTATAACAGAATTAGAGTCTGAACTTTTAAATAAGTGATTTCTAAATATCTAGCATGTTATCTCCTCAGTACCCTAGTCGTTTGCCATTTAGTCATTTAATAGCACCTACCTAGTGCATGGGTCCTGCATGCTAGATTCGAGCTATCTGGAGGACACAGTTTATTGAAAATATACCATTTTCTTCACAACTCTTTTCCATTTCTAGGTCCTTTTTACTTTATTCAAAATTTTCTTCATCAATTTTACTACGTTAAATTACATTTTTGCCCTGGATGATTTTTTTGTCTAGGCTTTTCTTCTACCCCAAAGACCCAACTTATCTTGTATTTATTTATACAAGGGTTCTTACTGTGATCTGACTGCTGTCTGGTTTAGTGAATGTCTTGATTAAATGCAAGCAATTTTACTCAATGTCTGTTATGAATCAACTCCTATACTGGCAACGAGATATAAATATGGTTATTTTAGACCTTATAATCTATCATTATACATAACATTTGTTGTTTGCTGCCACATTTTGATCAAGTTTTATACCTCACCTCAAAATAAAGTCATGGATTACACCCAGCTTTTTTAAAAAGCTGAAAACCAAATATATTAGGTATACTCACAATTTATAATAACCTATTTTAACTTTTGTTTACTGCATAGTGAAATTACGTCTAGGTTTCATTAATCATTATCAGCTTACATCATCAGTAGTAACAAGGCTTTCGCTGGGAGTAAGTTCTGAGTTTGATGCTATCCAAGTACCAGAATTCACTGACTTTACATTTTCCCCTTCTTTTTCATGGTTCTCAGAAATATGTCTGGATACTATGTCCTAAATAAGGAAATAGATATTTATGTAAAGCATGTATGTTTAATCACAATTTAAAAGCAGAAACAGACAGAAGAATAAATGTTAACACTCCTCACTTCACAGGTTAACTGTGAGAAAGAAATAACACGAAAGATAAAACACTGAAAAACTGTTCAGTAAAAGACTATCTAAAAGCTTCTTGAACTATAGAAGAAGTTTTAAAATGGTAAGAAAGCACATAGTAAACAGATCAAAATACATATGAAACAGGGGCAAATGCATCAGTCTAAGAAAGCAACCAGATAAAATTGTGAAGAACAGTGATACCAGAGAGGATAAGCAAAAGAGATTAGGTACCAGATACCTGCAATGCATATAAAGCCCTCTGTCTTAAGTAGTCTGTATTAAGTAGCTGAAGCTCGTGGAAAAGTTCAATAAGAAAATGTGGACGAGATTCATTTTGAGAAATTAACATAGCTACTTCAGAATAAATAGTATCCCGCAAAGCTTCGAACATGGAAAAATCACTCCCAGTTTCTGGAAGACATAAAAAAGCAGGAAATTAAATCTGATAAAATACTTTCCTCATAATTTCTATTAACTTGTATATTATACTCAGCTTTAAATTACTTAAAAATCAGAGCATACTTAATTCTACTTCAGGGCTTTTAAAGAAGATTATTTTTACTAAGATAAAAATAATCTTAAAAATATCAAGATATATACTGTATATTAGAGAAATATTTAAATGTATCAATAACATTACGTAGCATTACTTAGACCATACTTCTCAGTAATAAACATCTGGAAGATGTTATACATTTACAGGAATAATCAGTGGAAATCTTTCAGCACTTGAATGATATTAGCTAAGTGCAAATAATTTTCTTTTTCTGCTCATATGAACTTGTTATAAAAAAGGAAATTTGTTAATACTGACAATAAACTGAATGCCGCCCATGAGCGCTACCATTTTAAAGGCTTTCTAGGTATGTCTACTAATTCTCAAATCTCAGTGATCATAACTGTAGTGATGAAAATCTGAATTTGTAACTATAACATAAACATAAAAGGTTACTCTTACTACATAGTGTATTACTGACATACTCAGTTGGAGCAGGCAGTGCAAGTTCTCAGTTTCATAGAACCTAGGCAAGTTCTGTTTCATAGAACCTCATTATTTAGCAACAATTCTGCTATATGTATTTGTTAATACAGAATTATCACCTTGACAGGTATACAGTCATACCTTTTTTTAAGAGTACAAATTAGGAACTATTCCTATTTTGAGTTCTCTATGGAAAAAAAAAAATCTAAGTGGCTCTTCTAGTTAAGAAATTCTGTAAACTTTCTAGAGTAATAGGAGATCCACAAGTAGATAAGGATTCAAATTCTACAAAAATCAATATTAACTTTGTAAGAAAGAAAATTTGAAATGTTGAGTTTTTTAATACATTGTTTTCAAATAAATATGCAAAGATAAAGATTGAATTCACTTTTTGCAAGAGAAGGATAACAAAATGCAAAGCAAATAGAGTTTAATGAAAAAACTTTGCACTAATTTCCTAAGTTAACATATTCAGGTCTTGATTTCCACAAGTATAATATAATAATGATAAACTGAAATTTCCCTATCTTGCCTCAAACATTTATGAGTATAAAATGAAAAAGATCTTTTAGTTTTAAAATGTCCAAATGTGATATATTACTACAAAAACAATATTTATTGTAAGAAGGAACCAAAACTATCTCTGTAGGAAATATCTACTTATAGGAAAAATAATCCAGAAAAGATATAATTTAATATGCAAACTTTCAATTTATATATTATAGTTTGACATAACTGTTTAACTTAAAAAATATTTACTATTTCAAAGATATAACAAGCATATTTAATATTTTTATGCCTCTGTGTGATAAAATTATCACTCTAAATTATATATCATTAAAGATTAAATTATTCTTAAACAACAACTATGTCAAACACATGATTCATCCCTCCTGCCTGCAACAGAGAGGTGAAAGTTTTTGTATTCCTCCTCCTGGACTAAAATGCATTAGTTTAGGCTAGAAAAATCCTTAATCTCAGCCAGGTGTCTCTGATTCTATTTTGTTTTTATCCTATTTTAAAAAAGATTCTTTCTTTACAAAGTGACACATATTTAACTCTGTGCTAAGTCCTTGTTTTTCTTCCTTAGATCTCCCTAAAGGTTTATAACAGGCTTTTATTTTTGAGCCATGTGTAGTACAATAGGTATTAAAGAATATTTAGAATTCTAAATCACATGTAACTATACTTAATGAAAATACATACTTTAAAGACAAAACCAACACTTTGGAATCCATAATTTTCCATGATCTTTATTTATCATGGTCTTTGCATTTCGCAGTTGTTTTTATTTAATGGTTTATTCTTTATAGGTGTTGATGGGTAATGAAAAATAAGCAACTACAACAGAAGTCATATATAATACTTAACACCGCAAATCAGAGCTAGGAATGAAAATAACTGCATTTATGTTTTCAAAAAATACTAATGCGCGTAAGCATTTAAGAAATACAATATAAATAACTTCACTAAAACACTAAATTATAAAAAGGTTTCATATTACCCATATGAATGTGTTGGTTATGTTACATACACTAACAGAAAATGAAAATAAGAAAAGCAGCCAATTTTACCAAGTAAAGAATTATAAAAAAAAAAAGCTTTGGAATTTTATGAGTATGAATTTCATTTCACTTTTATAAGCTAAATAACATATATACATTAAGCTAAATCTTAAAAAAAAAAAAAACAGAGCAATAAAACTAAAGAATTTTAGGACCAATGGAAAAAAAATTAACGAAAAGAACAAAAAGTGGACACCAAAACTAAACATACTGTTACCTGGCGCTTCATTGCATGCATTTCTGTTAGACTGCTGTAGTATTCTCCTAGCATGTGCTGTAGGAAAGGGCAGACATAAGGATGAACATAAAATGTGTATGAATAGTAATGACAGGGTCTATAATATGTGAATGAAAAAAAGAAAGAAGTAAATTTCTTTAAAATTGTTTGCCTGAACTGAAATGTTATCACAAGGTATGGTTTATGTTCTATCTAAAAATAATCTCATTTAAAAAAATACCAAAAAATTTGCTATAAACTTATATTGTGACTGATAATAACTGTCATAATAAAACATAAACCATTCACTCTTAGAACCATATGCAGCAAGGTGAACCTCTCAGAACTCTTGAAGCAGAAGTGGACTGTATAATTCAATAATAGCAGTCACATATGTTACATTCTAATAATCATATAACAAAAACTAGTATTACAGGCTATAAAAAATGTTTAGGTTAGTGGTTAAAACTAAGTCTTTTTAGAAAGTATGTAAATACAAAGGTATATTTTCCAGTACATTTTTCAGTTCACCAAAATTCAATCATTTTATTATTCTAAGTGACAGTAATAAGGTCTGAAGTATCAAAACCAACTATCAATTACTTAGGTCATTATTTACTGCCTTTCCCCAACCTCCAGCCAAATGTTTACTCTTTCAAGACATCACTATTTGATAAAGATAGTGAAATGAGATGAAAATTATAGTAAAATGTCAGGGTCAAGACAATAAAACTGATATATTTGCCAAAAGGATCCTAGACTTAACAAGAGATCATGATTCAAACTTAAACTCTACACTTCCCAACAATATGACCTTCAGGAAGACATTTCAAAATACCAAGGGAAAAAAAAAAAAGATTATTTTTCTGATTACAAAATACTCACTATAAAAATTTTAGAAAACATAAAAGAGTTTAAAGATGATAACAGCACTATTAACATTTTGATGCATTTTCTTCCAGTCTTTTTTCATTCAGACTTTTATTTAAACATAGTTGGAATCAGATGGTTCAGAAAACACTAAATCTCAATTTTTTTTTTCACTTTTGTTTTCCTAGGATGAATGCCTACAGCAAAAGTTATTAAAGGCATTACTTTTGAAAAAGCTTTCCAGAAAAATTGTACCAGTTTATAATATTACTGGCCCTTCATGAGTGCCGTAAAAAATCAGGTACCCTCTCTGACCACGTATCCTCATGTGTAAATGGAAATAAAACCAGTTCACAGGATAATGAAGCTCAAGTGAGATGAGTAATTTGTTTAATTTGAAAACAATGAAGTATAATACAAATGGTCATTGCTATTATCACCAAGGATCTTACTGACTACTGAGAACTGAGTCTATATATTTCTTCGAAATGTACTTATTCTTTAAAAATTAAGAAAGTACTAGTACTTATTTAAATTAAAACAATGGCAAATACCTATGACTCCATTTAATAACACTGAGTAACTATCACATGTCAGGTATCATGCTAACATTTAAGATACAAATATGAAAAGGTATTATCTGCTGCCAAGGGACTCAAAAAGGTGATATAAGACACTTAGTAGGTAAATACTATAAAAGGTGATACAGGCAATGAAAGAGGCTACAGCAAAACAAAAACATGGGGAAAGAGAAACCTATCCCAACTCGGATTTGGATGTAATTTCAGAGTTGCAGAATTAAGACTTTATTTGAGTCTAGCAGAGAAAAGGGCTTAAAAGAGCACAAAGGACTTGAGGCAAAAAAAGATAACTGCTGAGGCGAGAAACAGAGTGAAAGCTATGAGAAAAATTCAGTTCAATGCCACTATAAGAGTAAAGTTCAAGGCAGAGGGCGATAAGAAATGAGTCTGAAGAGGCAGGAAGGAACCAAATCTCTGCTGCTCAGATAAGTCATTACATTAAGTCATTTGGACTTTCTCCTATAGGCACAGTGAAAGCCAAAGGTTTTAAGCAAGAGAATGATATGACTGTTTACTGAATCCTTATGCGGAAAGGATTTTCAGAATTTTAAATTATATGTTCCAAGTTAATGTTAATTATACTTTTTTGTTTAGAATTTTATCAAAATGTGCTAAAAGCTTTATCACAATAAAAATATTTCCAGTTTACATTTCTTGATATAAATGTGTACTGTTATCTCTACGAAATCTTGCACGTTAATAGAAAAGTATGATAGACCAATTTTAAAACTTCTTTTAATATAGCTTTAGCTTTTCAAATCTAAGATGAAGTTCTTAAATTAAAGCAAACCAAAAAGGAACATACCTGAAGATATTTCTGTAGACCTACTACATTTTATTATTTTTTCCAGCTGCTCATGATTCTTTCTGCTGAATACTTTTGCTTGAACAGGCTCTTCAGTTTGGGCTGAATGTCTGTTCCTACTTTTGCAAGGTTCACATGTGCTAGACAAACTGGCACTTTCATACCCTTGAGTAAAAAAAGTGACAACTATTATCAGTTGTAACTAACTCAAAATGAAAGGGAAATTGATTCTCATACTGAAATAGGAGAGGTAACTCAATTTAGAATGAAGGCCTGGTATAAACAGACTACATAACAGTAAATGGTATGTCTTGGAGATATCATTGCAATAGCCTTTGAAAGAATAGGGTAACTAATAAATTCTATCGCTTCATTGTCTTTTGATATCTGTCATAATGAGCATATCCCAATTCAAATTATATGGCAGACTTTACATGATCCGAATTCTCTACTAGACTCCAAGTTAACAATTTTTCAATATTAGGAAACATGAGAAAAAAATCACATCCAATCTATATAAGATGTCCATAAAGAGAGAAGAGTAATGGGCATTAGTCAAATGTCTCCCTTCTTATTACACCTTTTATGTAATATGATTTGGTTAAAAAGGTCTTACCCACCCACAGGTTATATAAATATATATATTTAGCAGAATATATGTATATATACATATATATTCTACTAAACTTTTCTTCTAAATTTCATTTTTTAATATTTATTTTGGTATGAAGCACAGTAAGAATTCAATTTTATTTTGTTCCAAATGGGTAGCTGGTTATACTTACTCTTTTTCCCATTAATTTAAAACACAAACTTGGTCAATATATTAAATCTCCATTTTTATTGAATTTTATTTCTGGGCCTTCTGTTTAACTTATCTATCTCAATGCCATTTTCATTATTTTAGCCACATAAGTTTTATAGTATGTTTTAACACCTGGTAAGCCAAGTCCTACCACCTAGCTTTTCTTGGTTATTCTTGACTATTTCTCCTTCCAGGTAAACTGTAAGATATTTTTCCCAATTTCAATAACCATCAATGGGGATTTGATATTTAATAATTTTATGCATTCTCATCTAAGAACATGGTTATGTTTTTTACATTTGTTCATTTTTGTTTCATGTTCTCCAAAAATATTTTATAGTGTTTTTACAGAACTAGGACTTTCCTTGTTAAATTTAAATTTATTCCTAAGGGCTTCCCCCGCCCCCAAAAGGTTTGGATACTACTATGAGAATATTTCCTCCCACTTCCGTTTCTATAATAAACCCTATTGACATGTCTAATATTCTTTTTGACATGTTACAGATTAAATTTCCTATTTTACTTTAAATTTTGAATTTGTATTAACTGATTGAGCTACTATTTACTTTACTGAACTGTTAACCTCCCCTTTTCACCTTCCCCTATATAAAGATCTAAATTCTGATTCAAATGTTGTTTCTGTAGTTTTCCTCAAATAGAATACATCAATATCTTTTCACCTTGACAGGTGAAGGGTCTCTAATTTGAGTACAGGATTCTTCAGTTGCAGTCCTTTTTCGTCTGCATATGAATGTTATTCCATTTTCTTCTATTTCTAAGATTGTCTGATTTTAATTTGGTTCTTTTTCATTGTATATAACTTGTTCTTTCAGTCTGTAACCTTAGATTTTTACTATTTTCTTAGAATTCTGGAATTTTATCAGAATATCATAGGGTGTGTGTGTGTGCACAGGAGCTTTCCCTCCTTGCCTCCTGGCTAGACAGCCGCTAACTGTTTTGATCCTCAGCCCTCAGTCTCTCTTCATTAAAGAGTCCTCTTTATTATTTAATTATTGTCTCTCCACCTATTTTTTCTCTCCTTTAGAACTCCTCGCCTATCAGATCTCCAAGATTTGTCCTTAAGCCTCTAATCATTTTTCTCTTGATCCTATCTCTGAGTACCTTTTGCTCTGTGTAATAATGTAAGTCTTCCTCTCAACTTTCTAGGCTACTAGTTGGGACTTAATAATATTCATCCCCTTTTCCAAATAATCTAAACATTGTATGTGAAAATAATTCTTTCTAGTTCTAAATTTGTTATAATTCAATCCGCTAAAGTGTTATTATTTTGTTCACGGAGTATTTCCTTCAATAATTCTGTATTCACTAGATTTTGCCTGTTCTAGTGGTCTGTTTCAATGTCTTCTCTCTGGTTGCTGGTCTCTTTTATATGCATTGTTATATTCACTAGGCTAATCACAACTCTTACCTACCACTGAGGCTGGAATCCACTGCTAGGTAGCTTTAATGGCAGCAGCTGACAGTGCTTAGAAGTCTCACTTCTACAGTGAAGCAATATTCTGGCTAGCAAGTTGTTGGTCTCCCATTGAGACAATAAAAAGAAGTCTGTCTCCTCAGCTGCAAAGGTAAATGCTAGCCGAGGTTCAGGGTAGGGAGGATGCCACATACTTGTTTCACAACATCCTTGCCCATTAGTACCTTGAAGTGGCAAAAGACTGCTACTCTTGGAAGGGAGGGGGATGCCAAGAATAGAAGGGGTGTGATCTCCTCAACCAAGTTAAGTGTGGTTCTCCAGAACCACAGAGATCTGATCCTTGTCCCAGACACTCTCTGAAAGAGCCAGTGGATATGAAACCTTGCTGCTTACATACTTCATATCATAGCAACTACTCTGCTAATAACATATTCTCAATATACTATCAGTTTATTCTCTGTGATAGAATATCTGGAGTTAACTTTCCCTTTCTATTTCTAAAGCCATCATTCAAGTCAGGATTTCATTATCTCACTTTAGGTTCCCGGTTTCTTCATTGATCTCTCAGACTAAACTCTAGCCACTCTCATTTACTCTGCACAAACTTTACTGAAAAAAAGAGTTCTCTTGGTTATTTTTGACCTTCATATAAAACAGGTCCAGCAATAAAGAGTATGATTGCTAAAATATGAAATATGAAATTGGTAGTACTATTGTTCATTTACTAGCAAACAAAGCTCTGATGAAAAGTATGTTATTCTCACAAAAATTAAGCTTGTTATTGAATCATGTGAAAAATACTGAATGAATTCTAATCAAAATTAAAACACAGATTTTGTGGCATACACAAAATTCTCTTTGAGAAGCACCAACAGGAACTTCAGAGATAAACATACCCTCCAAAACAGCTGAAACTGTGAAAAAAACCATGCTACAATCATTTAATGCTACAAAAAAGTTTTAAAAACTATGGTTTTATGAGTTCCAAATTAAAAACATCAAGGGCTAGATTTCCAAAGATAAGGTGCTAGTGTGTGACTGAATTATTTCTCTTTGGAGCACTTTAATAGTAATCCTCCAGGGAGAGTAGGAGACTTAATGAGGTTAATAATAACTCAAGAGTAACACTTGCTGGGCCAGCCAGAACAACAACACATGACATTCATTATTGTAAAGGTGTTATCCTCTATCCCATTTCATCACATCTTGCCTTATCCTCATCATTTTCCTCAGAATGAGTGGCTGACATAGCTAGAAGAAACAGGTCTTCTAGTCGTGTCTCCATTATAGGGAAACAGCTCAACCACGGCACCCTGCATGTATCCACATATGGCACACAGGCAAGTACTAAACTGTAGCTCAATCTAAGCCTTTACAGAAGGCCTTATGATGAACCTCCTGGAACATGGAACACAAGAACATGGGAGGTTTGTGAAGAGTTGCTATGTGGTCATGTTTACTTGCCTCCCCATCTCCCCTGGAAAGCTGTCATGAAGTTTTTCATTTCTCTGGTTCTAATGACATGAGACCTTTCTGTCTCATCCTGAGGACACATCTCTATTCTAAAAAGTGGCTTAGCTATAGCACAGTATTGGTTCCTCAGCAACAGATGTCCCACCACTCATGTTACAACTGCCATCTGGCCCCTTTTGTTTGTGTTGCCCTTACGATGTATAGAATAAGAGATACAGGAAGCTGGCACCTTTAGGTACTCTTCCTTTCTCTCCCTATGTAAGTAATAAACTCTGGATCTAAAAAGGGCTGTTTTTTTACTGTCCACATTCTTTAGAACTTCCTTGCCTAATGCTTAGCATCTATTTAATCTCAATCTCCATTAGTGAGCAACAGGAAGTGGAAAAGAAATGAAAAGATTTAGGGATGGGAAGAATCCCGAAGTCAGTACATTAATAATTCTAGGCAAGTTTCCAAGAAAAAAATGAGGAAGATCTAGACTATATGCTCCTACTCCTCTTAATAATATCAAGAAGGAATGGACCTGGTAGCTTGTGGCTAAATTATGCATCTGGTAACCAAATTATAGGCAAAAAATCATATTCACATCAGAATAAAATGAAGTTTAAAAGATGACTATCACATAATTTGTAAAATCTAACTTCGCATACAATAACATGTATCTTTACATGAGACTTTCTAAAGATTAAAATACATTACTATCATGGGAAAAAATGCTAAATGAAGATTTAGCATGCCACTTCTGAAACACTGTCAATAGTGTAATGCACACAGTTCAGTCTAGTAAGTTTTGGACACTATACCTGGCTGTGCACTAAGTCTCTCAAGACAGCAACCTAAGTCGCTCTATGCTGGTGTATTTGTCATAACCTATTTCCTTCCCTAGTTCCTCTCATTTTTCCTTCCTGCCTTGTCCTGACTCCATATTTTTTTGTTACTACAATTTGGAATGCTCCATACACCTCCATTACCACTTCCTTTACAACAAAGTATACATCTTTTCTTCTAAGAAATCAGGGCTATTTCTATGCCATAAAGAGAACGAAAGCAACATAAATTAGTGGTTTGGCTTAGTGTTGCTCAGACTTTAATGTGCACCTATTCATATTAAAACACCTGGAATCTTGTTAAAATGTATGTTTAAAAACAATGGAAAGACATTCAAGTAGATTGGGCCCCAAAATGTACATTTCTAATAAGCTCCCAGATGATGTCAATGCTGCCTGTTCATGGCTCACATTTTGAAAAGCAAGGATTTAAGCTGACTAATTTGACTTTGCTACATATTAGTTTGTGCTATCAAGTCTTTTTTGTGTGTATGTGTGTGCCCTACAGATGGTTTCAAATGCCTACTGATCAAATGTGAAATATATGTTTTGGGCAGGTATTTTTATATTCAAGTATAAGAGAACACATAGATCAGAATGTCAGTCTTTGCCTTGAATACAGCTGCTTTGTACATATATAGAAAAGTAACTCCTCAAAATAAAGGGGTTTCAAAAATACAAATATACCAGTATTTCTAGGTTTAGGTAGACATGACCATAACTTGACTAAGAGCCCTCTCAGACCCTGCTCCTCAAAGTATAGCCCACAGACCAATACCGGCAATACATGGGAGCTTGTTAGAAACACAGACTCTAAGGTCCCTCCCCAGACTGCCTGAATCAGAATCTGCCATTAAACAAAATTCCCAAGGAGATTTGTATGAAACATTAAAATTTAAGAAGCATGGCCCTAGCACACTCAAATTAACTAAGTGAATAAAAGAATGCTGGGATAACAAATGTTAGTTTTTCTTCATTTACTCATGACAGAAAGCATTTGGGCAGGGCAGGAGGGGAAGTATTAGCGAATAAAAAGTTCAATGAGTTAACTCAAAAGGCCTCTCTCAAAATGGCTATTATCTACTTAAATGTTCTCTGGTGGCACCAAGAGTAATCTTGGAGAAAGCATAGTAGTTGTATTTTCATTTGAATGGTTTCAGATCATTGACTAATTTACTAATAAATCAGCTCCTCCCAAACCCATTAACTGAAAAATTATTTAGAATATGACAATGTGTAGAAATGTTAGAAAATGTTACCTCTGTTCAAATTTGTTTAACCATCTTCACGTGGGGTAGGAGTAGGAGCCAAGGACTTCAATGGTACATTAAACATCAAAATGAAAAAAAATGTACATATCCTTGTGTACACCTATAGTTTGTCAGATTTTTCAAGGATTCCATTACTAAAAAATGATGAATGCTGCCAGAGTTTACAAGTGGATTTTTTACTACAGGATTTCTCAGGACCTTTACTTACATATATGGTGAGCTTCCAAGAGAGGGAGCTTGCAATATGCAGTGATTTTTCAAACTTTTCTGATTATAAGCCTAGAATACTTTGTCCTTAAGCATAAAATACTATCTCCTTGAATTCAGAACAAGCACTCAAAGACACAGCCAAAAAGTAATCTATGCAAACTTGAAAAGGCATCCTTTAGCTAATATTCTAGATTTCAGTTAGTAAAACTATTTTTAACATATGGTTAACACTGCAGAGAAATTTGATATGATGTTCAACAGCAAGATTCAAAAAAATATGGGTTAATATCATACCTTATTAACTAAGATTCAGTTCCTGCAGGGCTAAGAGCAAACTTGTTTTAAAAGTGGTTTCATCTATATAATATTCAAAGACTGCAATATAAAGGCCCACATTTCTTCAAATTAATCAGTCAAGAATCTAACCAGAAGTCATGACTAAAATGTTGCATGTAGGACAAGATATAATACTAAAAGTGAGAGAATAGTAAAACTTGGGCATTCTAGCAATTTTTTAAGTAACTTACAAGATTTGCAAAAAAACTTGACTTCACAAGTAGCCACATATACAGGAAATACAAGAAGCTCTAAGACTCACAAAAAAGAATAAATGCCATGTTTAAAAATATCTACAATATCAAACTCTATTTGATAAATTTCATAAAAAAATAAAATGTGTAATGGTAACTAAAAATGACTTTGTTCAAGTAGGTGTAGAACAGTGTCCACCCATCTAGCCATACTGAAATTAAATATGTCAATATGCCAGAGTAAGGTTAATCAACATTTATAACCAATAGATATTCAACACCTTCAATACTTACCAATATTTTTAACTCTGCTTTTCAGCTGAGAAGAATGCCTCTTCTTACTCTTTGATTTAGGAGTTTTATCTTTAGATGCCAGGCTGGCCTGTGCAGATGCTTTTCTTGTCTTGAATGTTTTAGTTACTGTTGTTGGATCTACTGGATCAGGCATACTGCTAAAGCTTTCTAATGACTCGTCATCAAAATGGCGTCTTCTGTTGGTATCTAACTGATTTTTGCGATTACTATTTGTAGTTTTCTCTACAGACACTGTAAATCCAGTCTTGATAAATGGTTTTTCTACTTCACCTTCTTGGGCATATAACCATGGTGTCCTACTGTTTTCCACTTCCTCTTCAGACTGTTTCTGATTCCTTACCAATGAAAATAAGTTTTTATATAGATTACAATGATAGATTTCTGTTTACTGAAAACTCCAGATATAGTGCTTAATTTATATTTACTAGTAGATTTAGGTAAATAAAATCGTCAACATGCTAAATATTTTCACAAAAATATGCATTAAATATGTAAATATTATATAGACTAGTGTACTAAATTATCTTAAATTTTAATACTGAACTCTTCTCACTAGATCATTTCATTGGCAAAAGTCCCAAACCAAAGATCTAGCATTCTTAATAGAAGAGTAGGAAAGAAAAATCAAGGAAGAATGGGACATACAAGGAAAACACAACAACAAAACAACTTGAAGAAAGAGCTAAGATCTGTAGCAGAGGGTCTGAAACATACATGGATTTGTATCCCCTGAAGCAGTTCAACTAGAATCAAAATTTGGTGAAAACAATGGCCATGCAACTAGTAATTTATTTCTCTTGGTGTTTTCTAGTTTAGTTCTGTTGGTAGTGTCATTTTCCAAATTTTATCTGCTAAACATTGGCATCCCTTAATACCTTAAAAGATATATTTACTGGTTATCTAAATTTGGGAAAAACAGTCAAAACAAAGTTAAACAGGTCTGTAGAATTTCTCAGAACTTTTAATATGCCAATGTACTTTACAAAATGTCTTAGAAGGAAACATAGAAAGATGTCCAAAACCTTTTATCACAGAACTTGACATAGGCAACAGTGCACTTAAGAACATAATTTGGAAGACAATGAACTACAGAGTTTAACTTAAGACAAAGATTAGCAAATTTACACTTTGCAGGCCAAAACTCAGCCTGCTGCCTGTTTTTGTACGGCCTGACAGTGAAAATAATGTTTATATTCTTACATGGTTGGGGGGCGGGAGGGAAGGAGTGGAGGGGAATCGAAGGAAAAAAATATGTGACACAATTATATGAAACTCAATTTCAGCCAATAAATAAGGCATTATTGAAACACAAACACTCATTTGTTTACATATTGTTTATGGTTGCTTTTGTACAAAAATGGCAGACATAAAAGGGAATGACAGGCACTGTAGGGCCAGCAATATTTACTATCTAAGCCCTTCACAGGAAAAGTTTTCTGACCCTGGCTCAAGACAACACTGTTCATCTGACCTCTCATCTCCATCCTAAATCAGGGAACCTATACTAGTTGAGATTTTCTGGAAGGGCTGAGGTCTAATTTAAAGTAGGTCAAATATCTGAAACAATATTAGATACCTATAGCTATCCTTTCTTACTATCAATTATGTATAAAATAGAGATAATAATGAAGTAGGGACCTTCCAGTAGGAAGGCTATTCATTAAAACTTTGAAAAATGTTTATTGCTTATGATAGAGATTCATTCAACCATCATTTCTGAATGGCAACTATACACTATAAACACTGTTGGTTCTGACAATATAATACTTTTATAAAGTAATATGAGATTTAGTAGGGAAAAATGGTTAGTACAGCTTAGAAAAACTCAGGGAGGTCAATCATAGGACTCCTAGAGGCAAATACAAAGTTGAAGTCTACAAGTTTTTGGTTAATCACATAAAAAAAATTCATGATTTAACAATTAAATAGTGTCAAATTGCTAATTTAATCCCATAATTAAAGATAAAAATATGAATTATATATTTGTAAAAGGCTAGGAAAGATAAAATCACAGAGATACTTCTGACAAACAAATATTAAGCTCAACTGACCTCTAATCTTCATCCTCCTAAAAAGATTTTTCTGAAGCAAGAATAAAAAGACTAATATTTTCACCAGCTTGCTAACAAAATCATTTTCTGGATTAAGACAATCATTAAAAACATTATTTTCCAGCTATAAAAATGCTTACAGAATGATCAATCTGACCTGCTATAACTAGTGTTTAACACTATTTGAGTCAAAATTATATTTAGGAAGATTATTATATTAAAAAAATAATATATGATGAGAAACAGAGAAAAAGAAATCTATGATTGGTACCATATATCACTAAAACTTCCTTGGCTAAAGTTGTTTTTATAATCTAACAGTACTCGACATTACATTTGGATAAGTGTTACAAACTCATTCTGATCAGGAGCTCTCAATCAAATAAGGGAGACATCGCTTTGTAACAACTGACCTCTGGTAGTTAATATTAGTTCTTAGTCCTAAATCAGTGAACTTAAAGACGGATATCACATTAAAGCCAAAACACAGTCAATGGATCATGTCTTACCCTTCTAAAATAAATCTCACAGGACACCCTGATCAAAACTCTGAACTGCTATATAGGGTTGATAGTAGGTTTGGCAGCAGGTGTATGCCTGAGCAACATCTAGTGTGATGTCCAAGTTTCATATTCCCAACACCACCAGGCCAAACAATCACAAACACCCTCCTTGTGTTTTCAAATTACATGTAATTAGATGTAATCACAAAAGTGATGTTTAAGCAAATTCTAGATTATGTTTGCAATCGAGTACCTTTGTTTTTCTGGTCCAATAGAAGAACTGCTTTCAAAAGGTTTTGGAAAAGCCATATATTCTGTTTTTCCTGAAGAATGCTGGGCTAATGGTTGCTGCTGTTCAGTGGGTGTAGAAATATTCTGAGAAAAATCTCCAAAGTTAGAAGGAAATAAAGGGCTGAAATTCATACCTAATAAAGTAATGGATAAGACAATAGAGCTTCTTTAGCCTTACTATGAAATTAAAAGACAGTTCTAATTAAATGTGGCATTCATATGCACCAAAACAAAAATCTGTTAATTAAATGAACACTCATTTATTAAATCACTGTTTACAGCTCAGCCCACTATGTTTTCAGCATTTGTGACACGAAGATAAATAAAGATTTTATCCACTTAAAAGCTGAGTTAGAAATAATAGTACCTAACATCAAATTATTATGGGATGCCAGACTCTACTGTAGGCACTATACATATTATTTCATTTAATGCTCAAAATGACGCTATGAAGTAGGTGTTCTATTCGTTTTACCAGAAATGAATAGGCTTAGAGATGAAACGTCTAGTAAATGGAAGAGCAGATGAGATGTTGGGTCTGCATGGCTCCAAAGCTTAACATGCTTTAAGCTCTACTTTAATTGAAAAAGTAAAATATAATTAAATACTTGCCATACAGTGCCATAGTGCCATATCAGAAGTATTTGCAAGGGGCTACTAACAAACAACCTGGGGGATAAAGGGTTCTGGGATGACGTCACAAAATTTGAAGTGGTTTGTGAAGAATGAACAGTCTTTGTACAAGGCTGGCACTGGTATGAAGCACACTGCAGTGAAAAGGAACTGCATGTGCAATTTCTTATATTATTTGTTACTTAAAAGCCTACTCAAAAAAAGGTTTGCTGCCAATGCTAATTGATACCCAAGAGCTAAAAAGCTTGTTAAATTTTTCTAACACCATTGTTTCTATAATCCTATTAAGAAAATACACTGTGGTATTTTTATTCATTTATATTTATATTCACAAAGCCCTTCCAAATCTCTTTCTCCCTGGAAAACACCTTCTTGAGTCACTTCATCTAACTGCTCACTTAACTTATTCCACCTCTAGAATGTCTTTTGAATTATTACTTTTCCTTTACACCTACCACCAATGCCTTAAGTGAGCTCTAATTTTTTCCCCTGCTATTAAGGCAACAGTTTTCTATTTTCTTTACGCCAGCTATATTCTTGGCTCCTTCTCTCCTATCTAACCTCAACACTATCACCAGTGTAAACTTTCTTAAATATATATCTCATGCTATCTCCGTGCTCAGAATCCTTCAAGGGCCCCTCTCATTTGCAACAGAAAGTCTCAGTTGCTCTGCAAAGCACAAAAGGCCTCTGCTGCTCTCCAGCCACATCAATTATTCTTAACCTGCCATGTCCCTAAAAACTAGCCACACTTATGACCTTCAAATTCTCTATGTGATATACTGTTTCATTGCTTTGTAACTCTGAGTGGTTCCATTGATTAGAAAGCCCTTTCCCTTATAATCTCCCTGGAAATAAATTCTATTCATTTTTTGCTTAAATAACACTTTTTCTGGAGAAAATTTGTAGATGATCTCTTGCCCCAAAGAAGAACAGGCCACTACCTCCCTTTGCACTCATGGCACTGCACTAAGCATTTATTAACATTCTTAGCTTTCTCACTAGACTCTAAATTCCTTAAAGCATTGGTCTTACCTTTGAATCCTGTCATTTATATAGTGTCTAGCACATAATGGGTGCAGGAAAAAAGTCTGAATAAAAGCCTAAGTACACACCTTTAGTCTAGTAACAAATCTCCCTACCAAGACATGAAGCTTCTCTAGAAGAACATTATCTTATTCATCCTTATTCTCCTAATATTTACATAATGCATGGTGTACAGGAGGCTTTGGATAGGTTACTTCCCTTTCTCCTTAATAAAGCTGCTAAATAATTCAAAGGTATAAGATTTAGCAATCATTCATAAATAGTTTAATTAATTCCATTACCAACCATATTAAGGTTAAGTTTTCACTATAAACACAGAAAAGTTTGTAACTTTCCTTACAAACATTTCCTACCACTCCAAAGAGACTGATAAAAATCCATGCAATAGACATTTAATATTCTCAAATACTTTATACTTGTTTATTTTCCCTTTCAGTTTTCAGTCACTTACCTGGTGCAAATGATGAAAAATTAGTAAACCCAGGTAGGTTAAATAGATTTACAGGCTGTGTTGGAAAGGTGAAAGGACAAAATAAACTGGGAGAAGAAGGATGTGATGCGTTACTGCCTCTTTCCTTGCTTCCAGGTTTTTCTGGATGCTGATTTTGTTGGCGTGTAAGTTCACTTAGCATTTGTTTCAACCTATAAAAATTTAAGAAGTCAGTAATCTAAGAATCAGTTATATTACCATCTATTTAAAGTTCATTCAACCTCAAAGGCAAGGGAAGTAAAAGCAAAAGTAAATGAATGGGACTATATCAAACTAAAAAGCTTCTGCTCAGCAAAAGAAATCGTCAACAAGGTAAAGAGACAATCATCCAAATGGGAAAATATATTTGCAAGCAACACCTCCAATAAGGGCCTAATATCCAAAATATACAAAGAACTCATACGACTCAACAACAACAACAAAAATGACCCAATAAAAAAATGAGCAGAGGACCTGAACAGACACTTCTCCCTAGAGGACATACACATGGCCAACGAACATATGAAAAGTTGCTCAACATTGCTAGCTATTAGGGAAATGCAAATCAAAACCACAATGAGATACTATCTTACACCTGTTAGAATGGCTATAATCAACAGGACAAGCAATAACAAATGTTAGAGAGGATGTGGAGAAATAGGAACATTCATACACTGCTGGTGGGACTGTAAACTGGTACAGCCAGTGTGGAAAACAGTATGGAGGTTCCTCAAAAAACTAAGAATTGATCTACCATATGAGCCAGCAATCCCTACACTGGGTATTTACCCCAAAGACTTGAAAACTCATATCCGAAAAGATATTTGCACACCAATGTTCATAGCAGCATTATTCACCATGGCCAGGATATGTAAGCAACCAAAGTGCCCTACGATAGATGACTGGCTAAAGAAGCTGTGGTACACATATACAATGGAATATTATTCAGCCATAAGAAGAGATGAAATACTGCCATTTGCGACAACATGGATGGAACTTGAGATAATCATGCTAAACGAAATAAGCCAGACAGAAAAAGTTAAAAATCACATGATATCACTTATATGTGGGAAATAAACCTAAAAGCAACAAATGAGCAGGACAAACAAACAGAGACTCATAAACATGGACTATAGGCTAGTGGTTACCAGAGGACTATAGATTAGTGGTTACTAGTGGGATAGGGGAAGAGGGGGAAATAGACAGGGTAAAGGGGGTCAAATATGGGGGGGGTAGGGGAGGGTGAAGTGGGTAAACGTGATCAAATATATAGTAGCTGAAGGAAACTGGACTTTGGGTGGTGAACACACAATATACAGATGCCAAATGATAATATACATCTGAAAATTATATGACTGTATTAATCAATGTTACCAATAAACTTAATTAAAAAAATAAATAAAATAAAGTACATTCAGAAAGAATATATGCAAGAAGTGATTCAAAAGCATGCAAAACAGGCTGACTGCTCTGATATTTACTACAACAAATATGTGCTTGTCCTGCAGGCTTAATTCAGTAACTTAGCCTTTTGAACAAGAACTGCTCTTTGCACGTCTATCAGATAGTTAAGTATAACTGTATGAAGCTCATTTTTTTGTGTGTGCAGCTTTACTGAAATAAGTTACACACCATATAATCCACCTAATGTAAGTGTGTAGTTGAATACTATAAATTTTTAAAAACAAAGGTCAAGTCCACAATATTAAAGAACACTGGGCAAATCATGGCTTATAAAATTCTCAGGTGACAGAAGACTTAAACATGCAATTTGGCTCTGTCCTTTTGCCCCAGAAGATAACTGTAAAATCCCCTGCTCAGTTTTTGCCCTTATTATATAGTCTCACTACTTCTAAGAAACAGATTACCTCTGTACATTATTCTGTTGCCATGTTAGCTGTGCATAGCACTGATTCAACTGGTGCATTATAAGGTGTACTTGAGGAGAGCCAACATTGCTGGGCATAACACTGTAAGGACCCGTGAGAAGAGTTTGGAGCAGACAAGATAGAGTCTATGGAAAGAAAAAAATTCATAATAGTTACTGATAACTTGAGAAAAATGTAGGACACTTCAACAACAAGATTTAAAAAATTTACTTTCATAGTAAACTTTACCTGCTGGTCTTGCATCAAAGTCTGACAAATACTGACACTGAAATCAAGTTGTTTCTTTAGTTGACTGATTTGTTCTTGCCATTGCTCTTTCTCTTCTACATAAGAGAGTTCTGATACCCAGCGAAGGTTTTCCTGACGTTGCATGCTGATATTCTGTTGTCTTGTCTTGGCTAAAGGACGATAATTTCCATCTGCTGAAAAAGGGCGACTATTCTTCCACCTAATGAAAGATTTAAAGCATTAAGTCATCATATATAATTGTTCGGTTTTTAAAATCTAGCAGTAAACCCTGACATCCTGGTGCATAGAGCAGTATTCTCTTTTTAAGTTTGAAAGACCCAAAAAATACAGAAAACAAAGGGGAACAAACATTCCAGGCTTTTAACCTTATACAATTATCATTTTTTACTCTTTTCCAGTGTTTTTCATTTATGTCTTAAAAACAGAAGTATACACACAATTCTGTATTCTGCAAAATAAAAATATTTATTATATCACGAGCATTTTTTTCATTCTTCATGCTTTAAGCTTAGCCATATTACATCATCAACTGGAATTACTTAGCCATTTTTTAATCGTGAAACATTTTTCACTCTTAGAACAATGTAATGAATATCTTTAAAAAAGCTTTTTCACTATTTACGATTTTTTAATTTTTGCTAAACTCCCCAAAACAGAAGCAAAGATCAAAGCTTATAAATCCTGATCCTGTCTAGCTGGGATGTATCTCAGCAACACTTGTGATATAATACAAAATTTATTTGGTCTTTGTCCCAGATTTCAAACAGTGCTCCTCCAACTCTTGGCATCCCTGAGTATCTTTTGTTATTCATAATAAGCCCCTTTAAACCACACAAGTGTTTATGTTAATAACTCTTGGCAGGCCCCAGACAGCTTCATTTTAGGGGCTGGTCACCAAAAAAACCAACCAGGTGATTATAAAGGAGTTGGCACGTTCAGCTCCATTCCTCTAACTCCAAGGAGCGTAGTAGGGTAGGGAATGGAGATTATTTAATCACTTATAGCCAGTGATTTAATCAACTGTGTGTATGTAATGGAACTGCCACCAAACTGCTGAACTAGGCAGTGGTTAGGAGAGCTTCTGGGTTGATGAACACACTTGGGAGAGTAGTATGCCCAGAGAGAGCATCAAAGTTCTGTTCCCCTTCTTCTACCCAAACCTATACATCTCTTCCATTTGGCTGTTCCTTTATAATAAACCAGTAAACACAAGCATTTTCCTGCATTCTGTGAATTGTTTTAGCAAATTATGGGACCTGAAGAGGTGTTGTGGGAACCCCCAAATTTATAGCCATGTCAGACAAAAGTGTGGGGACCCTGGGGACTGGGGACTTATGACTGGCATCTGAAGTGAGGGCAGCTTTGTGGGACTGAGCCCTTAACTTGTGAGGTCTGCCCTAACGCCAAGTATTCATCTAAATTGTAGGACACCCAGTTGGTTCGGAGAATCAAAGAAATGCTTGGTGTTAGAAAGACCAGAGACTCTTTAAATCAAGCAAAAATTTAAACCAGTGAAACTAACCTATTTTTAGTTTCCTTTAAACGGTAAGAGTTATGATTCATGCTGTTAGGAGGATACATAGAAAAGTTATCATTTGAACTGGCATCTTGCTCCTCTTCTTCCTCCTCTTCATCTGTCCGAACGACTCCTTCAGAAAGGTAACCATCTTCATCTCCTTCTTCATCTAGTGCACACTGGGTAGAACCTCCCCAAGTTGCCATTGTTCTAAAGGGTAAAAGACAAAAACCAAGTGATCATTCTGGAGATGAGCTAAATACTTTACCACCTACTATGTGCCAGACATATGTATATCAAATATATACATATATGTGCATGTACGTGTATATAAATTTTCACTGAATCATAGTAACTACAAGATGAGTAGTACTTTCCCCACTGTTGTTATAGAGAATATGTTTACTCTGCCTTCCACAAAACAATTCTTCAAATAAGCTAAAATTTTTTTCCTAAACCCCCTTCGACTTTTAACTTTTCCTTGAGTAACAGTTTTATAGATCACAGCTGTCCATAGAACTTTCCACAATAGCAGTGATGATCTATATCTGTATTGTGCAATATAGTAGCTGCTAGGTATGTATGACTAACGAGCACTTAAAATGTGGCTAGTGTGACCGAGAAAATGAATTTTTAGCTTTAACTTAGTCACCTGTATCTAGTGGCTACCATATTGGAAAGCACAATTCTATACCCACGGTTCTCAAACCTAGATGCTTATCAAAATTATCCAAAAAACTTTGTTAAAGTACAACTGTGTGGTACTCAGAAAAGAACAAAATACTATAGATGTACTTTAATAAATGCATACGGGGACACCAAGAATGGGAAAAGTTCTTCTACGAGGAAGAAAAAGAGTGAAGCTTGGTGCAGTGTTCCAGAAATGCCATCTGAGAATATCAAAATATAAAGTCACGAGAAATATGGATTCAAATTTTTAGACCTGAATACTACTATATCGATAATAAACAATCTCACAGATTACTAACTCTTACAGAAATATTCTTGATATGAAAATTTCAAAATTAAATCTTAAAAACTAAATGTCTTAAATAATAAAATATTTTAAGGTTGTTAGAAACTTTACGAACAGCAGATGTTCAATTTAAGTGAAAAAAGTGCTTATTTCTGGCCTGATGAAAAGCACCACAAAGTATCAAGCATTTCTCCTTTTTACAAGTTTAAACCTTAAGAAAATAAGGTTTATCTATTCAAGAAAATCTATACTACCATTTGATAAAGTGCCTTAGTAATTAAAAAAGAGAAAGTTGATACTAGGGAAATTGTGAACAGAAAGTAGCTCAATTTAGTGAAACTGAGTCACAAAGGTGATGCTTAAACATGACCCTCACTGAAAGAGATTTGTGCTGTGATGTAGAGGCAACAAGGCTGTCTATCCTACAGGCCTCAAGTAGATGATGTTAACAAAAATGACTGAAACAATTCTTACTTTTCTGTTCTACTTTGTTGAGGAGTACACAGGTTTTCAGATCCCTCACTTCTCAGTGAAACAGCCACTGGAGATGCAGTTTCAGCTAGACCTTGCCTCCTCTGATGTTCAGCCATCAGAGCTTCAAGCTGCTTTCTTCTCTGGCGCAGCTCTTCCCTTAACATTTCATGTCTTTGCATTTCTGACCACAGCTATTTAAAAATCAGAGTCAAGTTAGTGTAAACATCCGGATTTGTTTTCGTCTTAAAGAATAACAGGCTAATACTACTGTCAATACCAACAAAGATTTATATTCTCATTCTATCCTTTTTATACTGAGATATCCAAGTAGGCTAAAATATTTTAGTGATAAATAATAAAAAGTTAGGCAATCATTAATTCTTGATAAAAACAATACATTTCATCAACTATTAAGAGAAAGTTAATAATGTTTCCTATAAATCACAAATAAAATGCCAAAAAATAGGTTTTTCTAACTGAAATGATTACTATTTGTTGCAACTATCCTTTACATATAATTCTACCAAATATTTGCTAATAAAAGTCAATCAAGACTATTTTGAAATGACCCTAATTACTTTTTGGAAAAAAATTATTTTTTCCGCCAACTAAAAGACACAGAACAGGCTACATTTAAAAACATGTTTCACAGATATTTCTTACAACATGACATATATAGCATAAGGAATATGGTTAATATTGTATTAACATTGTATGGCATCAGAGAGGTATTATTAGACTTATCAGGTAATCACTTTGAAAGGAGTATAAATGTCTAATCACTATGTTGTACATCTTCAACTATTAAAATATTGTATGTCAACTGTAATTAAAAAATAAATTTTAAAAAATTTATAACTTAAGACTTAAGAACTTAAGACTCAAGGGTACAATATACAGTACCTCGTTATCTACTATTGAAGGATCTTCCGGCTCAAAAACAGATTTGCTTGCATTGGTTACATTTTCATTAACAGTTGGGGTTGAAGTAACAGCTGGCATATATATTTTTGTGGGACAATTACCCGCACTAGTGGCTGACAGCTAAAAAAGGATTTGTGAAAATTATTATGAGGAATTAAAGCAATATTGTTAATTCCATAAAAGCAGTTATTGTACTACTTTTCTAGGGTTCTAGTAACATATTTAATGTTATTAGAAGACCTCAATTGCCATCATAATCCAAAGAAAATCTGACATAATAAAGATGAGAACACAGGCTAAAGTTGATGAGTAGTAATCAACTTTCAGGAACAACAGAGAAAACAGGAATAAAATGTTATTGTAAAAAATTTCATATATTCAACCCAACTCTAGCATATATTCCTCTGGACATTGTATAGACTGGGAATAAGAAAAAAGGATTAGATAAAGTAGAAAAGGTAAGAGTCTAGAAAATAAAGTTATATTAAAAATATTGATGTATTTTCCATTCCTTGAAAACAAAACCCGACTAAAGAATAAAGCTCACCCGTAAAGTTCAGGAAAAAAAATCTCAAAAAGAATTCCCTTTCCATATCAACTCCACTCCTGATTACCTGACATGGTCAAAGACTGTTCATTCTCTGTTCAAAGACTATGTATAGGGTACTATTAATAAGCAAAGGTATATACAGTTAATATTCAAATTACAAATAAAATATTTCAATTAATCTCCCTAGATAACCCATGATGGTTTAAAAGCTTTATTATATAATCTTAGTCCCTTAATTGCTATGTTCAAACCAGAGTATTTTAATAGTTATAAATACCCATGTTCTGAATCTACAGCTAGCTACAGATTTCTAACAACTAAAAGAATGGAAATAATCAGTCAATTCCTATGTGCTAGCTTTCACAGTATAAATATATATCCCTAACCCATTTCATTACTTCATCCGTTTCATTAATCATAAAATTAGCAGGTATGTCTGTTGTCTCAGTACTAGAAAAAGAGTACTTTCAGTTGACATTGAGTTTTAAACATCTTTTCAAAGAAAGAAATTTCCTAATTACCTGTAGGTCAGGACATGCCTTTTGCAATGCTTGAATTTTCTCTTGAATCTTAATCAGTTTCTTTCTTTCTTCCTGCAATTGTTTGAGCTCTCTCTGTTGCTGCTGTAGTTTAGCCTCATAAAATTTCTCTCTATAATTAAATTAACATATTTGTGGGCTCTAGTAAATCTGATAGCATTAAGCATGATATAATACAGTACACTTAGCCAAGTAGTTTCTCTATTACAGACACTAAATTTTTATTAAATGAAGGCTATGAGCTTAACATACCTTGCCTTTTCATTTACTCCAGCATCTTTCTGTATTTTATTGGCATTTCCTCTAGTGTTATTTGCATTTTGTTTAGTGTCTTCTTCTGCTGGGTAGAAATCATCCACATTTGAAGTACTGGCAGAAATAACTCCTTGATCTGCTACATCATCATCCTAAAACCACATCATTATGTTAAAATAATCTTGATATATCCATTTTATATCTTAGTAAATACCATTAATCCATCAAATTTACATAGAATAAAAATTAAAGAAGCAGAGAAAGTACATTTTTTGAGAACACTGAAGTTACTCCTTTACCAATGGCAGAAAATGAGTATTAAAACTAAACAGTACATTTAAAACTTGAGCTGCCTATTACACAGCAATGACAAATATTAAGTTGCTTTTTTTTATCTTGACCAGATACTGAGCTATTAAAGAAAGCTTTCTAGAAAATATAAAGATTAAAAAAACATACTATTGGAGCTGGGAACTCTTAAGATTTAACTATGATATTAACGATTTCATAGAATCAATGTCCATTGTCGCTTACTTAAAATGTTCCATTTCCTCACTTTGTCTTTAGTTTGCCAAACAAGTGCCAATGGCTCACAATAGAAAAACTAATGAGAATTTACCACATCAAATCTATAATAAGTACTGTAAAAACAACTAAAGTTCCTATCTTCCTAACGGTAGATCCACATCTTCTCTTGAAATCAATATACCTATTAAAATGGGAGTTTGGAGTGAACTACTACACTTTCTTAAAAACATTTAATTCTACATATTTTACACTTATTTACTTATGCTTTCTCTGAGGTCCTCAACTGAAACGTTAACCTTTGGAAATATCATTCTAATAAAACCTTAAAGAGTTAGAGCTGACTGTTAATTATAAAACTATCTAATTGATTTTAAGTTTGTAGACAGTGTTATTTTGGTCTGCAATCTAAAAACCAACCTAATTCCTTATTAGTATGGATAGGATTACAAAGTAACTAGGTTGGGACTCAAGAAAAAAGCTAGATCATGAGGTATTTTCACATAATAAAAAGTAGAAAAAATATGATACAAGATATATAAAACAACAGTGCATGACATTTCAGAGGGCAATATGAATAAACAAGTGAAATGACATAATCTCCAACACTAAATACTAAGTAATTGACTAAAGAATTATTGTACTGATACGTGTTGCATAACAGACTAAGGAACTAAGAGATGGCCATCTGGAGACTTCTAAGACACATAAAGTTTCATAAGGACAATGTAAGTTGTCCAAGCTAATCTAATCATTAAGAGTAATAACAGCTTTATATAATCATGATAACTATACATATGTCTAGACATTCTCCTGAGTCTCTTGGCAAAGGATATATGCAAAGATACAATAAAAAAAGACTACCCTTAGTAAAATGAGTAAAACTCATTGATCATTTTTTCAATAGCTCTCTTTCAGGAGGAGACCCCTTAATTAATCCCTCTAGGTTGCAGTTTCCTCATTTCTCACATATATTTCAGGTCTTAGAACACTCTCTAAAGCAAAAGATCTCCACTCAATACAGGCCTAATATTAAGCTGATTCATCTGTAAACTACCAAGTTATTCATCATTTCTGATTATTAATACTTTGGGTAATAAATGTGAAGAAAGGAATCTTTTAAAAAATGGGGAAGTCACAAGATAGCACAAGCTATTATTGTTTTAGAAGCTGTCTTAATATTCTCAAAAGGTTATACTATTATGATCAAAGTTCAAAAAGTAAAAAAGACATTTAAAAAGTAAGTCTTCTTTCCATCCCTGTCCCCTAGATCATTTCATTCTCCATAGGTAACCAATGTTATTGGTTTATATATTTATAGATATACTTTGAATATATGAGCAAAAACACGTATATATTACATACACAACTATGTGTGTTTGTATTCATGTGTTTATACAAAAGCCCTTGCTATAAGAGAGAAAACCTGGAAAAAGCCAAAAGCCAATTCCAGTACTGGTTAAACAAGCTGTAGTATATCAATATAATAAAATGCAATCAAGGGTATAGGAAAATGGACTCATATACCACTGAGATACCAATTAATAGAGTCATTCTGGAGAGCAATTAAGCAGTGTCCATTAAAATTAAAATGTGCATAAACTCTGACATAGCAATTCCACTTCTTTTCTGCTCTTGAAAAATACAAATGCAAAGAGGCTTGTACAAGAATGTTCACTGGAGCATTCAATAGGATCACAAATTAACTAAAGCCCAGTGACACTACAGAAAACTATGCTGCAGCTAAAAAGACTTGTATTTAATACATACGCACACGTGCATATGCACTATTATTTATATCCTATAGTTACTTTTTATATAATATTTCATAATTATTCATCTATAAAATTATACAGAGCTACATATACTGATATAAAAACTTCTCTAAGACATTGTGGAGTGGGGAAAAATAGCAAGCTGTGTAATAATATATAATTTTTAAAATCAAAACTTCTATGTATTTTTTAATAAGTGTATACTGATGTACATAAAAGCACAGAAAAAGGGTCTGAGAAAATAGAATTTATAACTTCTGTGAAGGATAATGGGATTATAAATGGAGGTCCAGAGGGAGTTTACAAGCCACGTTTCCCTTTTCTAACAATGGGAGCATTCATCTGTTACTTGAGTTATTCAAAATTAAGTAGCATTTTAAAGAAGTTTTGAATAAAATTTGAAATTTTTTTCATGCATGATAAAAACTGTTTTTCTATAATTTATTAATGTGCTTAATTTTAATGTTTTACACTTCATTTTTTCCAACTATAACATCTACTGATATTATCTATGTTATAGTCCTCTAAATGAAGTTTTTTGGCTTCCAAAAATGATACAAATTTCAATACTTTAGGGTCCCAACGTTATTTGGCACCAGGGATCTGTGTGTTTCTATGAAATCTAATGCCTGACGATCTGAGGTGGAGCTGAGGCGGTGATGCTAGCACTGGGGAGCGGCTGCAAATAAAAATGAAGTCTCACTAGCTTGCCCACTGCTCACCTCCTGCTGTGCAGCCCGGTTCCTAACAGGCCACGGGCTGGTACCAGGCTGTGGCCCAGGAGTTAGAAACTCCTGCTTTAGAAAGTCACTCTAAAAAATATTTCTAGTGATTACATTACTGAGAAGTAGCAACACCTAATAGATGAAAAAGAATGAATAAAAGTTCAATTATTTTTGTTGCTTTAGAAAGATTACAACTAGTCTAACAAACTGCAAAAAGCTAAATAAGTTAGTCAATACAGAAATGTTAATAGTTATGTAACTTCATACTTATGTACAATGGCTTTTTAAAATTTATGACTAATAGTTCCAACTTTACTAATTTGGTCTTACTGAACAAGACAATATGTATATGGTTAATAGTCTCAATTCTGACTCTGATTACAATATAACCTTGGTCAATTAATCTGTTTAATATCTACCTCACTGACATTTTACAAGTAACTGATACAAAACTGGTGATTTTGCTTATATGTAGAATCCAAAACACAAAATAAATGGGCAAACAGAACAGAAACAAACTTATAGATACAGAGAACAAATTGGTCACCAGATGGAAGAGAGGTTGCAGGGATAGGTAAAAAATGGTGAAAGGGATTAAAAAGTACAAATTTCCAGTTACGAAAATAGTCACGGAAATATAAAGTACAGCATAGGAAATATAATTAATGATAACAATGTATGGTGTTAGATGGGTACTAGACTTATCAAGGGGATCACTCTGTAAGGTATATAAATGTTTAATCACTATGTTGTATACCTGAGACCAATATAATATTGTATGTCAATTGTAACTGAAAAACAAATTTTAAAAAATAAAATAAAGACTAGGGTCTCCTGCAAAAAAAACAAACACATCTGTTTTTGTAATAAAGTTATTATGTTGGAACCCAGCCATATACATTTGTTTGCATCTCAAATATGGCTGCTTCTGCACTGAGTAGTGACTGTACAATCCACAAAGCCTACAATATTTACTATCTCACCCTTAATAAAAAAGTATGCTCATCTCTGATATATGGCATGTAAAGTGCTCAGCACTTAAACCTCACATACAGTAAGAACTCAATAAACAAATATTAGTATAATTATACCAACAAAATTATCAAACAAATTTTACCATTAGAGTATACTATTTGACAGTTTTTTAAAAAATCAAGCAGTTATCTACCTGTACCATAGCAACAAGATCTTGTAACTGTCTAAGTTTCTGTTTTGCAGCCATAAGTCTATTGATCTTCTGTTCAAATTCAGCATCTTCTGGAGCCTCGTCAACCACACTGCTCCTATGACTAGATAATGAAGCTCCACTGACTCCCTCATCTTCTGCTTCTTCCTCCTCTTCCTCCTCATCTTCACCTTGTGCAACATGAATCCCCTGTTCTCCTTCTCTATTATATCGACAATCTGCTGGAAACATGTATTATTAAAACAGTAATTTAATAAACTTAAGAGTACTAATCAAAGAAAATCCAATTCCCAAGACTATAACAAAAATTTCTGTGAATAGTCATATTCATATTATCATACCTAAAGGAGGTACATTTAAAGCCCTTATGTTGGCAGCAGATCTGTTGTTAATTTCACAATTAGAATTAACTGATCTGCCATCTCTATTATTAGAAACACACTGTGCATTAGAATTACTATTGACTTCATTCCAGGTGGCAGCTACTTGTGGATTTCTAAAAGAAAGAAAACAGCCTGAAGTTATTTAAGGTAAAAAAATAAAAACAACATTAAAAATCAAAATTTTAGAACTGTTGATAAAATAATTCCATAAGAACATCATTGGCTACTTCCCCATTTATATTCATACTATGAATAAATGGCTTGTGCTTTTCATTAACTTCTGCTATTTGGAAATTTAATAAGAAAAACATCTGAAAAATCAAAATTATATCTAAAAATAGAGAGGTAAGAAAATGCTAAGTTAGATACTTCTTGTGATTTACTTGCACTTGATCTAACAAACAGCAAATTTACTAAACTACTTTTATCAATACTTTTCTATTTTTTTCCTTTACAGAGCAAGTAAGATTACACGGAACAAAACAGCAGACTTAACAGGAGAAAAGTTTAACTAAAAGGCAAATAGCATTCAATTGAAGTTTCTTTGATTCTATATTAAAAGTATTAAGTTAGAATAA
The DNA here is from genome assembly GCF_902729225.1 of Pteropus medius. Classification (NCBI taxonomy): domain Eukaryota; kingdom Metazoa; phylum Chordata; class Mammalia; order Chiroptera; family Pteropodidae; genus Pteropus; species Pteropus medius. The sequence continues at coordinate 2,520,515 of NW_024350325.1, forward strand.
ATATGTTCGAAAAACAAAGAAAGTTCTTACCGAATGTTAGTAACAGGTTCAGAATTTTCATGCTCAGAGTCATATTCTGACTCTTCAGTTTCTTCATCTTTTGTATTCTCATTTACAGCATCTGTCATCATATCTGATGTTTGCTCATAATAATGAACTAATTCTCTTAGTTCATTCAATCTTTTTCGAACTTCATTTAACTTCCTGAAAAACAATATATATATATATGTATATATTAATATCCATTTCAGCAAAGTAAAGCATGCATTGTTTTCATGATAGCAGCCAGCACAAAATTTAAACCTAGTTAAATATCTAGGCAGTGTGACTATAGAGATTTAATTTCAAGTCCAGCTTACTCAAAATCTCATCGCTTTATTTTATGTTGTTAGGGACAAAAGCCTAAGAAAACCAGTTTCAAGTGCTCACTTTAAGCAGATAGCTTAAAATTCAATGTCAAAATATATTTGATAGCTTAGAATTCAATGTCAAAAATATTTCTAGGTTTCTTAATACATATCAAAAATGAGAAGTACAAAAATACTCAATTTGAGTACCAGCTCTCAGACAAGTCAGGTATGCGGGCATTATTGAGCATTTACAGGTTCCTGATTTGTCTGTAACAGAGATCTTGATTTGTCTGTAACATACAGAGATCTATAACACAGAGTGTTTACCAAAAATAACAAGTCTGTTGAGTTTTTAGTTAAGTGCCAAGAGTTATGCCAATGTTTTTAAATCCTTAAAATACCTTTATGAACAGGTATATTATTATCCCTATTTTACAGAGGCTAAGTGAGGGTAAGTTATAAGCCCACAGTCACACAGCCTTGAGAGCTATAATTTCAGAGTTATCTGACTCTATAAAGCCTGGCTGAGATCTAAACTATTTGAATATAGAAATCTTATAACTTTAGTCCAGCTATTTCTAATCTTTTATTTGAAAATGGAAATACATTACCTAACAGAAATTACCTGTATTACAAAGTCACATATCACTTGGACAACTCAAAGATTGGCCATATAACACACACACATTTCTATCACCATATCACTTAAGAATGTTTATATTATAGTTTTTCCAGTATTAGCGATAATCAAAAAAAAAGAAAAATCCCAGAATTTATTCCCACTATTCAATTCTGATCTTTGTAACAATATTTGTAAAAGTGTTTTACTGGAGTTTTTCAGTTGGATTTAGATGGCCTTCATTTTCACTCTCATTCTGAGAAACTAGAGAAGCAGCAGGATAAGGAACCGATGATGTGAGGCCACTGGATTCTCCATTGACAACTGGTGCTAAGCCTACAGAAGCCGAGGGAGCTGAAGTAATACTTCTTTGATCCATACTCCTTTGTGGAGAGGCTGAAGAAGGCACAACTACCAACAAACAAACAAACAAAACAAAACAAAAAAAACACAAGTTACCATAAACAAATATGGCATTAAACAATGATTATTCATAGTCTGCTTAGATGTAGGAAAAAAAAAAGTAATCATTAACATCTTAAATTCTGCAGATTTAAATTTCAGAAACTTAAGGATATAACATTCAGGTCACTTATTAACATGTCCCTCAACCAAACGCAGAGTTAAAACAGAAAAGAAAGAACACACACAAGATGGAAATTGGTAAGAATTATGATATTTTACCTTTAAAAAGTAACTAGAGTATTCTTTGATAAACTTGGTTCTAGGTTCAGTTAAACAAGGCCACTGTGAATGATGTGCAGTACACCAATCTACAGATCCTTACAGGGCAGCCTTACCATGTTATATCTCTAAGTGCTCATAGGAAATTATATTTGGGCTCCAAGATGAAACTTTTCCTTGTTCCAAAAAAAAAAATCCATACCATGAAATACTGCTCAGCAATAAAATGTACTAATTAGATGATGGCTAATCCTCTTTAGACCTTGAACTACATTTTAATTACTTTTCTGTCCACACAGATCATACAAAGAATATCTTATGCTTTCAAGAGTAACAGAGATTAAGAATCTTTGCACTTCTCTCTTACGACTTTAAAACTAGTCATTTATCTCTTTCTCATAGCAACAACCATAATTTTTTGTTGCCAACAATATCAATTGCTACAGATGGTTTCCAGTAGTCTCTTCACTCTATTCCTTGACTGTTCTACTTTTTGCTGCTTCTTTCACAGTTTCCCAGTGGGAAGAAAATGACTTTTTGGCATCATCGACAGGCAGAGTGCTGCTTTCTTTATATGTATAAAACTGATCACAAGGCCTTGAGTACAACTTTCGAATTTTAAGGTTTTCTTAGTTGTCTTAATCTGTTTAGGAAGGATAAGCACTGGGATTAGATTATATTCTAGATCAGGAAGAGATTAGCAGAGGTCAGGGAAAAGAAGAGAGCATGTTTCAGGGCCAAATCTTTTGGAGGTAGCAGAGAAATAAGAGATGAGTGAAGGATAAGGAACAGGGACTCCAGAAATGCTTCTACCCCTTGTTTTTTCTTTAATAAGATAGCAGCTGGCTGTTGGAGAATAATGACCAGTTGGGGCTGATCCTACTGACTCCGTTTCCAATGCTTTAGCTCCTACTACTAACTGTTTGGGTAAGAGGCAAGAACCAGTCGTGAGAAGGTATAAGGACAACAAATGAGAACCAGCAACTAGATATGAATTAGAGGCAAATAAAACATCTGTGGAACAGAAAAGATAGTTCCTATAGTATAAGTAGGATGACTACTGACTTTCCTATTTAACTAGTATAACCATATAACTAGTATAACTAGGATGACTATGCCTTTCCTATTCCCACCTGAGATGACTATTTATATATTTTTAAAAAGGATGTAAGTTATAGAATTTCTGAGCTAGACTATTTATACTATATAAGTATCTCATAACTTTTTTATAAGTACTTTCTAAATCTAATAGTTTTTAAATCAAAGTACTAATTTGAGTTATATTTAAGGAAAAATTTTGAAAATTCTAAAAAATGCAGTATTATTATGTCTAAGCAACTAAAAGCTACCACCTTCTCTTCTACTTTTCCCTTATTAAATAAAATCCTACCAATTTTCAAGGCTCAACTTTATTCTTTCCCTTTTCTGAATTATGAAACAGATCCACCATCTATTTGGCTTTTATCATACACTGCCTTGTTATTTAAAAACTTCACATGCAGGTCCTATTTCTCCACAAAACTTATAATTTTCTTGAAAACCTGTTCATTCATTCACCAAGTATTCACTAATTATCATGTGCCACCATAATACTATGTGTCCTACATCTTACATGGCTAAGCCAGATTTACTTACATGATGAATTGTTCAGATGCTGATCTCGAAGTGTATGAAGTTCCCCAAGCAGTTTGTCCATTTTTTGTTTCTTTTCTTGTAACACTCTCATTTTGCTAAAAAGTTGGACTTTCTCATCAGGTAAATGTTCTGAAACTGATGAATTCCTGCTCTGAGAAACCTCCCTAGTTAATGAAAGACTTTCTGCTTGTCTCCTATTATCTGGAACAGCTGGAGACTATTATAAAAAAAAAAGGAAAAGAAAAATAACGACTAAGGAATTAAAGGTTGCATTCTCATTTTGAAAGTGCATAAAAATTCTTAATAAAAAGCGATAAATAATTTGCCGAAGTTGTATTGGTGGGTAAATGTATGTCTTTCCTATTCCTAAATTGCATAGTGCTTCCTGGTGTGCCACTATAACACACATATACATATGCTTTTACAGACACACATTAACTACACGGTGGTCTTGGATTCACTGGATATTATTATCTGGATATAAATCAAGTAATTCTAAATTAATCCAGAAATGCCACACTTCATACAAAATAAACCTTCAAAGATATTTTCTTTTACTATCTTCTTAGAACTACCACCATAAACTCTAACTTCTTAGCCTACCAGTTTTTCCTACCACTCCTTTCTTATGTTCTTCTATTTAAAATATATATATATGTGGAACATTTAGAAAATTCACTAAGGCTTTAGGGAATCATATAATGAATAAAAAGCACTGATCTCAGTCCAATTTTAACATTTTGCTACATTTGCATCAATTTTTTTTAAGAGAAATGTAACATTAAAGATATAGCTAAAGCTCTAAATGTACCAGTCCCCAATCCTATTACTCTATCCAGAGGTAATCATAATATAAAATTAGATATCTACCATTCTTATATATGCTTTTATTTCATAATGCCTATTATGTATGTTCTTTATATATTTTAAATATAAACTAAGTGGTATTCTTCTTAAACTTGCATTTTTTGTTCATTAGCTCTGGTTCGGTTACTGCAACTGGTTACAGGATTTCACCCTAAAGTATATCATAATTTATTAGTCCATTTCCCTGTTCATGGACATTTGTTTCTGACTTTTTGCTATTATCACAATGCTGCCATGAACATTCTTGCACATATCTCTTTGTGAACATGAGTGTTTCTCTAAGGTGGGCCGCTGTATGGTTACTAGGAAAAATTTACTATATATTGTTAAATAACTCCCTAAAGTGGTTGGGCTATATTCTTATTTTCATTTGGTTGGCAGATAGGAGAGTGAGTCTTCAATCATACTTATTTCCAGTGGAGAGGTATCAATTCACCCTTTATTACTCTAGGCCCACAACAGACTGAAAATTTTGCATTTGTATCATTATTTTAAAAGGTTAACAAATTATAAACTTATTAACTCCAAAATTAAACTTAAGAGTTTTCTTAAAATTGTTAGTAAAATAATGCAAGATGATGATAGATTCAAACACAACTTAAAAGTTGTAACCATTAATCTTTGAGAGGAAAAAAGAACACGTCATCTAGTAGCATACAAAGGGAAAATTTCACTATTCAATTCAAAGTAGATTTTCCTCTAATTTAGTGTTTCTCAACATACAGTCCCAGCACAGACTACCAGCACTGGAATCACACAGGGAAGCCCATCCCAAATGTATGAATCATAATTTTTGAAAGAAGGGAGATTCTACTAACCAGAAATTTACATTTTTTTTAACAATCATGCCAGGTGATACTTATGCTCAGTAAAGTTTGAGCACCACTGTTACAATTAATGTGATTTTAAACTCGACTATATTAAATTGTTACCTGAGAATCACGAAGCTGATTATGAAAACGTTGAATTAAATCATTCAATTCTTCATTTAATTCAGATGTGATACTGACTCCAGATAGGCTACCTGAAGTTTCTGCTACAGCTGAAAAAAATTAACAACCATTCATTAAAGCAAACAAATAAGTACAATATCTTTTCAATTTCTAAGAAGATAAAATTAAATTTTGGGGGAGGGGGGGAAGGAACTAAAAAAAAAAAACCTCACCTAATTTGAAACTAGTTAACCCTCAGATTTATCTGCCAACCTATCATTTAAGTTTCCATCTAACCTGAAAATAAAGGGAAACTCAGAAATCATCTTTCTCTGTTCCACCATTCGAGGGACACATATGACCCAATTAAGAAGTAAATGAATGGAGTGAAGGTGGGGGTGGGTATTTCAGGCTGCGTTAGGGGAAAGGCAGGAAAAGTGGTTAGCCTGAAAAATAGCAGCTGATTCTGACAGGTCTCAATCCCCACCTCTCCCAACATGAACGAGAGAATCAATGCTCTCGTTAAGGAGCTGGCAAATTTTACTTAAAGATTCAGATAATAAATATGCTGGGTTTTGTGGAAATATAATTTTTGTCTCAACTACCCAACCTTGCCACTACAAGGCAAAAGCAACAGACAGTACATAAACAAATGAGCAGGGCTGTGTTCCAGAAAACTTTATTAGAGGCAGTGGGCCAAATCCAGCTGGCCGTAGTTTGCTGACCCCTGCAATAGAACAGATAATTTATTGAACTGCTTGTGACACAAGTCATACTAAAAGACCGTAGTTTTTATCCTAAGGCAGTATTCTGATGGAAATTTTGATAACAGTTACTGGTCTGCTACCCAACCACCCCGTGCTTATCCTCTCCAGCTCTGAAAGAGGCACTGGCTATAAACTGCTTGTTTTAAAGGAAAATACTAGATTTCCCCACTGAGAAATTAGAATTTTGGGGCTAGAAAGAATTCCTCATATCTAGTTCAAATCTGTTTTGAAAAGAAAGAAACTACCGTCTCGATAACTAATACAACTTTCTAGTTAAATGATGAAAGGAGTACTTGCTCCCATGACAATTTATGTTGCCTCTCATACACCAGAAGATTATTCGGCTTTTCATCAGTATTCCCGTTAAATCTCATAAATACAAAAATCTATTTTAAAATTGCTAACCTAAAATTCTTTGAAATAGATAAATTTAAACTTATTCATTCTACCAGTGGCAATACTACACATTAAAAAAAAGGAGACTACCTGCTTACTTAAAAATAAAAGTTCATATTCATAAATAAAGACCATTGACCTAGACTCAAGAAATCTGATTCTATTAAAATTCCGTAGAAGCGTAGGTAGGCAAGCCACAAATTCTATATTAGAGTTCCTTCTCTATAAAATAAGAATAAGAAAAAAAGCTCCAGCAACTAACAGTTTTCTTATGATCCAAGGAGATCATGTAAATGTAATTACATGAAATAACATAACTATCACAGCAAAGTCTTACATCTGATACTCCAAACATTAAAAATATTTAAAAATATTTAGTACTGGTCACTGGTAAAATGTTTTTTCCCCCAGATATATCTGTAATAGCTAATGATACTTTTGGATTTTATAAGGAAAAAGTGGAGATAAAAATCTGTATAATTATTAATATATATCATGCTATATACAAAACTATATAATTATTACAAGAGTAAGGTACATGCATGTCATAAAGTTCCTCATGAAAATGCAAAATTAAGTTATCCATAACAGTGATCAGAGGGCTGAGACAGTGGGGCTAGGTGCAGACTGCATAATAAACTGAGTAACAACAAGCTAACCTCAGTGAGGACTGAAAGTAGAGAGCCTACAAGAGATAAATTATTATTAGACTGGGATGATGGACTAGAAAATATACCTTCATTTTACTGAGTTTAAGTAAGTAATCATTTGTTTTCAACTTAATGAGAAATTAAACACGTTGAAGGTGGTGAGTCAAACTATAAAATTGTACTCAATATTAAAGAATTCAATAAAATTTCCACCTAAATGATACATGGCTATGCAAGAAGGAAGAAGAAAGAATATTTCTGAGTCTCAGGAAGATTGTACAGGATATATAGTTCAAAAAAACTAGTGTACCTAACTGGATACCTAATTAGAACTACTACTAACCTTAGAAGCTAAAGAAGCTCTATAAATTTAATCGCTGTCTCACTTAAGGTTTTAACCCTTAGGAGGCAAGCAAACTATGGCAATCCTTATTGAATAAAGTACTAAAGGTGGAAATAAAAGCATCAAGAGCTCTATCAGTCTGAGGTACAAAAATAGAACTACAGCCTATCCCTTTTACCTCTTAAGGGTACTCTCTGATGAAAAGGAGAGCGAGCTGGCTGTCTGCACGGTACAGTATGATGGCCAGGAGTTGTCCCTGCAATCTTTTCTGCATAACCAGAGAAAAGCACATGATAGGGTAAGCCTCACATGTAAGTTTCTAAGCTAGTCAACAATCAAGATCTAACTATACAATAACCAGAATCCACCTTGCAATTCCATTATTTATTGAGCCTTGCTTATAAAAGCAACATTCTAAGTCTGTGGCATACCTGAATCATCCATCACAGCAATAGCTTGCTCTGCTTTATGTTGCAGAGCCAGAAGAGCAGCCTGTCGTCCCTGCAGAGCTCGCAGTTGCTCCTGCTGCTGTAACATCCTTTTTAATAAATCGTGTTGTTTCTTCAAATTTTCTATCTCTTCCATAGGCTCCTGCTGAGGATCTCTGGCCTGGAAAATAAAACCAACAATACTTATATCTAATAAAATTCATGTTCCTGTTTCAACTAGCAATGGCAAAGTACATACGCAGGTAATAAAAGAGTATTAAATATACCATCCTAGATATAGTTTTAGTAGACTGAAAGGAAAAGAAAAAAATGATAATACAGAGATAGCTTGTCATATTAAGGATTAGGCAGTTAGACAATTTCACAGTGAAAAATCATAAACAATGGCATGGCTTAGCACAGAAAGGAATTAATAAAAGGAAAGTAAAGAAAAGGCAGACAAAAAAAAAAAAAAAAAAAAAAAAATAGGGAGGCCAAGAGGGCAAAAGGAGCCCCTACCCTCCCGCTCCCACACACCAGGGATCCAGGCCTTACAGAAAAGAAGGAATAGATCACACCAGGCTAATGCCTAAAAGTATCCTTGAAAAAGACCAGACTAAAAAACATTCTGCCTTACTCCTATAAGTGATGTTTAAAAAATCAACAAAACAAAAACAAACCCACTATTTTCTAACCAAGGACAGAAATTTTAAAAATACATTTTTATTTGACAGTTTGACGTGTATTTAACAGTTTGATGTGAAAGGCTTTAATTTACTTGCATCACCTTATACAAGCAAATGATAAAGCAAAAATTTTATATTTTTTCTTTTAAAATATGTTCATTTAGCTGATCTTGAAGACATTAAGTGCTTTGAAATTCCCTCCAAAATCTAGCATTTTGCTTAAAAGTAGCAGATCAGATTATTTTAAAAACTAAGTTTTAAAAAACTACTCAAATGTAACAACTAGAAAAAGTAAGTTGCTTAAGCAAAAAAAAATTTAAATATAACAATAAATTAGCCAAATTATGCACAAAATGTTTACCATAATGGTATTTTTCATCATTGATTTGCCTTATTAAAAATCCTATTTTAAAAGTTTAATGATTTTACCTACTATTTACAAAAAATACTTCTATTAACTTAGACGTGAATATTATATTCTTTCTTATCCTAACTCATCTTCTTAGTTCTGGCTTTTCAAGACTGTTTATATCTTGGGGAGGGAGGGGGGGAAACAATTAGAAGGGGAGAAGGATAACTATCAATAGCTCACTTCTCAGATTTGATTCAAAATAATTCCATCAAAGTCATTTGTAAAATGTTAAACCAGATCCAAATAAGTACAGATCTCAACATAGTAAGAGAAATCTCTCCAGATTGATATTAAATACTTCCGCAAAGTATCAATGGTAATTAATTAGGAGAAGAAACATTACACAAATAAGGCAAAAAAAACCATCTAGGAAAAAAGAAAACCTTCAAGAATGTTTATCGCCATCTAATTTATAATCTTCCCATCTATCAAAAATAATTTAGACCTCAAAGTAACCTGAAAGCTATCTAATTTTAAAAATTTAATATTATGGACTTTTACACTTCAAACAAATTAACTTTTAAAAAGAACTTTAATTCTCATTAGTCAAAGAATTTAAAGAAACAGTTCATTAGTCAATGAACTATTTATTATAGTAAATACAATTACCTTCAGATTTTTCACTAATCCAAAAAGGAATTCTCAACAATTTCTGAAATTAGTGAGACTTTATTACTGCAATAACTTTTGCATCCATAAAATATTTCAAAATAATATTTTTAAAAACAGCTGAAGGAGATGGGTGGGGACTATTATCAAACATAAAAAAAGCAAAGATGAGAAAATGAAAATAAAAATATTTAAGAACAAGAAGATGGTGCATGGAACAGAAATCCAAAATGGAAGCTAGAACTATGTAAACCATACAAACACTTATTTTTATTTAAACTTTTTGAGTCACTTTTAACAAGCACCTTTTTAGTTTATAGATTAAAAAAATAATAACTTGGGCATGAAATCCTGAGTTACATATAGGTAACAGGTCCAATTTCAGAAAACCCTTATTCCTCCTTTTGCTCTACTCAACTGAGGTTCTTCCAGTAATTCTTCATGGATCAAATATATTTTCATAGCTAAAAGGTACTACAGATAATATGTACTCCCATTTTTTTTTTCATGTGAAAGGTGAGGATTTATAAGCCCAGAGATAAAGCTGTGATTTATCTAATATCACAAGTAGGGGAAGCCAGAATCCTAGGTTCTGATTTAGTGTTTTTCACATCATGCTGTCTGCCCCAAAATTATGCACTTAGATAACTCTATATACAGAAGTCTAAGACACGATCACTGAAGCAGCATAGTGTGATTTGGAAGACAAGGCTAGCCCACATGAAATTAAGTGGAAAATGATAATAGAGTGTAGACAGTATTTAAAAAAGAAGCTTATAAATTCTGTAAGAGCTAAGATTAAGTGAAGGGGGTAAGATGAGTATGGAAAAACAAAAAACCATGGCTATTTGTGGAAGGTTTCTTTTTAAAAATTATGTGAAATATCGTTTATAAAATAGGCTCTGCCCTTGTAGGAAGCTTGAGAAAACTGATCATTGCCTATTCAGCTGAAACTTACAAGACTGATTTAAGCTCTGAATCTCAGTTAAGACCTTAACCTTTTTTCCCACTCCTCTAACAGAATACATTTTATAAGGATGTTAAGGGGGGATGGAGGTGAGGTAGGGAGAATGACAGATTCTACACAGCAGAGAAAGAATGAAGTCAGTCAGTGGGAATTAGGAATTTTTTTCTAAGAAATTAAAATCATTTTATGAACAGAGTACTGATAGAACTACCCTAGGATGGCCCTAAGAATCAAAAAATTAAAGAGATTCGAATTAGAATAAACTCCAAGAAGCAAGTTCAAGAGAGAATATTCACTTTTAAGGATGTTATTTAAAGTAACTTAAAAGCAGAGAAGTAGTTTTCAAAAGTAAATAAAAAAAGTAAAGCTGGCAGATACTATGAGACTGTGCTGTAGTAACTGTCAACTCTTAGGTTCTGTCTGTCACTATTCAGAAGACTTAAAGAGAATAGTAAGTTCCAAAGGATATCTACTGTGCTTCACATTCACTTTTTCTTCTCCAAAGAAAATAGTTTTAAAAATAATCAGGAACTTTATTTCCTCTTCCGCTGAAGAGGGGTACCTTTGCTTAATACTTCACAGTAACATCACCAGAGGTGATTTCAAACTGTATCCTCAAACTCTTAGCCAGGAAAAACAAAAAAGCCAAAATGCCTAGAAGTTAAGTTTTGTCATTTTTAAATAGACACAAAAAAAGTACAAAATATGTACATCACAGAAAAGAAAGACTAATCCTAGGTATTAAGCTAGTAATAAAACATGAAATTAGTCTTATCTATACTTGATTATTAAAATAGTACTTTATTCTTGCCAAATGGAAATGAGAACTTTATAAATGCTAGTTAAACTGTTTAAGTAGAACTACACAAATAGCTAGCTGTCTTTAAACCTTTCCAGAGTGCATTCATGCAAATCATAAAAAATTAAAAGACTATCTAGAGTAAACAATGGAGGAAAAATCAGCAAAAACATTAGCAAAGAAGTCACTGGATAATTAAGAATTTTTTTTTAAAAAGAATGACAGGGGTTTCCAACAGGAGCAAAAACATAATCCAAAAAAACGCTATAAAAAATTTCATTCTTACAAACACAGGAAAGCTACTAGCTTGCTCTATTTTTTTTTTTTCTTTAATGAATAACTACAGGAAATAAGACAAAACTTAAAAGTACCTTCATCTTAAAAAAAGCACATTTGGAACTTAATCCATGAACACGACTATCAAAAACAAAAGGCAACTAACAGTCAAGGCAAATATTTTATTATATTGAGTTCTCAATAGCAAAAAAAAAAAAGGGATTAAGTTTCAAGTCCTTTGTTAAAGCAAATTAAAAACAGCTGCCAAATGTAATCTATGGAGAAGAGTAAAAGAAAGCAGAAAAGAAAAAAAACACTAAAGGAGAGCATTTTACTAATGCAAATTACAGTACAATTAACCATGTTAATAACTTAAATATTTAAGAGCAATAACAACAACAGAAAAACAAATAAGGAAGAGGAAATATGAACAAAAGAGTTGCTCATTTAGAGACTTCCCAAGTTAATATCATGAAGTATACCTTTGAGGGAAATCCACGTTTTCGGCTATATTTCCTATTAGGCCTCAGTTCCCTGTCATTCTGAGGAGGTCTGTCAACTTTCCCTTTTGGACTTGTAGTAACGTCAATGTCTGAAACCTGTTCTTGTGAAGCTGAATTCCCTAGTTTGTCCTCAATGCACGGCCGAATTCTCAGACTAAAAGATGCCTCCTTTATTAAATAGTGTAGCATATTAATTTCTTAACACAAACTCCTGTTTAACATACAAGCCAGCCTTGTAAATAAATACAAAAAATATACCAAAGTCCATTTTTTAAAAAAAATCAATCCACCCTCCCCCGCAAGTGGAAATAAACTTAAGACTTTTAAATTTCTATACACTAGACTACTGCTTATTGTAATTAAGTATCTTATCCTAGGCAATTTCTAAGCTATATAACAACTGCTAAATCATATTTTAGGTTATTTTGCTATTATTTATCAACTTTCATATAATTGTTATGAAAAAATTCTCTTCATGAACACTATATATGCTAGTACATAAATTTTAATAAACAACTATATCATTTCCCACCCCTCCCCAACAAAATTCCTTTACCACACACCCCCAACCCTTCCATTTCTGCTGAAATTAAATGAGGAAGAAATTATTCCCAACACCACTATAAATAGAAAACCAATTTCCCCACAGTAGAATCCTTTTCTCCAGCAACTGTTTGGGACAAGCCCTCTTTGAGTATCTCCTGGTGAAAATAATGTAGAGAAGAAAAATTCAAATTTCCTCTTCAAATTAAGAAGGGCAGGGAAGAGAAAAGAGGCAGGTAAGAAACAATGCAGGTCATTACTAAAAGGAAACAAATCCTCAAATTCCTAATGCTGAATAGTATTTGGAAAATATCTTAGTAACAAAAGAAATATGCATCATTATCCTTCCATAAGAAAAGCTTTACTGCTAACAGGTTTTCAAGTATACAAGCTTACTATAGTGCACAGTTATAGGTGCATCTGTTAAAATAAAAATATTTAAAAGCAAACTTGTTTCAAAGCGACTACTTTCTATGAACTAAGTTTATTTTAAAATTTCTTCAAAATTCTGTAAATTCCTAATATTTCAAAAGACATATTTTTAAAATAAATTTTATTTTGCAATCAGAAATTATAGTGTTCTTCTCTGTGAATAAATCACAAAGAAAATGCTACCTTGTCCCATTTTCATCTCAATTTTTCAGTCACCTGATCTGTTAGTTCAAGGCTAGCCTGGGAAATGAAAAATCCTAAAAGCCTTAACATGAGTCCTCAATGGCAAATGAACTTTTCCAACAGACAATATGCTAAGTAATGATACTCTACTCTTACAGCTCTCATATCCACAATGAATCTGAATTTTCTCAGTGCTCCTTAAAATGAGTAAAGCTGTGCTTAATGAAACCAACTAGAAAAACCATATTTCTGTAAGCTGAAGATCAGAAATTACACTTTAAATCACTCATTAAAACAATTTTTAATGTTAATAAACTTTTAAACTTCCAAGTTTAAAAAGAATATCTCAGCATTAACAATTTGAGGGTTTCTTCCCTGAAATACAATTTGCATTAAGGAATGCCTATAAAAATATCATCTTGAAAAATGGGGGGAAAGTTTAAATCTTCATTCTAGCACTTTAATTACCAAAAAGCCGCTTACCGTGGTATCTGAAGCTTCAGACTGCACATCTATGTTTAGCGATGTGCTCTCAGCTACAGAACCAGATCCCACAGCTGAATCTATAGTCCGAACATCCTCCTCCTCATTTTCTCTAGCCTGAAATATTTTAGTGGTATAAATCATACAACTATTAAAAAGGGCAATAAAATGTTATCATGGATGGCACGATTTTCTGAAAATATATCAACTCCTCTGAGGTGGTATCAGAATGTCATCAGTACACGTACACTGATATACTACAAAAAATAGTACATTATTCAAAAGTTCTAAAACTTACAAGAATTTTTTGGAGAAATTTCATATACGACTTTTCTTGTTCTTTAAGGTGATCTATTAGATGAGTAAGACGCTCAACATTAGCGGATCTTTCATTTTTCTCTACAAGATCTTCCCTCATGGAACTAGCTTTAGTAATATAGTCACGAATCTGAACAAGCCTGCTTACAATCTGCAGGGGAAATATTTTTTAAAAAAAGGCATGATAGTAAACAATATGTAAAAGTGACCATAATTCATGCAACAGCAACAATTTTGCAGATTTTTAATTTCGGATATAACAAAATACTTCTAATTTTTGTGTAAATTCAAATATGCAAAAGATCTGAATCATATTAAGAATTTAATCAAAAGATAATTGATAATACTAACTTCTCCAATTACTGTTAATTTTAAAATTTCAAAATTAGTCTTAATCTATATTACCTGAAAAATTATATTTACAGAACTGCATACCAAGATATTTACATAGATACTTCTAATGTTTATATTTACTTATAAATCAATTTCAAGTAGTATAAATATTTTCAAAAGCAGTTTTCAAAATAATTTTACCACCATTTAAAAAAACTCTTACAACAATCTATTAATCACTTTGCTCCCAACCAATCCCTCTTCACTAAAAGTGAACAATATAGCACTTGTCAGATAAACAGAAGCCTTGATTTACTCATATGTGCCATTTCTACAATCATCTTGAATAAAAAAAAAAATTTACATTATTTTGAATAAATCTGATGGAATAAGGAGTGTCAGGGAAGTACTTAAATTCTACCTAACTAAAATTCTTATGTGCATAACCTAATTTTTTTTTAATGTTAATGTTTATACTTTGAAGTTTGTGAAAGCAAAGAGCAAAAGAAACAAATTTTATCACCTGGCTGCTTTCCATTGCAGGCTCTCCTCTCCCATCTTCTTCAGAGACTTGACAGTTTTGCAAAAGGTCATTACTTAAAGCAGAAGCAAACAACTCTTTACATTGTGCTGATCCAATGACTCCTCTCTTTTGAGGACCTGCAGCAGCATCTTTGCTCTTGTTAGTATTAATCTGCATAGGCAAAAAGTTGAAGGACTTTCGGTTCTCACTAAGCTGACGTTTGTTGTTAGCAGCTGTTGCTCTACCTTGAGAATCACTGCCAATGCTTCTCTGTATATGAAAAAGAAACCAAATCCACAAACATTAATCGTTCAACAACTTTTTAAAAAATTCCAATGTTCTTAGATTCACCATCAGATATTGATTCAGGTGTGCATTAAAAGCTTGCAGTCAGATTTGAAACGGCTTCAGATCTATGAAGTTCTACTAAAATATCAAAATTTGATTAGCGCTTTCTACTAATTTTGTCAGACAATTCAACTGATGAATATGAGCAAGATTAGTCTAAATGAAGTACTAGGACTATGGACCATATTTTAACCCATAGTGCTAGTCTTACTTGTTCACAGAATTTTACATAGGCTTTGGTCCCGATGAATCAATGTTAATTAATATGAACATCAGCATATAAAGATGTGTCTTTGTGAAGTACTGTCTGAAAAAGTACTCAATTCAGTGCCTGGCACACAGTCAGTATTCAATAATTAGTAAATAGATGACTAAATGATGTATGATCATCACCATCACCATACAAGACTTGACCTTTATGCATATTTGGAAAACTGTTTATCTCTGTGAAATCCAGATGTGATAATAAATTATGTTAAGAGTTTATTATCATTTCTACTTCCTCTTAGTTCTAAACTTTCTTTCAGTGATTATAAATACAAACCATAGTTTTATTCTGAATTTGAGGTTATCCAGCACGTTCTACACTGAGCCAATAAATATTCTACACTGGATCTTCCCTTTTCCTTAATAACAATCTTATTCAGTACTAATATGCAAAAATTAGATTCATAATGGAATCATTTAAATTATTAGTCACAGTATGGCAACAAAGCACAGAAAGACTGTCCTTAGCAAGTGTAGAAATATGACTTTGTTGACCTTCAAAGAACATAGCACCATCACCACTGATTAAAATTCTTTCCATATGCACAGAAACTAAGAAAAAGGAAATAAACAGCTCAATTTTTTAAGATAAATTATTTAAGCATTTCAAATATTTCCCATTGTCATAACTTGATTTTTAAAAATAATTCACAAACCTGATCTAAATCACTGAAGTTTATCCGTTGTTTAAGTTTCTCTAATTCTGCCTGCTCTGGAACAGACATCTGAGTCATATATCTACTATGTGGAAACGTATGTGGAGTCTTTGTCCTTCGCCTTCCAACTCCTGGTGATGACTCCGGAGAAATGTCATTAGTTACTCTCTTATCACTTTCTACACCAAACTTTTTCTTATTCTTTTCTGATGATCTGTTTGCCTTCTTCTGCTGGCCACCCCAATCCTTTAAAAAAGTAAAGGTAAGAGTTAACATAGCCTCTATCAAACCAGGAAAATATTTTGACATGCTGAAAAAACGTTCATCAATCTTAAAAATGATAAAACACTTTTCACATATAGTCTTAGAGACAATTATTTACTTCTACTAAGCTATTTCCCCCACATTATGTCTAGTCTAAATTTCATAGATTATCCTTTAAAAAATATATTACTTTCCTTTTCACAGATCATTAACAAATGTAAATCCCAAAACTCCAACCTTAGAGTCAGTCTAAATATTTTCAAAAGCATTTTTAAAAATGGCTCTTTACTCCTTGTAAATTAAATAATGAAGTAAATTATAGATACCTTTACTGGCCTCCTCTAAAACCAGTATGTATGATAAAACAACAGATCTGGAATCAACCTGGGTTCTAAAGTAATTTCTGTTTTCTGAAAAAAATGCTCCACTACATGACCCTAGGCAATTTGTTTAACTTCCCATAGTCTGTTTCATAATCTCTAAAATAGCATTGCATTTAAAACACGATTAAAAACGACATACATAAAATATCTAGCATAGTGCCTAGTATATAATAAACATCTTATTATTTTTTATAGGTAACAATATACTACATAAGATCTGATATGACAAAAATCTTTATGTTTTAACCAGAATACATTTTTTCTTACTTAGTTATAGCCATATAACCTAACTTATCCAACAAAAAAGTCTATAAATCCCACCATATCCAGATTAGCAGAATCTTTTTGTTTTTGATAGTAAAACCTCTGGGATAGTTTCCTCATTTATAACAAAACTCCTTTCTCTACAAACTGTTCCACCACCCCAATCCATGTGTGGGTGTTTCTGTCAACCATCTGTTCTATTACCCACCCGATCCTGGCCACAGATGACTGAAAAAGAGATGCATATCTAATCCAAATTGCGATAATCATATTTTAAAATTTCAAATTGTAAGTAAAAGATAACTAGTATGTATATAATTGCAGCCATAGCTGAACATTTTAGAATAAAAGGGCAGCTATAGTACACCATGTGGACCAGAGAAAAGAGAAAGCTGATCTGTGAAGAAAAAGTGTTAAGCAGAGACACTCAGAAGCAGAGTTAGGGTATTAAAAAGTAATTTTTGACAACTTTCTAGTTCCTTTTCCTAGTCCCTTCCAAAATCTAGCTTTATTTCTTTAAGTTGTTTTCCACAAAACATCTTTCTATCCTTACAAAAAAAATTTTTTGGCTTAAGCTAATTCAAGTTGATATTCATTACCTGCAAACAAAAATGTCTTCAACTAATACAGCAAATAGCCCAGCGTCATTTAATATTTTGGCCAGCAAAAAAAAAAGTGTTTACTTCACAAAGAGTTTTAGTGAAATGACTGGCTAAGTCAAAGGAAAGTTAAATTTTAATACTAACGGTCAACAACACACTATCAATAAGATAGCATACCATATTGTTGAGTCGGTCATCAACACTCTCATTGCTCCAGTTTGGTAAATCCTGATCATTCATGCCTTCTTCAAAAGGACCTCCTCCCGTGGCCATACTGGCTTTAACAATAACTTTCTGTAAAACAAGTGAAAACTAACCTTTTAAAAACATGTAGAAACAATTTTTAAATCATTCCATGAAGCTTAGCAATATAAAGGAACCTTGGAAAAGTTTATTTTATAAGTTAAAAAGAGGTACTGGCAACCACTCAACACAAATTGATTTATCTGTTGTAGGCATATTATGACTAACATGAATTAAGCAGCTAGAGTGATGGAGAGGGGAAGAAAAAAAGTCTCAGATATCTACTATGTGTACTGGCCTGCAAGCTTTAAGGTTATTTAATTTATTCAACACAGTCCTAAAAGGTAATGAGGTAGGAAAAAGTTATTAATAGCTAAAGCCAAAGTACTCTCAGAAAAGAAACTAAATACCCTCCAAAGACCTGGGCATTAGTTTGTCAAAGATTCAGAGGGCAGAACTGCTCTGCATGAAACATGGAGAAAGGTTTGATTTTAGTAAATAAGGTAATGGTAAACAAGATGAGAAGGCAGGAAGAAAGAAGCAGGACTAGGTAAGTGAATGGCCAGTAAAAGGCAAAAAATACAATGGCTAAAAACACTTTAAAAATATTGGTGCCTACAGCCCTATTTTAAATTGTATTGCTGGGCATTTTGTGAAAATCAAGGGAGGGACTGAATTTCATACCTGGGTCAGAGAGATGAGACTCAGAAGCAGCAGTGGTAGAAGCAGAGTTTCAGAAGCAGAGATGATCGTGAGAAAATAAGATTTCTACATATCTCATGGAAGATGGGATTTCCACTGGGTGTGGAACTGCGCAGGTTGGAGGACTGAGTGAAAGAGGAGATGGTGAGATAACTTTATCTATAATTCAAGGGGGAAGGGAAGGCCATTAGACATCAGGGTTACAGTAGGTTTCTCATTTTACAAACAATAGTAACATTATTCAAAAAAGTTATATCATTTTGCCAAGGTCATTCAGCTAAAAATGCCAAAGAATACAAATCCCAGGTGCTTTGATTCTAAGATCCTAATTTATCCTATTCACTAGAACATAATATTAAAGGGATTGTCATCCATGAAAAAGTAGTATTTATCCCATGGCTAGGACATCTATTAGATTATATAAGAAGCTAAATTTTATCATCTCAAAATAAAAAGTAATGTGATAAAATTCAACACTTCAAATATGAAAAAAATCTTAAAAAGTACAAATTCATTGACACTCATAGTTTACATGTATCTTTATACCGTTTGTTTTTTTCAAGGAGCATATTACTTCGATAAATTTCTATAGTTGAAAGAAGTATGTTTTAAACCAATACCCAATAATTTTAAAATAAAACATGAAGAACATCTGTATTAAAATAAAGACCAAAACAAGAATGCCACTTATCAGTATTTAGCCTTTGAAAGCTTTAGTTTTAGTTTTGAAAGTTCTAAAAAACAGAAAAATATAAAACAAATATTTATAAAGAGAAAAGATAGTTTTCTTAAAGATGCATTAAAAACCTAAAGAACTTCAAAATGTCACCAATAGTCTTTAGAAAATTATTGGAGGAAAATAATGACACTTATAATAGTAACAAAAACTTAAAATATCTGGGAATAATAAATATAATTTTGCCCTATGTGAAGCACTATTAAACTCTATAAAACAATATAAGAGAAAATTTTAATAAGTAAAAAAACAACTTTTCCTGGTGGGAAGACAAATATTATAAACATAGCATTTTTTCTAAATGTATTTGCTTAATGAAATTCCAAGAAGAATCCTTGTGATATTCTTCTTGAAATTTGACAAAACAAGTCAAAATAAACATTTTAATATCTGAAAAAATAAAACAAAAAGTAGCAATAGAGGTTGGGGAAGTGGAAAATTAGTCCCAAGATATTCAACCACATTGAATGCCTATATGGTTCAATTAGTATCAGCACCCCCACCTCCCAAAATCCTCAAATATACCCAATTAGAAAAAAGTAATGAGAAAAATCAATTATAGTACCACGTATATCTTGGTGTTTACTATATATATGCCGAGCACCGTGCTAAATATTTTATGTGCATTTTATCATTTAATCTTTACAACAACTCTGTAATGTAGGATTATTCAATCGATGGGACAATTTGCTAACAATTTTGAAAAAGATTTATTTAGAGGTTTAATAGCCTTTCTTTAACTAGGGTTCTTTTTCTGGAACACGGAAAAGTGATTTAAGTGACTATTTTCTCAACTCTTCCAAAAGTGGTATGTATCCAAGACCACTCCAGAAACAAGAGGAATTAAACAATGGATGCCTGAGAGCATTACAGTTTAATTCTCTCCAGTTGAAAAAGGCTGCCTTATAACATCAAGATAATTAGATTAAAAATAGATAAACAAGATTTAAAAAATCAGTCAGACAAATAAGAAAACAGAATGTACTTTAAAGAGATCTTACTAATTTGGAATACAAAGTAAGAAAAATTTCGACACATTTTATTCACATGAAAAGTGAATCCTAAGTATGCTGACAATAAACAGTAAATGACAAATTGAGGAAAAAACTGAAAGATTTTTAGGTATACAGTTAATATCTTTACTATATGAAGAATTTGCCAAAAAAACACAAAACACAAACAAAACCACTAAAAAACAAAAAAGAAATCAGTATATCAGGCAATTTACAAATAAGTAAATATAAAATGATAAAAAAAATAATAAAGTCCAGCTGAAAATTAAAAGGGACTATTAAATATGCTTAATTACATAAATTACCTAATCCTAATGGCAGCAAAGCAAAACCAAACTCTCAGTCAGTATGGTGAGACTAAAGACTTGTTTAACCTTTCCGGAAGGCATTTTGGCAATGCTGTATCAAGAACTAAAGTTGAGTTTTGATCCAGTAATTCTTCTACCTCACCACAGTTCATCTAAGAAAACAATCTTCAATATGGTGGAGGACATGATAATGAAAGGAAATTATTATACCATAATTGTGATAAATTAAACTAAATATCAAATGACAGGCTCAATGCTATTAGGCAAGAGTATCCTTTAAAACATATAATTATGGAGTCTGAGCAATACTGCCTGTGTTTATAATATCATATACTATAAGAGAGGAAAAAATTAATATGCAAATTATATACAGATTTCAAGAAAATATACTAAAATGCTTGCATGAAAGCAACTTTTCGTTACACAGGTAAGACTGTGATGGTTTTTCCTCTTTGTCTTAATCAATTTTCAGCAATACTTTACATTGTTTTTTTATACTAAAAATATACTTAAGACCTTTACAAAATTGATACCCATAGAGAAGTTTGTCCAGTGAACTGAAATGGCCCACTTAAACTAAACATTTTGCAACTATTATTTTCTAGATATACTGATATGATTTGTAAGTATTAAAGACTAGGAGCTCAAAAAAATACATATAGAGAGGCAATACCATATTTAAAAGTACTAAAAGCAAATTGTCTAAATACAAATTAGAATGAAAAATGAATCCCAGATTTGTAGCTTGAACGATACAATGATACATTCAAAGTGATCTAAAATGGGGTTTTTGTTGTAAAGACAAGAAATGTTGAGTTTGAGATGCCTATGGTACACTCAATTAAATGTGTCTAGTAGACAAACATCAATCTCTCAGAAGTGAGACTGATTAGCTATAGACAGGCAGAGAAACATCTCTTCATTGAAACAAAAGTGTGGAATTGGATAAGGCTAGTTAGCTGATTTTGTGGTAGGGAGGGAGTTCAGGGAGTTTGTAAGTGATGTGAAGTAGAAAGAACTTTTCATTAAATGTAAGAAGGTGAGATGGTAGTGTCTGAAAGATTTGAGATGAGTAGGAAACAGAAGAATGACTGGGCAACACTAAGAATCCAGTTAAGAGCAGAGAACATTCACTGATATCACTAATCTTCAGTGCGAATTTTTTTCCCCAGCTATGCTCATCATCAGCCTTGGTATAAACACTCCATTGAATCCATCAAAGGTTGGGACTTTGGCAGGCAGGTTTAAAAGAGAGACAATGAGATAGACAAGCTGAAGCCATTGGAAAACAATTGGTGCAAGTGATGGATGTTGGTATGCGAAGCTTAATGGAGATAAAAGAAAAATTATATTTTAAACGAGCACTTCTAAGCATTCTGTAACCTACTGAACTATGTTGAAAATATTACTTATAAGTATCATTTAGCTATTTTTGCAGCTTTATTTGGTTCTCTTGCAAAGAAATGAAAGGTAAAAATACTAAGACAATTTATAAGCTACTTTCACAAACTGGACTTGAAGAAAATCCTGTTGCACAATTCACTATAGAGAAGTATACATATCTAAGTAGACTATCACGGCATTAACTACCACAAAATATCTATAACTAAAGTTTACTTTTAAAATAAGAATACAAAAAAAAAATACAGAAAATTCAAAGAAATTAAATAATCAAAGAAAAAAGATTATTTTCCTAAAATCTTTAAAGTTCAGATATTATTTCTCAAATGGCACTAAATTATTCATAACCATCTCTGGAAATACCTTACTTGTCAACTGATCACAGTAAATCAAGGTTTTGGAAATATTCATCCAAATAAAATAAAGTATAAAGTAGTTTTTTTCTAAACATTTACTTCTAGTCAAACAAAGCTGGCATTTTATACATCGGTAACGAATTTTTTAAAGGTTGCATTTTTGAGGGTATTTCTTGTACTAACCATAAAAAGGAAATACTGCATACACTGTTTTGAAAGTTTTAATACAGTGTATAACCAAGTGCTTTTAATGGAAACTGAGAAGAAAATGCATTATTTGATATTATATACACTCTCCACCTGTTCCCAAACATTCCTCCCATTCTTTGGCTTCAATAAAATTCCAAATCCCTCTGAAAGCACTATTTCCTCGGAAATCCTTTCTAAAAGATGTTACTCTTCTAGTCTTCCAGATTCACGGGGAAAGGATACCATTTGCAGACCCTTCTTAACTAATGCTTAACCTTCTTCTTTTGAACAAATTAGTCATCAAAAATGACTGAATGGTACCCTATCTCTCCAAGAGATTTTGCACTTTTTGTGATAACGACTGGTTCATGGTTTCACTCTCCACTTTATTCCTGCTTGCATGACCTGAATATCTGCAATTTTTCTAAAACTCGGCCTCAATTCCAACATCTTCATCATGTGTAGTTCAATACTGTTTTCACTTTGAACTGGTAATTTGTTCAAGATCCTGAACTTCTAAAGTCCCTCCTTCTGGTAAGTTCTTACATTCTAGCTCTTACTTTCTCATTCCTACTGACCCTGCTGAATACTTCTAGTCCAGGTCATTTCTCTCTCCAGGAATCCATTAATTCCTTGTTTCCTTATTCAACCCTAAACATAAACCCAAGTAAACTATTCCAAAAATGTTGTTAGTATCCCCTGACTCCCTACCTATTTGCCTATTCTGTCAACTCAATCAATCCTGGATAAACCCCACTACCAGCTTTCTCTACTTCTACTCTCAAACTGTCAAGCAGTGGGGAAAGTTATAAAATGGCATTGACTGTGTCCACTATTAAGGTATATTATGCTACACTGTATGCACACACGAACATTTTCAAAATATAAGTTTACTCCATGAGGTTAAGCACCCAGTCTGTTTTGCTCACTGCCCATATCTACAGTACTTTACAGTCATTAAGTACCACATGCAGGCACTCAATTAAATTTGTAAGATGAATGTACTGCTATGTATCCTTTGTTGGCTTCTTACTTAATTTCCTAGCATTAAAATTCCAAACCCTTTATATTTTTTTCTAAGTCTCAAATACACTTGTCTCCTTTACAAATGGCCAACTCTCCTATTGAGAAAACCAAGATCTTCTAATATGAGTTAACTCAATAGCACTGTTTTTGTGTCATCTTAACCATCTTCCCTCACATGTTAAAAGAAATTATTTTAAAAATCATTTTATAATTCATCTTATTTTACCAAATGCCTACTTAATACTCTAGTGTTAAGAACTCTAATGTACACACTCACATTTGACCTTTCCCGAGTTCCATTTTTCTTATCTTATTGTATTACAGTTTTCCAATTAAAATACTACTGATAATTATAATTAAGACATAAATCAACTGTCAATCTCTACTTTCTCATGAGGATGAGTTTATTTCATAAAGGAGCTGAAGATCTGCTTTCCTAGAAAGCAAAAACATTCAAAAATTTTTGAAAATAGACCATCTTAAAATTTTAACAATTAAATTCAAACTCATTCTGAGATTTTCTTTAAAGATCAATTATTTCTAAAATACTTTTAACAAAAATTTCTTCTAATCCTCATCCTTTAGTCATTTAATTTCTAAAATGTCCTTAGCAAATCTAAGTTTTTCTGTATGAACTTACATTGACTTTTTTCTGTTGCTCAGAGAATCTTTATATAACCAGCATTTGATAATGCACTATGCATAGAAACTACTGTTTAATTTTAGACAGCTAAAAGAAAAAAACTTCAGTCAATAGTATACATAACAAGCTCAAAAAATGAAGTTTGTGAATAAAAAATAAGAACAGCTAAGTAATAGAAAAGTTGTAGAAGATGACTTAAGATCAAACTGATTTAGCTATCCAAATAGCTGTTACAGGACAAATCCAAATAGGCTAAAGAAGTTCTATGAAGACAAAGACATTTCAGAAGGTAATACATAAACTATTCATGGCTCTTTTCTAATAAAAGTATAAAAGCAGACCAAAAACCAGGGCAGCAAACCAGAAGGTTTGTTTACTAAGTGGAGAGGGCCCTCAACCATGCACTGATATTTTGAAAGTCTCCATCATAAAGTCTTCTTCAACTATAATATGAAGGACAATACATATATAAAGACGTCAAATTACCTGTTTAGAAACCAGTTTTTGCAGCTCAGAATCAGCTCTTTTCCTGCTTCACACGTCAAAGCTGTTGCCTGCTTTTGATTAAAAAAAAAAAAAACCTTCAGGAAATTACACTATGAAGTATAGAATAACAAATACTATATGTATAACCTAAAAAGTTTATAAAAATCAACAGAAAAGAAAAAACCCAATTTATCAACATTTTAAACTCAAGTTTCTTTAATTCTTTTGGAAAACAATGTGATACACGTAAATGTTTAAATCCTTCAAACTTTTAAGATCCTACCAAACAACGTGACACCTTCTTTGAAATATAAGGCCAATGGTTAACCCCAATTATCATAAAGATCCATGCCGAAGTTTACTCTTCAGGTTGATCAAGTCATTAACTTCCCATCATTCAAACTGTTCAAGAACTTTGTCTATCCAAAGGGGGTGGATGGGTTAAGGGGGTAAGGTTTATTTATTTAAAAGCTAAGCACTTCAAAAGAAAATAACCTGGTCACTACATAAACCTAGGTTTACCTTCAATTCATTAACTCGATTTTAGCGGTTTCCAAGGGCTCTCACTAGGAAGGTGATAGGGAAAGAAAGGAGCAGGTGCACCCAGAGCTCTACAACACCCACTCCGGTAACTAGAGAATACCAGTAGGCGGAGTCTGGAAAGCAGTTATGGGGCGGGGGGTAGATGGGGCGCCCAGAAAGCCCGCTTCTTTCAGCGCGAAAACACGATCCGTCATCCGTAAGAAATACGACACAGACCTCAAACTAGTCCAAAAAAAAAAAAATTTTTCGCAGACAAGAATAGGTCCCGGGGAGTGGACCGCCGGATGAAAAAGTTTGGAGGGCCCGCCTCCCTAGCGGGGCCTATACCTAATCCCCAAACACCAGTTTCTGCAAAGCAAACAACGTTTCCCAAATTCCATTTGGCGTTTTGTTTTCCCTATGTAGGCCCATTCCAACTGGACGTGCAGTAAAGGATGGAGAAGGGGAGCAAAGGGAGCGGGGAGCTGAGAGGTATTAAATTAACATTCCACTCGCAAAATATAAAGCACCTCTTAGCCAAAGTCAGGAACGCCTTCCGCGGCCCTTCTGCTCTAAGAATACCCGAGACAGCAGATATCCTGGTGCTTACAGCCCAGCCCGAAAAGTCGCGTCGCTCCTCACCCGCCCTTCTCCACCCGAAATTCTGGACGGGAGCCTCACAGAGTGGAATCTGGGGTGGGGAGAAGGGGCGCCATGACGGAGACTATGACCACTAAGGCCCCTTGCTATGGGAAACTAAACCCCCGCCTCCGGCAACCAAACCACAGCCCCCGCTCCGCTTCCTCCACTCACAAGGGACATTCCTGGAGCACCCGGGATGCAGGGCGGCCTCCTCCTCGGGGCCAGAAAAAAGGAGGGGAGGCAAGAAGGGGGATCTGCAGTCGCTGACGGGTCCCTAGATGCTCACCCGGAAACCACGTCGGTCAGTCCGCGGGAGGGGGCGGACTGTCTGCCTCGCAGACGTGAAGCGGACAGCAAGAAGACCCAAGGGCCCACAGAGAGGCGCGGGCCGGAGGCCAGGCCCTCCACGGTCAAGTGTCCCAGAGCCGTTGCTCTCCCGCCCCTGCGCACCGCGCTGCCCTCGGTTGCCAAGGGCTGAGGACGCGCAGGAATTACCTGTAAACGAAGCAGCCGCTCCTCCAAGGGCGGAGTAGCGGTCAGCCCCCACAACCAGACACCGACAGCAGCCTTCCTTAGAGACCGCAGCAGGGAGCGTCCACAAGTTCCCTGGCTGCCTAGGGCCCAATGGCCGCCTTCTCTACCTTGGCTAGTCAGCCCCAACCGCCGCAGCCACCGCCATCTTAGGATCTCATTGTGGTGGGAGAGGAGGGGCGGGGGGAACTGCAGAGGGGGCAACGCGCGGGGAGACGTGCGCCGTCTCCTCAGCAACGGCGGCGCGCAAGCGAGAACTCTCCCGGGCGGGAGCCGCAGTGCGATCGAGGATCTAGACTGGAATCATGTGACTCGTCGAAGTCTGTGGTATCACCTCTGGCTCTTCAGCCGGAGGCCGATTACACCAACGAATGACCAGAGACTACATATCCCAGAATTCCAACTCCCTTCCCCCCCCCACCCCAACCCCGCGACAAGGGGAATGAATACAAATCCCAGCATGCTGTGCACTGTCCGGCGCTGCTCGTGGGAGGCTTGAGGCCTGTGCGGAAGTGGGTTGACATTCCTGTCCCCCAACCTTGGCGGCTACTAAAACTGCGGAGGCGCGTTCTTTTATTCTGTGGGGGTGTCGGCTTCGGAGGATGCCGGAAGGAGGAGAGTTAACCTAAGCCAGGGATCACTCTTCGAGTCACTCCTCACCCACATCTCCTGGTCACGAAGGGATGGAAACAAAGGGCCTTTAAAATCTAGCTATAGGTTTGCACGTGAGGAGATAAATCCACGTGATTTAATTGGCCGAAAGTTATATAGTTAGTGGGAGAATGATAAATGTCATCTTGGATTCATGTCCTACTTTTTCCTTAGAAGAACCAGGTGATTTACCTCAGAATTTAATATCAAGAAATTTTCTCTAAAACTGTTCTTTACGCTCTTCTCAGCAGCAGTTTTTCAAGTTTACTAAATTGACAGGGTGGTAAAACAAACCAAAGAAAAAAATGCGACAAAAAGATAATGCTTTCAGTGTGCCTACCTGAAAAGTGAAAACATCGGTCAATTTTACTTCCGTGCAAGGGCATTCTATTTTTAGACAGTTTGTAGTTGTGGCTACAAAATTTGTTTTAAGTATAATAAGGTAGGGGAAATGACATCTGAGTTCCAACAACAAATTGTTCTCAATCACCAACATTGTTCATGAAACCAATTAATAGAACTCATGTCTACGTAATTTAGATAAATTAAGCTCTTCCAGTCTACTGTAATTTGCAACTATATCCAGATTCAGTCAATGCAATGATCTTTGACACTTTTTTTGTCATACATTTTTTAGTACTTTGTGTTTAGTATTGCTAATTATTTAGGTAACAAAATCATACTCCCTGCTATTGAAGAGATCATATTTAGTGAATGGAGAAATAGTGTGTTTTGTAAGAAAGTGCTACGAGAATTCAGAGCACTAAAGATTAGGTGTTTATTGTAGTCCAGAATGCCCTAGACCCCATTTTAATCTCACCACTCAGTAGCTCTTAATATCTTGGGCGAGTTATTTAACCTTTTCAAGCCTCAATTGCACCATCTATAAAATGGGAGAGGGATAATAAGATTGCCTACCTTGGAGGGATTTTTTTTTTTTAGTAGTATATATTTTGTACAAGGCACCAGCTTAAGCATTTCATCTGTTGTGGTTTTCTCAATTCTCTATCCTGAAGAAATTGATTCTGCATTACAAATGGCGGTTAAATAAATCAACGAAGCTCTGACTCCAAGTAGTAGAGCCTAGGATAAACTGAGGTCTACTAACTCTGTGGAGGAATTTTTTTATAATTAAATAAGTATGAGCATATGATAAGGCCCCAAAATATTATCATCATTATCACCATTTTGTTTTATATATGGGAATGCAAAAAATAATTTCTCCCACCTTCTAAGTTCTTCTAGCTGGGATAATAATCATGTTAACGTGTGATGAATTAACAGGAGATAATGTCCAAAATTTATTACAGATGTATATGCGGGGAGGTATCATAATGAGAGTATCATAATATAAAACCCAAGGAAGCATTGGGCAATTGAGACTCACAAGCCATTCAGGACAAAGAAGGAGGAGGCAGAGGTCTGGTATTTCAAAAGGAAAGCAAGAAGTGTATGGGCAGATAGAGCAAATATGTGATAAATTATTTTGGAGCCACACAGAATGGTACACGGAAGGAAGTTCAGTATACAGGCTTTGCTAGTTTTCTTCCAGTCTGCCACATTTAGTTTATATTATGATGCTAAGTTGAGCCTCCCTTCCTTTAAGCAGCTTTTTCAATCTGAATTCCTTTAGGCAGCTAAGGGGGAGGATCAAAGGTTCTTTCTGAGTCTTTTGTTTCTTAATAACCTAAAATCAATATCACAAAAGGCAATTTGAGTGTGGTAAAACTTTGGTTCCTTTCATATACATATATAAAATTATTTTGAAGTATGTAGAAGCTATTGTCATTAAAACCGTTCAGATTAATTCAAAAGCATTACTGAAATCAATATGGTTATTATGTTTTTTGAATTTATGGACCATGAAAAATGTCAATACTATTGTCTCTTTGGTGGAGGGAGGAGTCAGAAATTTTTACATAAAAAAGCAGTCCTCAAACTCAAATATGGGCATTACCCATCTTAGCAGGAGACAGAGGAAAGGGAAAAAAACCAAAATTACAAAATTATCCTGGACTTCCAAAAACAACATCTAGTTTAGAAAACAAACTTAGAACCAGTTTAGTATCAGTAGTGTATGAAAATGGCAAATAAATGATACAGACCATAAGTGCTTTAGGAATTCAGGGAAAGAGTATTGCTAAATTGTCTCAAAAGATAATGATGGTTTCGGGATTCTATGTAAGATGAAATTGGGGGCAATTGGTGGAAATGCAGATGGAGAACATTAGTGGCCCCTAAGAGATACACATTGAAACTACATCTGTTTTCCACATTTAAGAACAACACATATATTAAAGATGGAGGAGGAAGCCTAAATGAAAAAATAATGTTCAAGGAAAATGTGCACACCTTGAACACAGATAATACATTCAGAATAAGCAACGGATAATGAAGAAACCAGACAGGGTGAAGTAGAGGATCCATATAGGGTGGGGAGTGGG
This sequence comes from Pteropus medius, assembly GCF_902729225.1. Lineage (NCBI taxonomy): Eukaryota > Metazoa > Chordata > Mammalia > Chiroptera > Pteropodidae > Pteropus > Pteropus medius. Next base: position 2,549,930 of record NW_024350325.1, read on the forward strand.
AAGGCAGGAGAAGAAAGCAAGATCGATGAACAAGTTGGGGCCAAATTGTAGAAAATCTTAAAGACTGATTTGAAGAGTTTGGGTTTTGTTCTGTAGATAGTGTGAAACCAATTGAGGTTTGGGAGGTGGCAATGATATAGTGAAGGAGCTATTTTAAGACTCTAATCTAAAAAAAAAAAAGCTAATCCAGCAGCAATGTTTAGAACAAACTAGGGATAACAGAAGAGATGGAAAAAACAAGGAAAACGGGTGGTAACTGGTGTGAAGTAACTAAGGCCTGGCCTAAGGTAGTGGCAGAATGAATGAAGGAGTTGGATTCTGATGGTAAACTAAATCAGTTTGTCATGCTGTGTAAAAATATCATTTGTGTCTGTTATTTAATATTAAGTATGACACTGACACAAGGCACTTAAGATACAAAATTTTCTGCTATATTATTTATCTCTTTTATGTGTTCCATGTGTACTCTATCCACAGATGGACTTTAATTTAAGCATGGCTAGAGCAGAAACCCTGCCTTTTGTACTTCTTTATATCCAGAATGTTTTGCAGAGTTCGTTTATCTTGATGTTCATTAATTTGCTCTTTAAGAAAATAGTTTTTGCACTACCTAATTTTAACCTGCAGGTGGTGATAGGATTCAAAGGAAAAATCTTCAGTAACCACTATTCTTAGTTGAATTTTATGATTTTTTTATTATGTGATTTTTGATACACCAAAAGAATATGACATTTATGTAAATTATAAAGTACAATAATTTTACTCAAAACCCTACTACCTAACGAAAACAAAATATAATCAATAAATTTAAGAGCCTCTGTGCTTTTCTCCAAATCCATTCTCCTTCTTTGCAAACATAAATACAATCCTGAATGATATCAATTTTACTATTCTTTAATTTTCCTCATTAACTATATGTATAGATCCCTAAATAATATATTGTTTATTTTTGCTTGTTTTCCAATGTTATATAAACTAAATATATTCCTGCTTGACTTGCTTTTTCATTCAACATTATGTTTCTGAGATTCATCCATGTTGATGGTTAGAAATACAAAGTCTATTAAGAGCAGAATGTAAAATTAATTTTGGATTATTACTATAATTGAACACAACTGATTATATCTTTACTCTTCATATTAGCTTTGTGGGTAATTTAATGAAAGAAGAGATTGATCATGTCAAACAAGGGACTAGTTAGAGACCTCTGACTTAGTTCTTAGACGTTTTGCTTAAATTTAAGCACTTCTCTGCCCTAAGCTAGCTCAGAATTTCTCAGTCTTGGTGCAATTGGCATTTGGGGCTGGATGGTTCTTTATTGTAGAGGGCTGTCCTGTGCAATGCAGGATGAGTGGCCTCATCCCACTACATATTTGTAGCACACTGTCTCCCCAGTTGTGACATCCAAAAATGTCTCCTAATATTGTGAAATATCCCCCAGAGTGGGGGTAAGGGCAAAATCACTCCCAATTTGAGAAACACTGATCTAGTCTTTTCATTGAAAAAAACCATATTATGATTTTCCTTATATACCTCTTTTGCTCAAAAACCTAAACTTATAATTAAATAATTAATTACTATATATAATTACATCAACTAATTATATCAAATCCACATGCATAAGTAATGTTCCAATGCTCTTCTTACCTTCCTGTTTGCCCCATATCTAATACTGTGACATCTCTCATTACTACCTAGTTCAGACTTTTTATTACAAGATTCCAAAATTGCTGCTCTTAACATACAACACTAATGTTTATAACAGTTTAAACTTCCTTTTCCTTCATGACCAAAATGTGTCCTTTTTTCAAAAATCACTCTTTCAATAAATATAACTCTGAAATTCTGACAATTCTATTCATATTTGCATTTCATCGGTTTTTATATAGTTTTATATCTGTAGAGTGGTAATTACTATATACTTATTCCTATATTTCCTTGTATATATTCTTGCAGAGTCTATGTTTTTACCCCACCTTTTCTATTCATTGAAAACCTGATGAGAGCTGCAATAGTGTAGTCCTGTATGGATGCTTGCTTCCAGGACATATTGAGTTGGAGGGTTTAAACAAAAGAATGGTATAACAATAAAAAACTACAAAGAAAAAAATCTATATCTTTTTCCTAGCATTCCACCACCACTACAGCAGAAAAGTATTAAATATAGGTAGATGTAGGTTGTTAATTAAGCAGCAAAATCAGATAATTAGGTGAGAGGGTTCCAAAAATATGGAAAACCTCCATATATAGATTTTCATTAATATGAAAAATAATAGAAATGTATGAAAATTAATCTTCAGCTTTTATTTTAAAAACTCTGTCATCAAAAATAAATTTATATGCAACGAGGACTCAATGATTACCACAGTTATAGGGGAGTAATCTGGAGCGACTTTATAAAAGACAAACTCTGAGCCAGAAAAGTGTCTTTTCTCAAATAAGGAGATCTGCTGGTGACACTTAGATTTGGTATATGCATGGCCTAGTGAAGGAGTGTTCATCATGATTGGGATTATATTGGTCTGTATTAAATCCATGACATTATGTAGAGAAGCTACAGCTGTATCTGCTGTATTTTTTACTCTTTTACCATAAAAAGACTTCCCACACTACAACTCTCCTTCCATAGGAAAGATTCTCAGGTTAGGGGAAAACCGACAAAACATGTATAAACTCAGATTATCCAAGTTAGAGAAGTTAGAATGTTCTTTCTCTACCAGACGAGTACTAAATTGTTTTCAAGGTTAGAAACTGGGGGATATTGGATGGCAGGATGGACTATCTAATCTACGTAAGGAAAAAAGTAAATCCCTGAGAATAGATGCAACAGAATGGTGTAGGACAGGGGTTCACAAACTTCTTCTGTAAAATGTCATTTATTAAATATTTTAGGTATTATGGGCCATACAGTCTCTGTCCCAGCTATTCAACTGTAAAATTGTAGAGTGAAAGTAGACAATACGTAATGAATGAACATGGCTGTGTCCCAATAAAATACTATTATTGGAACAAATTTAAATTTTATATAATTTTCATATGTCACAAAATATTAATCATCTTCAAAATATTAATCATCTTCGACCAGTTAGAAATATTAAAAGTCACTTTGTACCATTTTCTTATATTTGTTTTCACCCATTCAAACTAGTTGTAGACATACATTGCCTCCATGAGGGATTGTCACAGCCTATAATACTAGAAACAAAAGTTTAAAAAATTCAAGACTTAAAAGATTAAAATCAGTCAGAGCAGTTCCCACCCTTCACAATTTGCCTGGGTGGAAAGGGGAAGAATTGGTGAAAAGTCAACAGAACCTGATGCTTTTCCCTGCATCTCTGAAAAAGAAGAGGAGGGAGGTGCCATCTGTGTAGATTGATGACTGAGGAGAACTTAGAGAGCTCAGTAATTACAGCAGGAATAGATGAGTATAGGGGCACTATGCAAACCTCGCCCACCGCAAGCCCTGAAAGTCAAATGCAATTGCAGGATGGAGAGAGACTACAAATTGTCTGATATAATAATGAACTGAGTAAGATTAGATTTCTCCAAGCCTGTAAAATATAGTCTTGAAATCCAGTTAGAAAAACAAGAGTACATTACCTTTCACATGTAAGTTTGTGGCATAAGAAACTTTATATACATAGTTCAAATATCAGCAGCTACCTGAATGTTCCCAAGCCCTTGAAGCTGTTGGTAACCAGATCTCCATCATGTGTACAGCGGGAAACCTAATCTCACTTGCAGGAGTCTTCTAGGATTCTTAGATTTCATGTTTTCCTATAATTTTTTGCTTTTGCAAAATTCTTGATTTCTTCCAAATCTGGCCTCTTTTTGCTGTTCTTTTTCTCTGTCCGACATTATTCTCAAGGCAGAACACAGCCTCTTCTCCTTTATTGGACACAAGGTACCTCTGTGTAGTAGTTTTAGGGTTAACAATAAAAGATAGGAAGAGGAGGAATTTACATTGCAACAAACATCTTAAAACTGAATATTTGACACCCTGTTTTTAAAAGATCTTTGGCCATAGCCTGGAACTGACTGCCTCTTCTCCACTCCCTGTCATCATGAAGGATTCTTTCTTTACATTCTTCTCATTCCTTTCTCATTCACCCCTACCTATTCACCCTCTTCCTCTTGGTTTACCCGTGGAAACTCGAAATTCTTTAACAGAACAATTTTTCCCCCTTGTTCTCTCTTCCAGGCTATCCTAGCTACAGCCACTATTTAAATAAACAATGTTCTTTCTCTGCTCCACTAATTAGTTTGACCCATTTACTGAGCATGGAGGTTTAAGAAAGTTATGTCTTCTTTGATTACTAAAATTAATTGCATAAGACTCTTTACTATCCCGAATAACAGATATTGTAAGAAAAAAACATTTCCTTTTCCCTGATGTCTCTGCCCTGGTTATTTAGGAATGGGGGCGGGGAGGGCGGGATGGCTAACTCAGTTCTTAGGGGCCAGTCTTTAGTCCAAACTCATAGAAGAGAGAGGAATAGAGCCTATCTAGTTTTCTAGATAGGTCTCTCTTTTTGTTCTTTGTTATATTCCCACACATGTCATTTTAAAAATATTTTTATGTGCTCTGGGATGATCATTATCCTCTGTAGCAATGATTCCACTTCTAGCCTCTCAGAAGATTCTCATGGAGTGTGTGTGTGGTGGGTGGGCGGGGGGACTAGGGGAGGCAGATGGAGAGGGAAGTTGTAGGGCACTGGGAAGATATAAAAGCAAGGATTCTCCTTATAATGTTATGCTCCAGCTTTAGGCTGCCCTTAGCCACCACTGGCTCAGGCTTCTACTCTTTGCCTCTGATTAGTGTACATCCTGCACAGGCTGTAATCATGTTCTAACGCTGAGCAACCCCACTGCTTCTGCTTACAGCTAGCGAAGCACTACAGCAATTGAATAAGAACATGCTTCTGGAGCAGACTACTTCAAGTCAAATCCTGGCATATGTGACCTTGAGCAAGTTACTTGCCCTCTTTATGTCTCAGTTACCTCACTGACAAAATAGAGATAAAAATAACTATATATATTTTAAAGGGCTTCTATGAGGATTAATACACAGAAAGTGTTTCAATATTACGTGGCTCATGGTATGTGTTGTATAAATTTTTACACTTATCAAGCATACAAATAAAGCTCTGTGATGATATTGACTCGGGTCTCCAAGTTTTCAGTATCCATTCCCACACTCACATTTTAACATAGATTTCAAAGCATTGACACCATACCAGGATGGCTGGGTCACGATGGCTTTAACTATAGGGACTACGGGACTAACTCTGGATACTAACACTGAAGCTAGATCACCACATGAAAGAAATTGGATTTTATATTGTTGATTATGGAGCACCACCAAATGTTTTTAAGTAGAGGACTGATGTGGTCACATTTGTTTTTATAAAGATAACTTTTGTTTTTCTGCCTAGGAGATGGTCTGCATGGGAAAGAAACTCAAAGTAGATTGAGTAAGAGGTACCAATGGATTATGCTAAGATGGCGAGGACATAAATTAAGGTGGCAGTAGCACTGAGGTTGTGGCAATGGGTCTGATGAAGAGAGTGACATTTAGGAGGTAGAATCCATAGGACTTACTCACTAAAGAAATGAAGGATGAGGGAGAGAAATGATGTGTGATAATGCTAAGATTTTGAACTGGATAAGTGAATAAATAGTGGTCTTACCTGCTTATATGTTCTCTCTTTTGTCAGATAGCTAACAACTCTGGGGATTCTGTTTTTAGATGTGGTTATGAAAGTATGAATCATCATTTTTTTTTTCCGATTAGTTAAATAACATTTAAAAACAAGATAATATTTTTTAGAATCTAAAAACTGGAGAGAAAAAAGCACACATATAGATTAAGTTTAGGTATCTGAATGAAAAAGATTTATAACAAATTTATCAAAGAAAGCAGAGAATACTGAGGTCTAGAATGAAAGCAGATATCTTACGTTATCGCCCATCTTCCTTATATCTAAAGTCATATTTTAAAATGTGGTTTTACTTAAAATGAGCTCTTGTTTTCTTTTTCTCCACATATTTTTACACAATATAGCCAAATTTCTTCTTCATATGTTTAATGTAAAAATCTGTTCTCCATTAGTATTTAATATTTATTTGCTTGAAATTATTTTTTTTAATGACATGAACTTATGGGGACATTATTCCTTAACAAGAAAGATGTTATTGTTCGGAAGCATAAAATATATGCAATTCTGAAGTCCTTGCATAGACATAGAAAGAAACACAAACATTATTTGACCAGAGTTCTTTTTATTTTTTGCAGGGAAAAAATTTGAATAAGAAAATATCTAGTGGTCTGGAAAATATATGTCAGGTGGCCTGGATAATGGATGTCAGGTAGTCTGAACATGTGAACATTCTTTCCTATTCTTCATTCTTCAGAGGGTTATCTATAGAATATGTATATATACGTATCTTCAAGCACTAATTCACAACAGAAAAGTTCAAAAGTTTAAGTCAAGCTAGTGCAAGTAAAATAAAATCTATTTCTCATGCTTTAGCCCATTTGGTCTGAGCCAGCTTTGTCAGCTTGACTACACAGACTCCATTTTAAGTTTTATCTTTATCTTGTTTTTTTCACTCATTCCTCAGTGAGAAACCTCTAAAAAGAAGAATAGTGAATAAGAATTTTATCTAACTGGGATACAAGGGAAGATACTGGTATGTAAGGGAAGAAGGCTTTGTGGAACTTGAAGCTCTACATTTTGGAGGATCTGACAAATGTCTGTCAATATTACATTTTACATGCTTCATGTAGCAGGCCAAGTTGGGAAGTGGTCCAGATTTGAGCGAAAGAACAGAGGACTCTGGTAGGGAGGCCTCCAAGAAACAATAGCACATTTGAAAAATTCTTTCTCAGGCATTCAACTTTCCTGTTTGGGCTCCTGTTTGTAAAAGAGTTCAATCAGAGAAGCAGAGCCTTTAGAATAAATAAGGGATGAACTTATGAAATTGTGGGAGCTGATTAAGCAGTCTCTGAAAGGCTTTTCTTCACATATGATGCTGGAGCTACAAGTATGCAGGACAGATAAGTGAAAATGGTAGATGACTGCAATGGAAGCAGGAGCTGGAGACCATGAGGATAAACTGAAACCCGTGGCAGTTCTTACTGCTACTGACCTTGGTGATGTAGATGTCCTAGTAGGAGTCAAACCCTTTGTCATGTGGTGAAGGAAGATCCAGGTGAGACTGGGCAGTGGCAGGCCTGGTCACTATCTTAGGCCAAGATTAGTCAACAGAAAGACAACAACATGTGAGAGCTACAAAGGCTGCCTCTTCATTTCTGCCCTCTAAATCCTATAAGAATGCAACCTGTGGTAGAACATAACAGAAACAAAGGAAAGAGAATTCTGGGAAATGTAGTTTAGCATAGCCAAATTGCCATATGACTAAGCCCCCACTTTTTCTTGTTTCTTTTTCCTTGTGTTCCTCTTTATTGATCTTCACCCTTATTTTTTTAGATTGCATTGTCAGACTTTTTCTTAGAAAAACAAGTTGAACATAGATTGTTTTGCTGTCGTTCTTGCATATCTAAAATGTCTTTATTCTATCTTCACACTTAATTGCTAGTTTGGCTATGTAGAGTCTTGATTTGTAAAATATAAATTCTCTCAGAATTTAAGACATTCTTTCTGTGGAGAAGCAGAATGCCATTCTGAGTCTCAGTCCTTTTTATGTGATTTCACTCATTCTGCAAGCTTTTTGCAACTTTTCACTATCACTGTTCAAAATTTCATCATGATATGCCCAAGGGGTTGGTGTTTTTTGTCTTGTTTTGAAATTTCTTTGTGCTGGGCACTAAATAACCTCTTTCGACTTCATCTCCTTCAGTATTGGGAATTATTTTTCTACTGTTTCTTTGATAATATGCTCTCCACTGTTTCCTGTGTCCTTTTTGAAAGTTCTATTAGGTGCATTCTTGACTTCCTATGTTAAAACTCAAATTTTCTTATCTTTTCTCTCTTATTTTTCACATCAGGTATTTGTATTCTGTTTTCTGGGAGGTTTTCTTGAATATATATTCTGATCCATTCAGTGAAGATTTTTAAAAAATGACTTCAACTATTTTATTTAATTTCTTTGAATTCTTTCTGCTTTGGGCTAATGTACCTTTATAAAAAATAATAACAGAATTCTATTATTGTTTCCTATTTCTCTGATGATATTAAATATATTTGGGGGAGAGTTTTCTTCTGCAAAGTTATTCCATCTTAATAAAACAAAACAAAATCTTTTCTTTACCCCACTTTCCCTTTTAGCAATGGTATCCCTATTGTTCAGTCTCTCTTTTTTAGCTATTTTCAATTTTTCTCTTCTTGTTTTCTTTTAAATCCACTCGAATCACATTTTCACCCCACTATACCACTGAAACTGACCTCGTCATTCTCCAATGAACTTCGCATTGCATAATTCAAGAATCAGTGATCCTATTACCTTACCTCCTAGATACAAAAATTACTTCCTTCTCCTTGAAACATCTTCTCTTCTAGTTTCTAGGATATCACTCACTCCTGGTTTTCCTCCTACCTCATTGACCACTCCTTTCTACTTTCCTTTGCTCTTTGTTCCTCATCTCCCCAACTTCTTAACATTGGATTATCCCAGGACTCAGATTTTGTATCCTTCCTCTTCTGAATCTACACTCACTTCCTTGGTATCCTTGTCCATCTTTATGGTATTGATGTCAAAATATGTATTTTCCTCTGAACTCTGGGATGTAAACCAACTTCTTTTGTTTTGATATTTTTTTCTTGCATGTTTAATAGCCATCTCAAACTTGCCATTTCCAAATACAGTTCTCGATCTCCCCTTCCTTCATTTTTCCCCATCTCAGTTTAATAGCATATCCATTCTTCTAATTGCTAAGACCAAAAACTTTGAAGACATTTTTCTCTCATAACTCATATTCAGTTTGCCGGGAAATCATCCTCCATTTTCAAATTATATCCAGAATCTAACATCTCTCTTCATCTCTATTTTTATATCCTGTTCTCAGCTGCCAGTATTTCTTGCCTGAAGTATTCCTCTAGTGCCTTAACTGGCCTCTCTACTTTCACGTTTGTGCCCCCGAAATATGTCTTTTCTTTTAAATGTACATTACATCATATTCTTCCTTGGTTCAAAAATACCTCAGTGGCTTATCCCATCACTCTTCTAATTTATTTTTTTCTTCACATTATATAGCTCACATCACTTTCTAATATATTGTATAATCTATTTATTTATTTATTTTGTTAATGTTTACTTCCCCATCTGTGCTAGAATGTAAGGCTATGAGGCCAGAGACTTTTGTCTGTTTTCTTCATTGCAATTTCCTCAGTATCTAGAACACTGTATGGCACTCAGTACTCCGTGTTCCCTGGGTTCTTTGCTTTCTCTTTCCCTTTTTTTCATCTTTGTTTTTCACCCTGGAGACATTCTTCAAATGTCTGGTGATCCTTGATTATCTCTACATGAGGCACCAATGTACTGAAAGCTAGCTTTTTGTGTGTGGGTGGAGTGTGTGGATTGGTGAGCTTCAGTGTGATTAAGTGATGAACTGGTATATCTGTGGAGGAACCACTATATTTTAGTATCATTAATTTTTCTTCTATGGGGCCATTCCACTTCTTCCAAGAAGAATCCTCATCTCCTGCCAGGAAATATAAGCCTACCTAACAGCAATCTGGTTGAAAGAGGTATCTGTTGCACTCTTTCTATGCATATTTTCACTTAATTTCTCTCTTTATGACTCTTATCTTCCAATATTCCTGATATCCCCAAATGAAAATACTTTCCAGATCAAATTCTCTCAGTAATAAAAGATAGGCAAGAGGTAGTGGTATATGAATAAGGAGGGTAGGAGTTACATGGGGACGGGGAGGGGCTATAGGATCCAGCTATATTTTATATGTCGTTTCGCCAGTCCCTCTATTTTCAGCCTTGAAAGTCACTCTTGAATTTTGTGGTGTTTCCAGAAACTTTTCCAATAATTTGTTTTTATCTCTTATCTCCTTATGTGTCACTCTTGTTTGCTTTGACATTACAGGTTTATGCCTTTTTATTTATTTGCTGTCATTTTAAAAGGGTTTGAGGAGGGAGCACAGATAAAAGTATGTGCTCATTTCACCATATTTAACAAGAAGATTTTGATAATGATTTTCTGTTTAGGTAGGGGCAGAACCATATTCATCTGTGGGAAAAACTTTTCTTTTTCTTGGTGGGTGACAATTTAATGAACTTTTATAATACCAAAGTACAGCCCAGATTATATTCTGAAATGGAAACTTTGTGGCAATAAAAGCAAAGTTTTTCTGCGTAATGGTTCATTCTATTGAAGGCATAGCTATATTATTAGTGCTTATTACTTTGTTCACTGGGGAGATAGAAATTTCTTTTTCCTTTATGAAGCAAGAGAGGAGTTAGGGATAGGACATGATTAAGGACATTTTTTTTTTTCAGGACTTTGCCTACGATGATATCCAAACCAACACTTTAGGAAGTTTATTACCTCTACCTGAAGAGACTCTGTTAGTTGCCCAGAATGAAGATTATTCTTAATGACCTATTTCCTTGATATTTACAATATATTTCATTCTAAATATTTTAATAAAAGGCACATTTTAAGTTAAAATATTATCATCACATTCAGAGCACAGAATTTTATAAGTCCTGTAACTGGGAGTCAAGGCTAGTAGAATATACTGTAGGATGTAAAATCAGTTGTCTGAGTCTAGTTCATGATGGGGCTCAGAACAGACATGTTCACCGCTGCAGCCATGAGTGGACTGGAGATGGAGAAACCTGGAATTGAACCTTCCCACTGAAACTGGGTCAGGTATCAGATAATGGGCAGGTGTTCAATCTAGCAGACACAATACAGAGTCCAGAGGGTTTGGATGACAATTGTGCTATAACTGATGTATTAATTGAGAGAGTCCTTTGAATAAGGTCTTCCAAAAGAAGAAGAAAAGGACTTGTCAGTTCTCATCTGATCCTGTCAGATGACAGGAGTCAGCGTGACCTGATCCTGCTGCAACTGAACCTGTTGTCCAACAGAAATATTCTCAGGCTAGAGAAAAGTATATTTAATTGTATTACTTTGAGGGAAAAAAAGCCTCTAAGACTACCTAATACCCTTTATTCACATTCTTTGTTCATCAAAACTCCTTTTACTTGATTTGCTCTCTGGGCTGATTTTGCCCACCATGAGGAAGTCTTCTGATAAATAACTAAATGGGTTATTTTACCAAGCAATTTTCTAAATTAATGTGTTAGCTTTTCTGTTTTATATATCCTTTGAGAAACTGTTAGGTGTAAGTTAGTTCCCCCAGAAACTAATCATTCTTAGAGTAATTGCATAAAATCCAACTTCTAGGCAAGCTAATCTAAGATGTAATCTAAGCCTTAATGAGCTCACTATTCTGTTCTATGAAGCCTCTTTAAGAAGTTGTGCCTTAAAAGTATACATCCCAACCCTCCTGTTTCTGGTCTACCTCCTCAAACACCAGATCCAACCTGCTCCTCTTATATCATTCTTTTTTCAGGCTTCTTTCCAGCAGTGATCTCAGGTCTCATTCTCATTTCATAGCTCTGGTACAATCATACAAGGTCACAAATTTGACCTTTCCTGACAACAGTTCTTCCACCGTGTTCTGACAGTGCATCCATGGACTAAAGGAAGAACACTCTTCCCAGCAAGTTCGGTCTTGGGCATGCCTTCCCAGAACACCAACCTTGATTCTGTCCTTCTATTAGCTTTTTTCAGGTTTCTCCTGAGGCAATGATGCTGGCCAAGTCCTTAATAGAGAGCATTGTTTATCTTTAATGGTGAAGAACACAGATTCTGGCCACCTCTTGCTAGCTGTGTGACCTTGGGCAAGCTACTTAAACCTCTGTGCCTCAATTTCTTCATTTGTAAAATGGAAGTAGTAGCAACACCTGTTCATAGAGCTATTGTGGCTGAATCGTTTAATATATTTACCATGACTGGCACATATGTTAGCTACTGTTATATTATTGTCCCTCCTTGGAAGAAGTGAGCATAGTACTTATTAAATGCTTGAATAGGGAGAAGACAAAAGCAACACGAGGAGGAAAAATAGTTTGTATTTCAAAATATTTCTTTTTACCACAAAGGTAATTATCAAATCAACCAAATAATTCCATACCTCTGTTTCTGAAATGTAAGGTCAGCAGCAGCTTGAATTCACTATAATTATGAATGTATAATTTCTAACATCTCCTGTGGATATAAATCACTACAACCTAACTGACTTTTTTCTTTCCAGTAAATCATCAGAATCACCTTTACCTTAATAAACTTCAAAATTTCTGCGTGAATGACGGGAAAATGTTTAATGGGAAGGCTGAACACCAGCAGTACTTGAGTCCAGAAAACAACAGAGAACAGGAAAAAAAACATCACTTCAGTGTTTTACTGGAATCCAAGTTAAGAAATAGGAATCACAGGACAAATAGCAAACAAGAACTTGAGTTACATCAGAATGAAAAAAGAAATGATGAACCTGGATTCACAGTCTGAAACTATTATGCAATATGATTAATGGAGCTAACAAGTCATATCTTACACATTAGAAAATCCTCTACAGTTTAAAATAAAAGGAATAACTCATTCAGAGGATAATTGATGCTTACAGATAAATTTCACAATTTTATACCTCGGGGAATCCTGCTTTTCTTAAAGATCAAATAAACTGTTTCATCTTGGAAATTAATGACTGGCCCCATTATTTTATAACTAAGAAAAGTTTAGTTTTCTTCCACATTGTAGTTTGAAACGATATTTCAATTTACATCTTATAGGTAAAATTTTATTAGTAGTACTATATAGCAAAGCTTCAACTGATCTTTGTTTAATCTTTAAGTGACTATGACTAAAGTTAATCAATGTACAAAAATTCTTTGAATGAGCACAATAATAATAAGTTAAAAATCAGAGATGTATTTTTGTAAAGCTATATTATTAGATCTTTCATAAAGATCCATACAAATAGAGGAAAAAACAAAAATATCAGGGTATTGGGATTTCTCCCTGAATCGTCTCTTTTAATTTTCCTTCCAGTTAAACTGATTTGCTCACATATTTGTTTTTGGATTAAAGCCAGAATCAACACTGTTTCTATTTCTAATCAAATAATGGAGAAACCACTGTAAATTCTAAGTGCAGTTTAAAGGATCCTGGCAGGCCGAGTGGCTGGACCAAGCCTGAGCTGTGTCTCTCTCTGACTTGTTTCTGACTTTAGGCAAGGTATTTAACATCTTTGCACTTTTGACATAATTTTAAGAATGCTAATTTATTTCATAGGGTTGATAGCAAAATTCAATAAATAACCATTGACTATCAAGGAAGGTCAGGTTGGTAAGAGAGAAGGCTTCTTTTGCAGCTTGTAAAAGAGATTTAGAATTACAATTCTTTTCCATTCCTGGTATAGTTTGAAAACATTGGATGGGAATTTGATGTAAATAATAGGATTTGCAGTTTCATTATACAAAGTGGAAAATAAAATGGGCCATGTTATAATTTCCACTTCTAAAGTAAAACTTCAGAAATATTTTTCTGTATTTTTGTCTTTGGGGATCAAATTCATTTAGTACATATTTTTGAGATAAATAACAAAGATACTGTTAATTTCCATTTTCAGAAATAGGAAAAATGTCAACAGAAAATAGCATAAAAAGAGTCTCTAAGTTTGTGTTCATGGGTAAATTTTTAACTAACCGTCCTACATTAAGGGTATAGTCCATTTGTGAATGCTAACTTACTAACATGCTTTCTTCAATAACTTTTTCTTCCTTTTTTATTTCTTTTATCTTGTATTCTTTCATCATGGCTCACTTAAAACTTTGAAATTTTATATGCTACTAATGTATTTTTGTTTTGTAATTGTATTTTTAAAAATTATGTATCAGCTGTAGAACTTTTTAAGTTCCAAACTTAATATTTTTGTCTTTAAATTTAATTCACTATAATCAACTAAAAAATTTTTAGTGGGGAAGAAATTAAACTTTATAGTCTTAGAATAATTTATATTAAATAATATAGTACATGGAAAACTATTTTAATTTTACAATAACTAAAAGTTTCGAAACCGCCCAAAGCAAAAACATTGTAAAAGAAATACAACTACTTGTATAGTGAGGAACTAAATAACCTGATATAACTTTACCACAAGCAAGATTTGCAGAATAATAACAGTTTACTCTGATGAATGATGGAGACCAGATTTCCAAAGCAAGTTTCTTAACGCGTAAACATTTCTTTAATACTGTAGAAGATGATTAGAATTACAAATGAGGGCACTAGGGAATTTTAGAGGACTTGAGATAGTGTTGTAGCCGCTAGCCCCCGTAAACACATGAACCACCAGAAACTAGTGGAAACACACTCTTTATTCAGCCAGCTGGGTCTGCCAGGGGTACGCAGACCCCAAATTAAGCAGCCCCGAAATGTAGAGGTACAGGGTTTTTAAGCCCTAAACCCCATTCCTCATCCTGTTTGAACACACAAGTCTATTTTTCTTCTTTTAACTAACTGTCAACCCACAGGTCGGTTGTGCAAGTGAGGGGTACAGAAGCAGAAAGCTTATTGTTAGAGCGTTATGTTCCCATGGGCAATAGCCAAACAGTAATTTTCCAGCCAGTACATTCCCCACTGGCCTTAGCGGAAAATCAAATCCTTGATTCTTTATGTGAAATTAATTCTTTTCCTTATATATCTAAACAAGAGATTGAGGAAACATAGGCCAAAAGTTAATAAGAGGAAGAGGATTAAAGGTCCAGCTATAGCAAATAGGAGGGTTGTTAGAACATCCTATGAAACCAGTTATCTGATTCTAATCTTTGTTTTTCCCTGGCATCTAAATTTCTCTGTACTAGTGGTAAACTTTCTCTAATTATTCCAGAGTTATTGGCATAGAAGCAACAGATTTCACCTAGAGCCATACATAATCCGTCTTATTCTAAAAACAATAAATCTAAACCTCTTCTATTTTGGAGGACTACTTCTGCTAGTGAATCGACTTGAAGTTCTAGCCTGCTGAGCTCAGTTAAGTTTAGGGGAGTTCCTACCCCGACATAGTAAGGGGGTTTTGGGTTTAGGCACAACTAGCAATCTTGTCCTATGTCTGGGGTGGTCTTATTTAAGACCTTGTGTATTGTCATTAGCAAAGTTATTAATGCTCCTTCTGGTTTTGGTTGTGGCTGGTCGAATGCTTAGGCTAAAGAGGGAAAAAGGAAGAAACAGAGGGTTAGATTTTACATATATGCTTGAGTTTTAGTCTTAGGGGCCTGTCTTCCTGAGCTGTCCACTCTCGTGCTGCCTTCATGTGGGAGTAATGAATCCATGATGGGATGTCGTCTACTTTAACTGCAGTGGGCATCGTCAGGTAGACAGTGAAGGGTCCTTTCCATTTGGTTTCTAGTCCCTTGGAAGTGAACTTCCGGATCCACATAGAGTCCCCAGGCTGAAACTGATGGCGAAGTCCGTCCCCTGGGGCTGAGTGGGCAGCACGAACCCAGGACTAAATCTCCTTCTGTACACTTTGAAGGGCCTGTAAAGACTTACCTAAGACAAGGTTACATAGTTCTGCCTTTTTCTCATCTTCTATTCTAGGTATTAAAGGTGGGGGTTTTCCAAAGAAAATTTCCAGTGGGGTGAAAAACCTGGCTCAGAGAAGAGCAAAGGAGAGAAGTTCTACCCAGGTCCCGCCAGTTTCTAATCCTAATTTGACTAATGTTTCTTTTAGGGTCCGATTCATTCGTTCTACTTGGCCTGAACTTTGGTGCCAGTAGGCGCAGTGGAGTTTCTGTCACAAATTTAGGTAGCTAGTCAATTGTTATGACACCTTTGCTACGAAGGCTGGCCTGCTATCCGACCCTAAAGTTCTAGGGAGAACAAATCAAGGGAGGATTTCTTGTAGTAGTTTCTTAGTAACTACTAAGGCAGTCTCTTTCCTAGTAGGGAAGACCTCTACCAATCCTGGAAAGGTGTCTATAAAGACAAGTAAATATTCGTAACCCCCCACAGTTGGAGTTACCTCAGGGAAATCTACTTCCTAGTGGTCCCCCGGATAAGTTCCTCTTTCTCTATGCCTAGGTTCTTCTATCTTCCCCTTCTTTGGATTAACTTGGGCACAAGCCGGGCATCGTTCTTCTCCCTTTTAACAAGTGAAAGTAAGGGTCTAAAGCTTGGAGCATCTTAGTTCACCTTAGGTGTGTGGTCTGGTGTAGTTGGTGGAGGAGACTCCTTCCAAGGGCTGTGAGAGCCCGATTTTTCCATCTGGGGTCGTCCGCTACCCCTGTTGGTTCCTAGTGGCTCCCTTATCTTGAAAATATATGTTCTCTTCCGCCGTATAGGTTGGAGACGGAGGCAGTTCTGGATAAGGGACAGCAGTCAGTAGATGTGGTGGGGCCGCTGTTCTTGTCTCTGCATTGGCTCATCGGGTTTCCCTCAGCCTCAGGACTATTCCCTTTTTGATGCCCTTTACAAAGAACAATAGCAAGAGCCTTAGGCATCTATATGACTTCAAGTAAGGCTAGGATCTCCCCCTTGTTCTTGATGTCCTTCCCAGATGAAGTCAGAAGCCCTCTTTCCTTGTAGATGGCTCCGTGTACATGTGCAGTGGCAAAGGTGTATCGGCTGTCAGTGTATATTGTGACTGCCTTATCCTTTCCCCATCTTAGTGCCTCAGTGAGGGTGATGAGTTCTGCCTTTTGAGGAGAAGTCCTTGTGACCAGATGGTGCCAGTTAGAGTTACGACCGCTGCCCCAGCATACCTCCTTCCTTCCTGCATGCAGCTGCTCCCGTCCGTGAACAGAACTTCATTGGCCTCAGGCAGAGGGGAGTCTTTGAGGTCTGGCCGCGAGGAACACACAGCATCAGTGAAATCTATGCAGTCATGAAAAGGGGTCTTGGGGTCTGTGTCTGGCAACAGATTGGCTAGGTCGATGACAGTAGCTTTGGATTTTAGCCATACGTTTGGGGTCATCTGGTGCCTCCCTGTTGTTGAACACCTTCTGGGCTATCTCAACAAGTTGGAACAGGTTCATTCCTGCAAAACCTTCTGATTTTTGCAATTTATGCCGGATATCAGGGGCTGCCTGAGTAGCAAAGGCTATATTAATTGCCCGCTGGTTCTCAGGGGCCTCAGGATCAATGGGGGTGTATACCCCATATGCCTTGTTCAAGAAACGCTCCAGGGGATTCCTGAGGTCCCTGTTACCTTAGAAAGGTTAGGTGGCTGACGAGCAGCCATCCTAATTCCCCCAATTAGAATCTGGTGGTACCGATCTAATGCTGTTCTCCCTGCCTGAGAATTGTGTCCCCAGTCTGGGCGGGTGGAGGGAAATTCCTCCTCAATCTGTTCTCCTGCTTCTTCAACTCTCCTCCCTCCCACAGCTATCTTTTGTGTTTCAGTACAAATGCGTCCACGTTCTTCCTCGGTGAAGGGGGTAATTAAAAGCTGTTGGCAATCGTCCCAGGTGGGGCAGTGAGTCTGAAAGACACGTTCTAAGAGTCCCATTAATGCCTGGGGTTTCTCAGAGAAAGGCGGATTCTGTGCCTTCCAATTGTACAGGTCGCTAGTCAAGAAAGGCACATAAACCATAAAGGGCCTGTCTGTGAGATGTCCCTGGGGTGGTGCTTCTCGCAAGGGGAGAATGGCCGGGGTGGTGGTACCGGCTGGTGCCCCATCCGGAGCGGGAGCAGGAGGCCCATAGGGGTTACCTGCTTGCGTCCAAGGAGGTGAGGTGGTGCTGTTTGGCCTCTGTTGTCCTGGATTATAGGGTGGGGGACTGTCACTGTCCTCTGGTGGAGATCGGAGGACTGAGGGACTGGGCTGTCTTGGAGATTCAGTTGCTGTATGTTTCAGGGTGCCCACAACTAAGACTTGTGCCCCTAGAGAAAGGGCACACCGGCGGAGCCAAGGAGGGGGGTTCTGAACAAGGTTTAACCATTGATCAATGTAGGGAAACTGATCGAGATGTCCCGGGTCTCCCGTGACAATCTTCCAAACATTCCTCACTAAACCCCTGTCAAAAGAACCCTCCGGAGACCAGTTTACATCAAAAGACAGCCACTCAACTTCACACAATGTTCTTAGTCTGCCTGGAGAAAACTTTATGCCATAGTCAACTCCCTCTACAAACCCTTCTTTGAAATGTTGCAGAAGACACAAGTGTGTCTTCTGTGAACTTGGGCCTCCTCTCATCGCTTGCATGGAAAACACAAGACAGACACTCAGACAAGAACAATTACTGGGGTGTAGGTGGACCTGGAGAGGTCCGCCACCTACAAACTAGACAATAGACAGAACCCGATAACAGGGCACAGGAGGTGGCGTCCCATGGCCTGGCCACGGTCAGGGAGATATGACTGCATCCAGTCTCTCCATGGACCCCCAATGACCGGTCAACAGAAGCAGAAAGGTACCTTTTTATCCAGACGTCGAGGCCACGGAGATTCCCGTGGAACCAGGAACAAAGAGTGTGTACTCAAGGTTGAGTCCTTGACGATTGCATTGACCCCGTTACGGCATTCAAGGGCCCTGGAACGTCTTAGGTTGGCCACCCCTTTGAGTCCGTAACCGGGACAGCAACAGCTTCGGAGGCAGTTCTGGTCTTAGATCTCAGGGCCACTCTCTAAGATGTCGCTGGGGCCTCCAAATGTTGTAGCCGCCAGCCTCCGATAGATACATAGACCACCAGAAACTAGTGAGTTATAGGAAACACACTCTTTATTCAGCCAGCTGGGTCTGCCAGAGGTACCAGACCCCAAATTAAGCAGCCCCGAAATGTAGAGGTACAGGGTTTTTAAGCTCTAAACCCCATTCTTCATCCTGTTTGAACAGACAAGTTTATTTTTTTTCTTTTAACTAACTGTCAACCCACAGGTCGGTTGTGCAAGCAGGGAGTACAGAAGCAGAAAGCTTATTGTTAGAGCGTTATGTTCCCATGGGCGATAGCCAAACAGTAATTTTCCAGCCAGCACAATAGTCTCAAGAATTATTCTAAAGATGATCAAATTAATATAATGACTTTCAAAATATGTATAATGACATTTTGAAATGCTTTATTGTTTAAGGATCAGACTAGAGGCTGTCTCCTTTCTCTGGGAAAGATCAGATTTGATTATTTTAATGGAAATGAGATAGACACTAAGATAGAGACTTCTATCAAAGCACTTTTTTGGCCCTTTATTTTATACCAAATCTAATATAGAGTAATATGTATATATATTATATAATTTCCCAGCATCTCCCAGAGCACTTTCAACATACACTGTCACTTATGCAAGAGCCAGAATCAGACATAGATATAGAAACATAATTTTTTAAAAGAGCATAATTCTTTAAGTTAATTCATTTATTTTTTAACTAAAGTACTTGACCTCACAAGTAGATAAGGGAACTTGATTAACCAAACAAAAATATACAAAAATATTTCAACAGACAACATTAAAGCAAAGTCTGGAACACACAAAAATTTCATGAGTTTAAATTCTTGACTCCTGAATGAATATTTTATTTGATAGCTGGAAGTGGATTAAAATAATAAAGATCTGTTTGCTATCACATAAGAAAAATGAGATTATTTTTACCACTTGAAAGAAAAAAGAGAAATCTCAATCAATAACCATTAAAATAAGTTGCTTCTTTTTAATTAGAATAATTTAAATTAGAGTCACAAATAAATAGTATTATATCAAATTTTATACTAATCTCCCAGACTAATGTGTATATACCTAGTAAAAGTCGTCTATTTTATTTCTTAGCAAATTATTATTTTCCCTCTCTGAGCTTTGTTTCCTCAAGTGTTGATAATGTTTGGATGATCTCACTTCCTCTAATTATATTTTGACCCTGTGTTCTACCCTTTGAGATAACACTTTCTACTTCTAAAATCTCTTCTTATGTTTTTAAAAAGTATTTTGTATTTTTCACCTTTGTTTTCTTTCGCTTGTTTATAATAAAACAATTATTCTTGCTTCTTATTTTCTGTAACATTAAAACAGTTTATTATTTATCTTTATGACTAATTGATTACATTTTAGGAAATCTCCATTGTATGAAGGATTTTGTTTTGTTTTGTTTTTTACTTTTTACTACAAGAACTCCATGATAAATTTTAAAATTAAATAACAAATGACCATTATGGTACAAATGAGATTTTTTAAAAAATAGCAGCATAACTGTTGTAATTTTGCTCAAGAAATATATTTATTTCTTGAATATATTCAATGAAAACATGAGTCAAATTAATAATTTATTATGAGATAGTTATGATAATGGCTTTAGCTCATTAAGACAGCCAAATTTTAAATATTTTAGGAATTATGTTTTCAGTTATTTATTTTCTTTTGAGATTTTATGAATCCAAATATCTCTTTTTTATTTTTAAAACCAATATAAGCTATCACATACCACAATGTCAGATTTGCAAATCAATAAAAACTTTACAAATGGTATGGTTTATCAAGTATTCTTAGTCATTGCCGGGAGAGGGGAGATAATAAAAGGAATCTGATAGGGACATCTAATAAATTCAGCAGACACAAAAGAATTTGGTCTCTAGTAAACAATTATAAAATTGCAACAACAGATGCTGGGAAGTTCTAAAATTCTAACTTAGGTTTAAGGGTTTTTTTCCCTCATCAATTCAACAAATATTTTGTTGAGTACCTGTACTGGGTTGAATTGTGCCCCCCAAAATAATATGTTTAATTCTAACTTCTGTTACCTGTGAGCATAACTTTATTTGGAAATGGGGTCTTTGTAGATATAATCACGTTAAAATAAGGCAAGGAAGGATTCTTCCTTAGAGCCTTTCGGAGGGTATATGGCCCTGCTGACACCTTGATTTCAGATTTCTATCCCTCAGAAATGTGAGACAATAAATTTCTGTTGTTTAAGCCACCCAGTTTATGGTAATTTGTTACAGCAGCACTATGAAACTAATACAGTACCTAACTATCTACCAAGTACTGGTATACAGCAGTAACTAAAATAGGTTAAGTCCCTCACCTCATGGAACTTACATTATAGATGGTAGTGAAGATGGGTAGACAATAAATACATATATAATATTTTGTTATATTTTAATATATTATATGAATATATAACATATTCATAATTAATCCATTGCAATAGAGGTATGAGCATGCGGGAGATGGTTGCTTTTTATATACGGTAGCCAGAAAAGTGTCTGTCTTTGGGAAGATAATATTTAAACAGACCTGAAGGATATAAGGGAGCAAGCCATGGAGATTTTCAAAAGAAGAGAATTCCAGGTAGGGGAATCAGCAAGTGTAATTGTCCTCGAAAGTAAATGTGTTTTGTTGTGTTCAAGGAATATCGAAGAGGCCAATGTGGCCAGAGAAAAGGAGATGGAGATAGTGGAGGGAGAGGAGTTGTGGGGCAGTGGGATTTTGCAGATTATGTAATGCCTTATAGGTAGGTGACCACATACCCTGGTTCGCCCTGGTAAGGCTCAGTTTGTCCCAGTGTCATTCTCAAAAATGTTCTGGTTTGGAACATTGGAATTTCCAGTGGTGGCTTAGAGCAGATGGTAGCAACAAAGGTGATAAGAGGTGGTTAAATGTTGTATAAATTTTGAATGTAGAGCCTTTCCTTGGAAAAGTTATTTTGCTTTCCTATTCCAATTTCTTTTAGTTAAAAGTGACTATTGTAACTTCTCTTCATATTGGCTTATGACAGAACCACAAGATAAGTAAATTTTTTTTTACATATTTTGATTAGCGTTAATGTATATTAATGTATTAACATTGGAGGCAGCATTTACATAAAAACAGGTCATTGCTAAATTGTCTTCTTTCTTATTAAATAAGCTACAAATATTTTATTTTTAACCTTTGTCTTTTGGCTCTCCATTTAGTATAAAAGGTTACAATAATTTCAAGTATGTTCTTTCTATCTAACCAGTATTTATTATTTTGAATCCTATGAAATTGCCTATTTTGTAGGTCAAAAATGTTCAAACATATGCCATTTCTTATATTTCAACCTAATGTATTAAGAAATAAACATCTAGACACTAAAGAAAGAGGCTCAGGAGACATATGGAGGCCCTGAATAGGGGGTTTTGTGAGAAAGGAAAAATAAATTCACGTGTTCAATCCAACCGAAAATTTCTAACTCCTTCTTAACACTTATTTTCAAAAATGCACTTAGTCCATTGTTCTCCCCTTGACCAGAATAAGCATAGAGAAGGAAGTAGTTTTATGGCAAGGAAATCACATTTTCCCCTCTGAGGAAGATTTTCCCTCCTGGGGAATATTTCTGCAGAGGCAACAACTCAACTTTTAGCAGGGTCACCAGAGTAAGTTAGATGCTGGAGATGCAACAATTAGCAAGGTGTGGCTTTTGCCTTCACAAATCTTATTCTAAGCAAATTAGCATGGGTAAAGAGAAAGAAAGAAAATAAAAAACTGACTAAATGATAATTCCAGCACCTGGCGCAGTGCCCAGAACATAGCAGGAGTGCATACAATGTTTATTGAGTGAATAATTGCTATATTGGTCTATAAACATAATGTGGAATCACACTGGAGAAAGTCATTAATTTTGTCTTGAGGGGTGGTCTGGGAGAGTTTTGTTTTTATATTTAATTACACATGGTTTCATGTATACTTAATTTATATTGTCTTTAATTTCCACTTTAATATTTATTTTCATTTCTTCCTCTTAACATTGCCTTGCTGAGGCAGCTATGTTTTATTCTCTCCCAGTGTTTAGCATAGATAGCATTGAGCAGATTGAGCAGATAACTGATGATCAATAAATGCTTGCCTATGCTACCATTCTCTAGGACTGCTTCTGCGTTGGTGCAGCTGTCTCCTCTCCTGCCGAGTTAACATAATGTTCCTTTGGAGAAGCAAGTAACTCAAGGAGTGAGAGTGATGTTCAGTGGAGAAGGCCAAGAAGGAGAGTCTCTAGACTTCTCTACAACCAGTTTCCCTGTAGATAGCAGGGATATGTATATATAGAGAGGAAGGCCATGTAAGCACAGGTTGGGGGACATGAGCCGGCAAGGTGAAAATCTCTGTTATTTGGTCTTCCATACACCAGTTGTGTGATTTTAGGGAGGTGACTTAACCTCTCTGATCTCTTATTCATTTGTATTATGAGAATAATAGTACTTGCCTTGTATAGTTATCTGAGGATTAAATAAGATACTTATAAAATACATAGCACAGTTCTGGGTATGTAGTTATAAAAATGTCAGCCAGAAGTAAAAATGCGTGAAGTAACATTATACAGTTATATCTAGCAGATTCTTTACTACTCTCTGTAATGCACAAATTTCACATATTCTACAAATTCACATTATATGTTACAAGCTTCCCAAGGTAGCCAGGCATGTTCTTTGTCATTGAATTTAAGGAATGTGTCTCCTATTTTGTAACTGTTTTTCTTGGCCCCAGGACTGAGAACTACCTACTTTATTAACATAAACTAAAAACATTTTGTCTGTTAAGTTCTTAAATCAGTCATTGTTTCCCAATCTTTGCTGAACATTGGAATCAGCTGGGAGCCTAACAAATCGCTAGGCCTGGCTGCCACCTTTAGACATTTGATTCAATCTCTGGGTCTGGAGATTTTTTAAAAGCTTCTCAAGAGATACTAATAGACAGCAAAATTTGGGAACCATTTTTCTAATTACATAATAATTGAAAAAGAGACATACGAAAAGGACCTAGTGATCATAGGTTCTAAAATAATAAAAATAGACTAACAAATTAATAATTCAGTTGATTCTAGTCTTTTTTTTCTTTTTAGCAGAAACCATAGGTATAAAATTTGTTTGAAGATTATGCAGATATTTCTGTCCTTCTAGGCTCTGTAGCTTCTAAAATTTATGAAAATTCACTACTGGCAGTGCACAGATTTTTGAGGATGAGCAAAACTTTTCATCAAGACTAATGACTTAAAGATTGATTTTTAAAAGTAAAAGGAATTTTTCTTCACATCTTTAAATAGGACTTAAAGTTTTTATATTATCTTGGTAGCTTGCCTATACATTAAGATATTAATAAAAGCCGTCTTTCATATACAAAAGGAGTTACTATTCATTTAGCACTTATATTACATCAAAATTGCTACAGTCCTATAAGGTAGGAATTAACATTTCCATTTCACCAATTGGGAGCATTTTAGTAAGTTGCCTATGGCCACACAACTAGGAAGTGGCTCAGCTAAAATACGACCCCAGGTCTTGGTTTATATAGAGTCTGTGCCTTTGCCACACCTAAGTACAAGCAGCACATTCAGGCCACCCGAAGATCCAGAGTCTCTCCTTTATTTTTGCAACTGAACAGGTTCAATTGTGCTGAAGGTAACAGTGGGCATTCTGTGTAGGGGAAGCCTGGGAAAGTCTCAGAGAATTTCCCAGTGACTCTCAGCCCGGAACTGCATTTGACCTCCTGGATTGCCTTGAGTCTGAACATAACTAACCTCATGAAAAATTCACCATAAATAAGTGTATGAAATTGTTTTTTTTTTTTTTTTTTTGTCCTTGCAGTTCTTTCAATGGGAAAAATGGTGAAGATGTTCAGTTTCGTCCTTGTCACCACTGCTCTGCTAACAGGAAGGGAAAGCTGGGTAAGCTCATTACAAAAACTGTTGTATTCGTAATGCCTGCTTTGACCTAAACTTTCTTTTGTTTTGCAGCAAACCTATAGCAAATTGTCACTGAAAAAAATTCAACTAAGGGGGGGAAATGAAAAAGTTTTGTGGAACACCTGACACAAAATAAGAACTTACCAAGTGCTTTAAAATTTTTTAAAAGTAAAAATCAGTATTCACAAAAAATAAGTAAAAAAAACTTTTTTAATTTGCTGGGGTAATTTGAGTGGTTACATAATATTAGGAGTTCAAAATTATCCATTAAAATTGACCTCGGGCTTTCCAATATTGGACACTATTAGTGTAAACGTAACAGATTATTTGAAAGTAATTACAATGAACTTGTGCCTTCTTCCACTCATGAGTAAAAAGGTAAAAATACTCATTTATTTAGTTCTCAGAGAAAGAAAAATCTTAGGTTTTAAATAAGCTTACTAACACAGTATATCGTGTCTCATAAATTTTGAACATACTTGCCTTGTAATTCCTTCAGTTATTTTTAAATTGCATAGTCCACTGTGTTTAATGATATCATAATCAATTTCCCACTATTGGAAAGCAACACAGGATTCCAGACACAGTAAAATATATTTGCTGTTCATTTTTTAGACAGTTGTGACTCAGGGTGCTAAGCAAAGAACTCATTCAGGGAGGATAAATCAAAGGGTGATGAGGAGAGAATGCCAAGAGCAAATAAAAAATAGTTAGAAATAGCTGGGAGAGATTCAGTGACTTGTACGAGAATATGGGAGGAAGGAGGCCTCTTATCACCACTCTCCATTCTCTTGCTATATGACTTTCAGTTTTGAGGATATTTACATTGTAGTCCTTTATAAGAAAGGAGTGTGCCTCTTTCCTTTGTCCCAAATTGGTTATCTAATTGTGCTGTTCTAACTGCATAGCAGAGTGCCTAGAAGGCAGTAGGTCCTTGTATCTATGGAATGAGTACAAGGTAATACATTAAGATAGGAACAGAAAGTTATACAAATACAAATTGAGAAACATATCTGCCTATAATCAAATGCCTTTTTAGAAAATAATGTATGTAAAAGTAGTGTGAGGCACTTACACATTAAAATTGATAATTTCTCTGAAGTGAACATTTATATTTATAGATAACAGGAGATCATGGCATGGGCTGCAAATAGAGATGACAAGGTAAAATAGATAAATGGCAAAAATTTGTTCTCTGTCCTTGTGTTTCACCACCCCTAGTAATTCTCCCAACACTGAGCATTCGAAAGCTTTTATTTAAGCTTCTTGGCCTCAGGACCTCTTCCCAGAAGACCCACCTCTGCAACTCTCCTTCTCAATTCACCAGTCACATTTGCTTTTTCTTTGGAGGGCTCTGCTCTGCTCAGTCAGATACCACTTTAAAGAGGAGCTGATAAACTCTCTCATGTGCAATATTCTTGGGTTATTTGCCCCTTTTAGAGAAGATAAATGACTTAACTGGAAGACTCAGTTTCCTCCCATCTGTTTTTAAAGTGATTGAGGAAGAAACAATAAATAAGCAAAACGTTAAAATGACTCAAGAAGAATTTTCAGCAACATGTAAATGGGTGAGGTATTCAGGGATATGAGGGCCTAAGCTAGCATCCCTTATAAAGGTGACCACATGTCATCAGATTATAAGCATTCAATCATATTTTTTAAAACATGTTAATACCAAAAAGTCATTCAAAAGCTTCATTTATTTTACTGTTAAGAAAGCACTTAGGCAGTGTCATGTAGAGATTGAGAACAGAAACCTTGAAGTCAGTGTAAATCCTGACTCCTTTTGCCCACTGGCAATTCTTGAGCAAGTTTCCTCATCAGGACTGAGCCCTTTCCTACCTCATGGAATCATTATGAAGATCAATTGAGACAACAACTCTAAACTTCTAAGTGTAGTCATTCAGATTATTTAATACTATATCTTTTTTTTTTTTTAGTTTAAGCAATTTAGCATAAGCCATAATTTCTTATCCTTCAAATAATAAATAAAATTAGAACTTTCAAACTACTTTCCAGTTGGAAAAATGTTCTGAAATGGGAGTCAGGGGCAAATTTGTATTATTAATTTATTCAACTTACTAGGAGCATTTACTTTCCATGAAAATAAGATGCATGTTACTCTGTAGGCTCTCGAGAACTGTCTCCAGGAGCAGGCGCGTCTCAGAGCCCAGGTACACCTGCTTGAGATCCGGGTCAAACGGCAACAGGTCAAGATCGCGCAGCTTTTACAAGAGAAGGAAATCCAGTTTCTGGATAAAGGAGAGGAGGATAGTGTCATTGACCTTGGAGGCAAGAGGCAATATGCAGGTCAGGATCTATTTTTTTAAAGTGTTTCAATAATATATATCCATGTGCAATGATGGTGCTAGCTTTTTGATGAGTTCACATTTTGCTAAAAAGCTTTTTCTATTTTAGTAACAAGCAACATGAAGCATTATAGCAAATTTAAATTTCTTTAATCATATTTTATCTTTTTCTTCTATTATCATGTACAGGGGACATTTTCTGTCAGTGTTCAATATCTGATAATTTCTATAGTTTAATAAGAGATTAAGAAACTAGATTGTTTAAATATCGGTATGCAAATGGCAGATTACGTTTGTGAAATTTTAAAGTTGAGCTTTGTTATATTTGTATTTTATTTCTTGTTACATTTATACAGCTTTTCCTTCTGAAAATCTAATATGCCTTAGGGTAATAAATAAGGTAATCGAATAAAAGTTTAGAGAAGGAAAAAAATGAGAATTATTTAGGAAAATTAAAGTTATTTTTAAGTGTATATTTCCCGATTTGATAATTTTCCTTTTCATTAGATCAGTACTTTTCCCCAGAAACTAAATGATCTTCAACTACCAACACATGTACATATCATTACATATATCATTATTCCCTATAGAAAACTACATATATCATTATTTCCTATTCACCTGACTTCCTCTAGACATATTTTAAAGTAGACAAACGATAGTTATCAGAAACAATGAGAATGCCACCTAGAGCATTCCATTGATATGTCTACTCCATCCACTGCTATGATATGTTATTTCTCTGTTTATGAGCTTATCTGGGTCAATTAGCTGGGCACTTTGTAAGGTCTGAGATGACATTTAACGCAGTCTTCCCTCCTTATTGCCTATCAGAGTGCCTACAACATTTGATCCTCATATTTATGAATTAAAGCAAGGTAATATATAGAGATAGGAACAGCAAGATAAGCAAATATAAATTGGGAAATATATTTGACTATAAATGAAAACCTGTAAAGGCTAAAGAGGTGCCAAGCTAATGAGAACAAACACATTTTTATTTTGTGTTTCCAAATATACTCACCAGTATTGACATGAGTTGTTGGGATCTTAGAACCTATGCTTCAATAAAATTCTCCCTTTTTCTCTCTTTATCAAGATCCTAATCTCTTTTTGCTCAGACCTGCTGTTGTCCAGCAGCTTGATCCTTTATCCTCCATCCTCGAAGTTAAACTGCCCTTCCCCACATTAGGGATCAGAAAGAAGCCAGAGCCACTGGGAATGAATATGAGGTGAAGATGGCCTGCGGCTCTGGAGCACACATCAAAGAGGAACCAAAGACAGTTCCACTAACAGGCTTGGAGAACAAAGACTGTCTGAATCAGTCACAGGGCAAAGAATCAGAAATTGACACCTAAAAAGAGAACTAGTACAATGAAGATTAGGCAAGACTATGAAAGGAGACTCAGGAAAGGAATCGAACCAAAGCAGAATCAGTAGTGATTCCTTTAAAACAATGATTCTCGGCCATTAGTATCACCTGGTAACCTTTTAAAATGCTGATGCCTATAAAGAACTGTAAGGGGTGGGCCAACAAGTTAGCCCACCATGGTTTCAGGAACCCTGGCAGAAGATAAGAGACTTCTGGGTCACAGATGTGACCTTTATGTTTGCACCAATATTCCTTGCCACAAATACTAAGGAAGCAGTGTGGGATAATTCAGATGGAAAATGTGCAGGCAGTGGGCTTTGTTACAGCTGAGGAGCCCTGAGCTTAGGAAACTTCAGTCTTTTATAATGGGTGATAAATCTGCCCAAACTTTGCCCCAGCGGGAGATGTTATCTTTATGATAGTGGACAGCAAACAAGCCTGCCATCTCCACTAGGGGGAGATACCATCTCTATCATCCAAGGCTGTTCACTATACAAACATCCTTGAAAAACTATTCTAGAACATAAGCCCTGCTTGAAAAATGTGCAGAAATGCAAGTGACCCATGGGAAATTGTTCATAAACAGTGCCCACTTTCCACTCCAGACCAATTAAATGAGAACCCCTACAGGGTTGAAAAGGATTCGTGCTTTCACAGTTGGCTGTGGATTAGGTTGTTCAAGACCAGAACCAGGTCAGGCTTGTCATCAAATTCCCACAGGCTGAGAAGTGCCAAAGTTTCCTGGAGTCACCTAGTAGAAGGCTTTTACTTCTTTTTGGTAAGGAGATAGTGTCCTGTGGCAGTTCGGTACCCTTTTCATTGGATGAAGTTTGAGGCCTTGTTGTAATATAGTCAGGTATCCACCCACTAGTCTTTAGCTACCTATTCAGAGACTGTGGGAAATTACAAAAGCACACAGGTTGGAGGGTAAGATCTCACTGAGTTAATTGGGTCAATCATTGTGGATGATAGAAATGATTCACGGAGGAAGGGGTCTTCAGAATCATCAGAAGGCCATTTGATTGATGACCCTGCCTGATGGGCTGAATTCTGTCCTCCACTCCTTCCCCCATAACATATGTTGAAGACCTACAAAACCTGCTGACACCTTAATCTTGGACTTCTATGCTCCAGAAGTGTGAGAAAATAAATTTCTGTTGTTTGAGCTACCCTACCTAGGGTATTTTATTATGACAGCCCAAGCAAGCTAATACACTTTGCATTGCCTTAGGTATCAGCTTCTGGCCAGGAAGGTAGTACTTTTATAAAGAAAGGTAAATAAAAGTGTCCTTCGGTCAGGGCTCTCCAGAGCTCAGGGAGTGTGAAACCCAACAGGCAACCCATAAAAATAAAACGTTTTTACATCATCGACTCTAATGAAGAAAGTTTAGAAGGATCTTTGTGGCCAGTGAATTTTTCTGGAGGAACAGCAGAGGCTGTGATAGTGACAGTGAAGAGAATACACACTGACTCTGGGCTCGCAATGGCCTGGATCTGCCCCTCTCTGGATGTCTCTTCTCTTAGTCACCCAAATACATATTAACAATATTTTTAAACTAAGATTGTCTTGCCTATTGTTTTGAGAATGGATCTCAGCATTACTAGCAGTGTTTCCTCAAGCAAGCTATTTATCTTTTGTATGCTTTAATTTTCTCAATTGTAAAATGTGGATTATAATGGTATCTAGTTAATAAGATTGTTGTGACGATTAAATGAATGAATACATGTAAAGCGTTTAGAACTGTGCCTGGAGCACAGTAAGTACTTGTTAGTATAGCTATCACTTTTTTTTAATGTTTCTAAGATAAATTGTGTTACGCAAGAGACTGGATACAAAACTGGAAGTGATCCAGACAAAAATGAACAGATTTATCTATCATATCTATTTTGCTCCCACTCCAATTTCCTTGGGGAATATGGTTATAAAGTCATTGCCATTTAAATTTGACACAACTTCCCACATGACCTTGGATTTGCTTCTGTCACCCTGAACCTTTGTTGCTCTGTCTTTAGCCCCCTAGGTCAGAAAGAGGGTCAGGGCTGGGAGAGGGAAGATCAGAGGAAGCAAAGATGAAAACCCCTAAGTGCATGATTAATGCTAGAGAAAAGAGAAAAGTTGGGGTCGTACAAGAAAAGGCGAGAGAAGAGAATGTAAGAAAAGCATGAAGGAGAGCCTGATCCCAAGGATGGGCCCCTCTTCTAGACCAAAGAGGCTCAAAGTGGAACCATAAGGAGGTGAAAGTGTGTTTGGTGATGGAGGCAACTGCTCTGGCAGAGAGGTTGCTAATATTATGTATGTATTGGCTTTGTGGAGGCAGCACAGATATGGTGTCAGTAATATATGGCAGAACCAGAGTTTGGACATTGTCAGTTGTCATGTGTCTCCTTTGCATGTTACATTCTGAGTAAAATAAATTAGTTTCATTTTCTCAACAACACCCTTCTCTCTTGAGCCCTCAGAACTTTGCATTAGCCCCTTTCTCTCTCTAGAATGTCTTCTCTATTCAACCCTGTCCTCCTGGACTGACTTCTGCTATTCGCTGTCAGATCCCAGTTTATCTCTTCAAGAAACTTTTCCTGACCCTGAAGTTTGAATTAGGCACCACTTCTCTGCACTCCAAAAGCACCCTCTACTCTTCTATCTTAATATTTATCCTAGAGTATTGTCACTGTATGCTTAATCATCTATCTCCCCTGCTAAACCGTCTAATTGCTTATATTTTCAGTACCTAACCTGGTGACTCGCATATAATAAATGTTCAACACATATTTTTAAAATTTAATTGGTGGAACAGATCAGGTAAAAGAAAGTGAGGGCAAACACTTCAAACAGACCCTTGGGGTAAAACAAGATAGTTATTTGAATAACAGCTTGAGAGGGAGGCAACAGGTTGGTTATTCAAGGGATGAGCATACAGATATGTGAATCCAAAGCTGGGTACAAAACTGACTTCAAGGGTAAGGAATTTATATATGCAGTAGAAGTACCATTATTCCAAATTCCAAACCAAGCTCATGATCCAGGGTATCTATTCAGACACAATGTGAGAAGGTTGTCAATACAGATTCTAG
Source organism: Pteropus medius (assembly GCF_902729225.1). NCBI lineage: Eukaryota > Metazoa > Chordata > Mammalia > Chiroptera > Pteropodidae > Pteropus > Pteropus medius. Next base: position 2,581,351 of record NW_024350325.1, read on the forward strand.
TATCCGATAATGGCAGGAGGAAGGCATTTGGATTTTTGTTACTGGATTTGTGCCACCAGTCACAAGAAAACTGAAGTTTAAGAGCTAAAAATCCGATGCCTGTGTTGAGAGTGCTGGGAGCAGACCTTAGGAAACAAGAGGTCACCAAGAAGTAAAGCAAGAAATCAGTTACTAAGAAATTAAACTATCAAGGTCAGAGCAAAACTGACTGTATAAGCAGGAATTGGTTAGAAGAGTCATATGAACAGGATCTAGATAAACTACTATATTGTGTGTGTGTTTCTTATAACATAACACATGTAATGATAGAAGATAGACATTCTAGATGACTGTTTCTGGATATAACAGCTAAAAAAAAAAATCCAGAAGTCAGCAGATCTGTGTTTAATATTCTTTGTATATGGTGTAAACATGAAGGAAGAGAAGGAAGAATAAACTATAAAATATAAATACAGTTCAATTGAACTTTATTTTTCAACATATAGGCAATAGTACTAGAGAGCCTACCAAGGGCAATCACTCATTAAATAAAATTTATAATAACACATAAATTCTAATAAAATATATAATATGTTATAGCATATATGTTGTATATAATTGTATATAATATATATTATATATAATATGTAAGAACTTGTTCACATCAAAATTTATGGTTTTGGTGTCCTTAAATTTAAAAAATTAAATATTCATGTATGTGCTCTATAAAAACATAAATTTCTTTGCTCTTATTTACAAGTTACTATATTATTATGAAATTATTTTCTGACTTCTAATTCATCTTACGGTAGAAAACACCTAATTACATACAACCTAGCAATTTATGCAAATAATGCACAAATCGCATGATTTTTATGGAACATATAATTAAATGCATTTTTTAAGCTTTTGGGTGCTATTGACTTATGTGCCTAAAATAAAAGGTTATAGTACCAAATTTGCATTATTGGTGACAATCACAGCAGCCTGTGGCATTACAACATCTATTCAGTGAATAAGACTGTTGGCTTAACCATGTCCGCTTCTGCAGGAGCCCCAATCTTTATGGGACAGTCTCCTGAGGCAGTCTGTGTTATGGTGAAGGAGTGGACTCTGAAGCCTGGTTTCAAAGTCCATCTGCTCATCTTGCCAGCTTTTGGAAAATTATTTACCTCTATGTACCTCATTCCTCATCTGTATAATAGGAATGATAAGAATACCTGTTGCTTTGTTATAAAGATTAAATGAGTTATTGTACATATACGTGACTACAAAAGCATTTAGCATTTAGCTCAATGAAGGTCAGCTATCTATCTATGTTATCACAGTAGTCCCTCCTTATCCACAGCAAATACGTTCCAAGACCCCCAGTGGATGCCAAACCATATATATCATATGTTTTTTTTCCCTATACATACATAGCTTTTCACTTTAAGGAAGCAGTTTATGGCTTCTCTTTGGCATATCTGAATGGCTAGGAACACTATTTGAGCTTTGGGGCCATTATTAAGTAAAACAAGGGTGACGTGAACACAAGTACAACACTACTAAGACAGTCCATCTGATCACTGAGAAGGCTCCTAAGTGACTAACGGGTGAGTATCTACAGGGTGCGGATGCTGGACAAAGGGATGATTCATGTCAGAGTGGGAAGGAGAGGGACTTGCAAGATTTCATCACACCACTCAGAAAAGAGCACAACTTAAAACTTACAAATTCTTTATTTCTGTAATTTTCCATTTTCAGATTGCAGTTAACCACATGGTAAATCAGTGTAAAGCAAACCACGGATTAGGAGGGCTACTGTATATCCTCTCTCCCTGGTTTTCAAAGAAGAGAGCCACTCACCCCACCCTACAAGAATACTGCTCTCTCCAAAAAACCAACTTCTTTTCTCCTCTTATGTTTCCTTCTTATGTCTTCTAGAGGTTGAGAATGGTGGCAGGGCCAGTGCTGGCATTTCCCAACATGCTCTCTGGAGGGGTGGCTGACTTCTTGCTGGTCTTTCTCTGAGTTTAGAGTGTGGGGTGATTAGAGTCTTTAGTTCTCAACTTTGAGCTCAGCCACCATTCTGGGACAAGAAAGGAAAAAGCCCATTTGGCAGGTTGTCATGTTACTTTATGAAGCTTAAACATTCAGCCTTCCAACATGGCTTGTTTTCTGCATGATCAGAGAAAGTATTCAACTCACAATTTAACACAATGTTTGTCAAACCGGGCATGAAGCCCTGACCTCACTCTGGTATTATGTAAGTATCTAAAAATCTTTTTCTTTTAAGTCTCATGAACACAGAGCTCTTTAACCTTTTTCCTCTCTTGCCTATTTTCCAGGGGGTTGAGGGTGTCAGAACATTTTGAAAATTATTGTTTTAAGTATCTAGTTAATATTTAAAACCCTACATTGTTTCAACTTCCTGCTCTTACAGTATAAGTTACATTTTTCCAAGGCAGACTCCTTAACTATTCGCTATAAGCAGTTTTGCTACAGGCGCTTATTTGATTTTTATTTATTTGTTGGTTTTTTTCCAGTTGAAAGCTTTCTTCTGAATTTTAAGTTGTGTTTGACACAACTTTCTTCTGGGAAGAAAAAAATGTTTAAAAAACACAAACTCATATTTGGCATAAAATAAAAAAAAAAATAGAAAATGTTGGCTGAAAACTCCATATTCACGAAGTTTTCCAGAAGCAAACATTATAGCTAATTATTTCCATATTTGCCTGGGAAATAGTCTGAACCTTATGAGCCTTTACTATTCAGCATTTTGGTAGGAGTTTAAATATAAATAAAGTGAACTCCTTTCATAACAAGGAAAGTTAAAATCTGCCTACTTTAATGAAAAGTGGCATACAACATACTTGACCACAAGATGTAAGCTTTTGAATAACCCTGAACTAATTTTAGGTAAATCATTTCTCATTTTTTTCTTCATGTTTAATTGCCACAACTGAATCTTTTTTTTTTTTAATTCAGCATATATGAAGAACACTTTGGCTTCTGCATTGCAAAAATAATATATGAATAAAACTTAAATCATTACAAAGACGAACCTCTCACTAAAGTAGTAGTGTATGATGATCTCAACCTGGGGAAGACTTTAGAAAGTGACTAAGATTCTTTCTTTGCTTTTCTCTCCTGATTCTTATTGCCTACTCAATCTATTTAATGTAGAGTATACTTTACTTGTAATAAAACAGAGTGGTAGACAATTTGGCATCAAAACAATGAAAATTAGGAAAGATCGTAAAAATATGCCGAAAGAATGGAATTATTCAGTCAGGAAGAAAAAACATTTAAAAAAGATAGAAAATTAACAAAATGATAAAGGTAAAATTTGAAAGTTAGGGATGCATATTATAGTATTTTTATTCAATACTGTGACTGGGTAGCCTTGAAAATATCTCTGTATAGTGGCCACTACTTCAACCACCTGAAAACACAGCTTCCTGGGCATCTAAATAATAGCGAAGTTCCTACTTGCCATATTCTCTAAGTCGTACAGATCAGTCTAGATGAGACCCAATGATATTAATTTATCTCACCCTCAAGTGGTTTAAGAAATAGATTTTACTTTTTGGCAACAAATTGGTGGCTATGTTTGCTTCAATAAGAAATATCATGGCAAAAAAGAATGCTGGATTAAAAGGAGTAGTAGAAACTTGCAGTTTTAGCAGAAATATCTAAGATTGTTACATGGACTGTTAGAAATTTCAGTTGGTTAGTAAAAAATCTGGTGAGAGCGAGAGGTTGTAAGAATCTAACAAGATGATTACTATTTTGAGTTCATTTCCAGATGTTCTAAATGATTTATAATGCTCTAAGTCAAGATAACCCATATTAAATTATTTGTTGTTATATTTCTACTTTCATTTTAGCTTTATAAAAGAAATAATTTCCACTATTCTGTCTGATAAAGCTGTAAGTTCCATTTATATATACTGTTATTAACTGAAAGCATATAATTTAAAAAATTGTTTTCCACAGAAATTATAAATGAGAAGCCACATTCCTAGTTCACTTTTTCCATGATCATAGCAAGGAGTCAGATGATAATTAAATACTAGGAAAAGAAATAAGACTTTCTTACTATGCATTGGAAGATGTACAAGATGTAATTCTAAAACGCTGATTATCTACATCATGTGTTTATCTGTCTCCATTAGTACTAAGTAATCTAATTCAGAGGCTCCCTTTATTTAAAAAGAAGGCACATAACAAATGTTACATTACTTTGTTTTGCAAACAGATTGTTCAGAGATTTTTAATGATGGGTATAAGCAGAGTGGATTTTACAAAATCAAACCTCTCCAGAGCCCAGCAGAATTCTCTGTCTATTGTGACATGTCTGATGGAGGAGGATGGACTGTAATTCAGAGACGAACTGATGGCAGTGAGAACTTTAGCAGGTGTGCTAATTACGACATAAGATTTTATTTGGAGTAGCAAATGTGAGATTTATAATAAGTAAACCTTTTTGTTCTATCCTGAAATCTATTAGTTAGACAGAATTTCACTCTCTCTAAATAAGAATACTGAAAGTACATTAACTAAATATTGGAGGAAAATATTGGGGTTGGGAGCCAGGCACAGCAGCAGGGGATTGTGGGCATCTTGGGTACTCTAAAGGTCTATTTGAATTTTGTTAAAATCAGCTTTTGCTTTAATTTTTTAGGGGCTGGAATGACTATGAAAATGGCTTTGGAAATTTTGTCCATAAAAATGGTGAATATTGGCTGGGTAATAAAAATCTTCACTTATTAACCATACAAGGTAAGATTTGCCTAATATTAAATTCATTTGAAATGCAATGAAAATAACTAAAATGTTTTTCACTAAATGATAGGCAATAGAACTAATTAGTAACTACAATGATTTACAGATTACAATGATCCCTTTTGGGCAATAATCCCTTTTCTGAATGCGACTGCTTAAAACTAAGAATAGAGGAAAAGAAATGACCTGGATTGGGGGTGGGGAATTTCTCATATATTTTCTATTTCTGGGAAAGAAATGTAATGTCATCATCATTCTTTTATTAAAACCTTTAGTCCCTCAAAATATATTAATGCGCAGTTATCTATTGCCACGATAATACTGTAAAGCGAGCCACTTCAAAATTTAGTGGCTTAAAACCACAACCATTTCTTATTTCTCACAGATCTACAAGTTGGCTGGGTGGTTTTGTTGATGAGGGCTGTACTCTACTGATCTTGGCTGGATTTACTCAAGGTTCTGTGATCAACTTTCTGGTCAACTGGAGGCTGGCTCTTCTAGGTTGGCCTCAGATGGGACAATTCAGCTCTGCTCCACACAGTCTTTTGTCTTCCAGCTAGCTAGCCTGGACTTGTAGCAAAGGCAGAGTTCCAAGGGAGAGTGGAAGTCTCATAAGTCTCTTGAGTCCTAAACTCAGACTGGCACACTGCTTCTATTGGTGAAAGCAAGTCACAGGACCAGCTCAAATGTAAAGGGAAAGAAAACAGACTTAATAGGAGGCGTTACAAAGTAGTATTGCTAAGGGAGAGGCGAAGAATTGGGGGAATTGAGGTTGTTTTTGCACTGAAATACCATAATATACTAAATGTTCTCGTTTCCATCCCCTTCCAAATTTTATTTTGAAAATTTCAAAGATACAACAAAGCTGACAGATGTTTTAACCTATCACTTAGATTCTACACTGACATTTTATGATGCTTGTTCTTATCCCGTATCTCTCCATCTATCTCTCCATCAATTCATTTTATTTTTTTGACACATTTCAAAATAAACTGCAGACATCTATAAAATTTCCCGTATATACTTTTACATGGATACCTTTAACTAAGAGTTCAATATCTGTCTAAAATGCCAATAGTTTGATAACAAATCATCCACACTTCTCTTTCCCATGTTCTATCGCTTCAATCCATTGCTTTCCTTACCTCATCTGCGGTCTGAGATTGCAGTCAGTTCCAATCAGGTCTGATTCTGAATGTCTCATAAAAGGCAACACAATTGCTCAAGAACACATGTTAAGTTACACTGACAATACATGAAATATAAAAGCAAGGGTTTAGTTGTTACATCTAAGTTAAGGAAAATGGTTGATGTTTCTATAGTCATAATAGTAGGAATATAATTATAGGGATCTTTGAGACACCAGAATAATAGTTTAGAGAATATGGATAATCCTAGAAGTCTAATACTTTCTTTGTTTGTCCTTCCTGTGCCCAATGCTGTCTAAATTTCAATGTACTTATTATCCTACTTTTAGGTGTTTTATGATAGATATATAATGTTTATCATACCAGCTCTGTTTCTTTCACACATTAATATATATCTGGTTTCTTATTGAAACTATGAAAACCCGAAAAAGTAATCCTTGGCTCCTTCTAAGTACACAAATTCGTACTTGTTATTTTTCAAATTATTATTCAGTGCTTATTTGCCCAGATGTACATTGCCAACATATTTGCTTCCCCTCATGATTTGATTAGTGTTCAGTCTGGCTACTCTCATGGCAGCAAAAATGTATTTATCAGTTCCAGGCTTCACAACTACATATCACATCATCCCAAGGAAAAATAGTTCCTCTGTTCCTGCGTTCTTCAATTACATGAGCACTTATGGCTAAGCAATTGCCTCTGAAAATTGCTTTATCTTCATTGCACAAATTTTGATTGGAAGTATTTGCAATAAAGTTAATTTAGAAATGATCTATATAATTGCATTTTTATTTACTTAATGGCCAAAGAGTTATTTACTGAAAGGTCAATGAGATATTTAGATGGCTACCCAAAAAATTAAAACTGACTTTGTATCTCTTCTACAACACAAAATATTTTCTAGGAGAGTTAACAGCCTGCCTTACTGCTCCCGTCCACCTCACAGTCCTGGTTCACATCGCCTTTACTGCCTTTTGATCAGGTTAGAAAGGCTTTTCCTTAAAACCCCATTTTAGAGAGCTCTATGGGACAAGCAATCTGTGGGACCAAAGTGCCAAGGCCAAGAGAAGTCCACACCCCTCCTAGATTCACTCCTCTCGTGGGGAATCCAGCATTCCGAACATCCAGGACCCATTCAGGCCTCTTCATCTGTCCTCCTGTAGGAAGGGTGTGCCGCTGGCGTGTGTACGCCTGAGCCCGAGGAGATGTGAAAGAGCAGCTTTTATTGTGGATGTAAACAGAGCTTGAATGTTCAGTTGGAAAAGTACACAAGTGTGAATAAGGCCCTTTCTTGTGTCTGATGGAGATAGTGATGGAAAGAGAAGGGAGGCAGACCAAAGATCAGGTCTGTGTAATGTGGCCTGGGGGCTCTCTCTCCTGGGCCTCCATGTTCTGGCTTGGAACTCTGAGGACTCTAAGACTCTAAATTCAAACCTGGTCTTGCAGGTCATTATGAAATTTTGTCAAAGTAGAAGGATAGAACATGCACTATTTAACATTTAGTTTGATTTATAACTTTCAAATGTTCCTGACAGTAGTTCTATTTCTGAAAAAGTAAGTCTTTGTTATCGCAAATGATGGGACAATGAGGAAAAGATAATTACTTGAACATACAAACTATTCGGTCATTATTTATATTTAAGATCAACATTCTTATAAAAATTAAGAAAAAGAGGGTAAATATTTAAACTTATAAAAATTTCCCTTCTATTGTTAGATATCTTAACCTATTAACTGAATAATGACTTATTTTCCGTTGTTCTTTGCCAAGCAAATTGCACTAGCTTTTACCTATGATAGATCTAATAGAAATTTTCTACCTCTAATAATGTGTCCTTTTTTCAAGTCAAATACACAATAAAACTTTCATGTTGTAAACATAATGGAGTCACTGTTTATTCTTTGGAAAACTGACTCATATCAGAAGGAAATAGTCTAAGTAAAATAGAGCCATGAATTTTTTTAAACCCCAGTAAGCCAATGTCATCTTGCACATTAAAAAAAAATTCATTGTTGTTGTTATTTTCTTTTCCAGGAGACTATGCTTTAAAAATTGACCTTGCAGATTTTGGAAAAAACAGCCGTTATGCCCACTATAAAAATTTCAAAGTTGGCGATGAAAAGGTACTGACATTTTCAAATAAGTACCACAAATTATGCGTAAACCATACAATATAAGCCCTGAAGTCAGTGGAAACAAAAACATACAATAGAACTTATTCTTTTGTTTATTAAATAAGCCGATAATTTAAAGAGTGACAACTGAGTGAAAGTTGCCTCCGTTCTTTTAGAATTTCTACGAGTTGGATATTGGAGAATATTCTGGAACAGCTGGAGACGCCCTTGCGGTGAATTTTCATCCTGAAGTACAATGGTGGGGTAGTCACCAAAGAATGAAATTCAGCACATGGGACAGAGATAATGACAACTATGAAGGGAATTGTGCGGAAGAAGAGCAGTCTGGCTGGTGGTTTAACAGGTTTGATGTTTTATAAACGTAGTTGTAATGGCGTTGATGATATATCACTGATGGGCATTAATTATAATACGCATATGAGGAAACATTGGTCTTCTTTGTAATACTGGTATTATTAAGCAATCACCCTTATTAGAATTCTTCAGTGATGAAGTGTGTTTTTGAAGATTTGTTCATTGTGTACATTAGTAAAGCTTGAAAGGTATGTCACAGAAATAAATCATATTACTACTTTTACAAAGATTGTTTACAAACTGAATTATGAGTGAGTTATCATAAAGATAGGCCACAAATTAATATGAAAAAATACAGAGCATTTACATATAGGAAAAATATTTTCAGCATTCTAATAATCAAGTAGTTCTTCACCTTCTCCTATCATACAAAATGGCCATGTTTTTGTTGTAAATTTTTCAATGTAATACTTTTCAATTACTACGATTTTCATTAAATCATTGAATCCAAGTTCCCTCCGATGCAGAAATTTCCTCTACAATATTCCTGAAACCTCTTTCCACCCTCTGATTGAATATTTCTTTTTTTATTGAATATTTCAATGCTACTTTATCAGCAAGCCCATTCTACTGTTGATTATACTAAGATTTTTCTTTCATTAACCTGAAATCTGCCGCCAGTTTTTTCCTCAGTAGCTATGGAGGAATTGTAATTCCTTTTCAATCTACGTCTTTGGGTCCTGGATGAGAAGATATTTATTGTATTTCTCAATAGTTTCCCTTCTCTAGGCCAGATATTTCTGATTTCTCTAACTTTCCTTCACCCATTGGTTTTCATATGGCTCCCATTGTTGTAATTACAAATTTAAGGCAGGACTGGAAGCTTCATATAATCTTCTTAAAAATAACCTGATGGGCCCGCTGTGTCTGCAAAGCAGATGTGTTCAAGCTGTACGTGAGCTTTGAACAACTTTTCTCTTTAGAAGACAGGGGCCACTTCAAAATATCTAGACAGGTAAACTTTCCTTTCCAGAATTTTTAGTAAGTGAATATTTCTGAAATGTCGGGTTTTCCATATAATTGAAGACTATCTGTTTAAGTTCTACGATCCAAATTTTAACATTTTGTGTTATGTAAGCAGTTTTAAAGCATTTAAGAATCCTCTATCTTATTAAGTGAAGGTGTACCAGACATATGTTAATTTTCCCTAAAATAATGAGAGTCTTCATTATGAACATCAGTAATTGCGAAGTGTTGATTTTAGAATTGTAGATTCCATGGAGATACAACTAGTTGTAGGTAGTGTCAAATCGAATCTAAGTAGTTGTAAAAACAGTATTTTCTCTGGATTTTGCTTTTCTAAAAGTTTGAGTCCATTTAATTTTTGGTCATTTGTAAGGCAATTGGAGCACATACAGCAGTGAGAGGGGACAGAGAAACGAAGTTATCTTTCCCACTTAGCAAATCAAGAGTAATGATAGTCTTTCCCCCACTGGTGTTCTTATTCTTTTAGAAACCATCTTTGTCACCTTCTCTTTCTCTTCCTTTTTCTTCCTCTGTTCTTCTAAGTTAGCATTATGTAAAAATTATCAGTATTATGTAAGACTTGCCTATAATTCACAAAGTTGGCAAGTATCCCTTAATGTTTGATTTTGAACAGAGTTCCATATGCAGAAATAACAATCACATCAGTTAATATTACCATAAGATCAAAATCATATACCTGCTCAGTTGATCATCTTGTATAATGCCTGAATGACAACTGGATACATATTAACCTCGGAAAATCAATGATTTACTTGACTTTAAAGATAGAGGTGCAGAGAGGACAAAGGCAATTCAGTAGCTGGAGCCACCTGAGGAGACTGCATTATCCTTGGAGTCAGAGGAGATGATAAAGCTGTGTAGGTGGCAAATCAGAAGAGCTGGAGAAAACGTCTGTTGTTCCAGAAGCATGGTGTTACTTCTATCATGCCTGCTACTACTATAGTTTAACTTTATCATCCTCTTCCTCCTTAATAGTTTTCCTGTCCCATAGTTTTCCTAATTTACATGAAACATTGACACTTAATTATTACCCACTTACAAGGCAATCTTTCTCCAAATAGCAAACCAATCATTGAGGGTTGATGTCTTGTCTGCTTTACAAAGCATCTCATGTGAGTGCTCACAGCTACTTCTTTGCCAAAGGAGCTCCAACCATCTCCCAATCTAGTTTCAGGTCCAGGCTGTTTTAGAAACAGAAAGATGATAGAAATTGGTCTCAGAATAGCTAAAGTTTCGTATGTTCAAATAAAGTCAATTGCTAATGATATTCAAATCTCAAAACAAATAAAAAAATATGTGTAGTAGATATCTCTAGGAAGTCAGAGATACCAAAATATATATTCCGGAGGCTCAATTCAGAGTATTTTCTTTTTTGACATTACTTTCCATGTAGTTTTAAAAACACAGTATGCTCTTGACACTTGCAGATTTAGCATACATGGTTTCAGTTAGTTACATTTAAGTTAGAAGGACCGTCAGGATGGTTAGCAGTCTCTTAGCTGGTAAGAGATCCAAGCCAACCACTCCTCTTTTATGGGTAAATTATATGTTTTTTTGATTTAATAATTTGGTACTTTCCATAGATTTTCAGAATTATCCTTTGTGAAGGTTCTCTGTGAAGGTTCTAATGCCTTACATCTTTTTATTGGTTATATCAATAAAGAAATATGTAGCAATTCATTTCATAACAAAGCACAGAAAAGGATCATATACTGTTAGTTTATCAATATCTGGGACAAAATTTACAGATTTTAAAGGAGGAAGAGAGACATTTTAAAATTTATGATAACCTAACTTATCTTGATTGGAGCAATATATTAAAGTAAAAAATTAACTCAGCAACTCAGACAAATGATTACTGGTTCATGGCTGAGAAAACTTTAAATGATAGGTTTAAGCTTTGTTTCTTACCTTTGAAGTTAAAATAATTGATATGCTAATCATTTTAAAAAGGGAAAGAGGAAAGTTTGAATTACAAAAGCTAAGTTTTGGCAGCAGATGGATGAATGTATAAGTGCAAATTGTTCAGAAAAGCTGGCAGTAAAGCACCATGACACACCTTGCTTTGTTAATCCATAGAGCTCTTTTTAAGGCTAAGCATTGCAAGATTATGTTTTTATGTGTGTGTGTTTTTCACTTGTTTATTTAAAAGCTATTAAGAACAGAGATGCTTCTTTATCAATAAGCTGCAAATGGCCTGCTTGTATCCTCAGATTTGTTATGGCACTAAAATTCACCAGTTAAAAGCAAAACAAAACAAAACAGAAAAAACTTATCTGTCATAGAAATAGCTTGGCTTCTGAAAACTAATAAATATTTCCTTATCTGAAAAATGGCAGAATTCATAGTTAAAATGTTTTTTATCATTTGCTAGCAAAATAAAAGAGTATCAGAAGGTTATTTTTCTGGTCTGATTGTTCTGTGTTTATTTTTTCTCCCACTAGATGTCACTCTGCAAACCTGAATGGTTTATACTACCCTGGTTCCTACAGTGCTAAAACCGACAATGGGATTGTCTGGCACACCTGGCATGGATGGTGGTATTCTTTGAAATCCGTGGTTATGAAAATTAGGCCAAATGATTTTATTCCAAATATTGTTTAATTGTCCTTCTTGGGCTTTTATTGCTGCAGTTCATCTTGGTTTAAAGCAATTTGAAAAATAGCAATTCTGAACATACACATATATAATAATGGTAATTGTTATATGTAGTACTTTTCATTCTTGCTTGCCTTTATTACTTAATGTAGTTTCAGTATAGCATATATAATATTCACCAAATAAATGTTAATTATGTTAATATTGATTGAATTCCTATGTTCAGAGTGCTATGATAAGAGCTTATGTTGAACAAAAAATAAAAAGCATAGAATATATACCACAACTTGGGAGACAACACAAGCACAGATGCATAATAAATTAAGTATGAATGCAGTTAAAAAAAAAACACAGGAAAAATTCCAGCAAATAATGGATTGCCAAATCAACTGCATGGACAATAAATATTATAAATAGTGATTTGAACTCAGGTCTCTAACTATGGAGCTAAAAGTTTTTTAAACCAGCATTTCAATCACTATAAAATACTATCTCATATTTTTTAGGATGTTTATGTAGGTTATACTCTTTTTTCTGAAGCCTCATTTATACCAATCTTATAAAGAATTATTGTCCCCATTTAACAGAGCTTAGAATTTATGGATCTGAGATTTTGTGACTGCTCAAAGTTACCAAGCTAATAAGTAGGGGAACAAGGACTAAAATCTAAGTCTTCTGATGCTAAATGAAATGTTTTGCCACCATGCTACCGATTCTTCTAGATAGAACTTTGATAGGTGAGATAGAGAGAAAACCTCTCAAGTGAGAGTAAAATTCTGACTAAAGGCAAGATATTCCTCCAAACATTTGCATGCCAACAAATGTCAGGCACAAAGGCCACAGTTCAAGCCCACGTGAAGCTCATTTTTTTTTTTTTAAATAAAGACATACACTAATCATAGAGTCAAAAAATTGAAATAAATTTGAAATCTGATAAGTATGAAGAAAAATACATGCCTGAGGAATGTATTGTGGGGTACCTGACCTGGGTTGGTGGTGAATAGAGGATCAGAAAACCTTCCTGGAAGAACTAATGTTTTGAGCTGAGATCATTAGATGTATATGAGAGATTGTTACAGGCAGAGGGAAACCCTTGTTAAAGTACACAAAGCAGGAAAAGTATATGGGAACCAAAAAAAGGTTAGAGAGGCATTATCACTTAGTGGTCCTTATATCCTTAAACCAAGGATTCTGTTACTTAATAGCTGTGTGACCTCAGGTAGACTACTTAACTTCTCTGAACTTCATCTATCTCATTTGTAGGATGAAGATTGAAATAGTACCTGCCTCATAGGACTAGGTGAGAATTGCACGAGTAAAGTACTTAGAATAATGCTCTGCACAAAGTAAGCAGTCCATAAGAACTAGCTGTGATTATTAGCGAGGTAGACATTAGGGGACAATAATAATAGATGTCTTAAAATAATGGATCACATAAAGATGTTAAGATTAGTTGCACTTTATTCTTTAACCAATATTTCCCAAAGCAGTGCTTCTCAAACTTTAATGTCATGCGAATCACCTGGGTATCTTGTTTAAATGTAGATTCCAAGTCTGGACTGGAGCCTAAGAGTCTGGTTTTTTAACAAGTTTCCAGATGATGCAGATGTTGCTGCTCTAAAGATCACACTTTGAAAAACACGGATGTAGGAAACTGTACTTCTGTGGGATCCTGGATCAAATACATTTAGGAGATGATATATTAAACAAAATTCTACAGATTTCTTCTCTTGAACATTTTTCAGTTCCTTTAATATCCTAATGCGCGTTCTGAGGTTCCAAGAGGGACGTATAGTGTGTTGCATTTTTATATCTATTTAGAAGTGTGTTCAGCTGCAAGGTATAAGTCACCTGATTTTGAAAGTTAAAGCAAATAGGAATTTGTTCATCTTGTGTAACAAGAACTCGGGAGGCAGCTTTCTGGCCTAGGCTCAATGGTCTGCAGTGTGCAAGCTGCTATCTCTGCAATTCACTTTGCCCTTCCTTCAAAACCACAAGTTGTCTACTGCAGTTCCTGCTTCCAGGCCATGTTAAAAGCAGGAAGAAGGGTGAAGGGTCGACAGACCTCAATTTCTGTCTTATTGGCCAGAATTGTGTCATCTGGTCACTCCATCTAGAAGTAAGATTGTGAAAGAGAATATTTAGTTTTACAGTCTCTAGAACGTGGAAGGCAAGAGAAGTGTTTGCCATGGTTCCTGAACATTCATTTTTTTTTAGTGCAGTCTTGTGGGAATAATGTTTCATAGATCACACTTTGGGAAGGTATAAATAATGCACACCAATGACAATTTTAAATACAGATATTATTTGCTCAAGTAGTAGCCTGAAGAACTCATACAATTAGAAGATCAAAAGAAGAAAATTAAAGGTAAAAAACTGTGATTCCGTAGAGAAGAGGGAGGGGAGCTAAGTAAGTGTAGTGTTACATAAATCTCAGTATAATAGTTTTTCAATGCAGAAAGAATGATAAAAAATATATAATTGCCATAAAAAGATGGAAGAGAATGGATTCTAATGAAAGATCATCGGATTTAACAATAATGTCATTTATGTCTTTAAGTCCATTTCAATGGACTAGTGGAGAGAATAGCCAGAGGCCAGGAAATAAAAGCAGTTGGCAAAAATAGATAGGTCATTTGAGAAGTCTAGGTGTAAAAGAGGGAAATCAACTACTTTACCTGAAGCGAAAATATTAGGAAGACTTCAGACTAAAATAATTTCCTCTGAAATTTCATCATTAGAGAATTACTTGTTAGGCTTTATCATTTTTTAAAATGCAAATATACTTTTAATCTATAACAGTTGATTACACATTAGGACCAACAAGTTCATGAGTGGTTTTTTGTTTTTGTTTTTCAATAGAGTTAAGTATAGAGAAAATGTAAGAATGCTGATTGCTTGACATGGACAGAGGGGTTTCCATGAAGAGACAAAAAAGAAAAGGGGAGGTGTTTCTGAAAGTGCCAACTTCACAAATTTGCCCAAGACTTACAGTTTCAAAAAGGCTGTGAATCATAAAATCATAATTTATTGTTTGGCCAATATAAAATTAGTGAGAGAGAAAGGCAAATCAACATATATAGGCAGTTACTCTACACTGAGTGATGAACAAGATGGTTTAGTTTTTAGCTATTACCCAAGGTTACAGTCACACTGTTTGGGGGTTAGATTTTATCCTTGCCATTTTTTAGGTGGCAAATTACATCTCTGTGCTGAGTGTTCTCATCTCTAAAATATAAATAATAATATAGCTATCCCACAGTAGTGTTACAAGGATTAAATGAGAGAATGTGGCAACAATGAATTACAGTGCTATGTGACCTTCACCAAGAGCTGAAGGTGAAAAGAGAGATGTTCAGACAAGACAGCATATAAGATGAATTGTGAGTGGGTAAACTAATCTTCCTTAAGGGCTCAGCAGTTCAGGTTCTTAATATTAGTGGAATTTTAAGTACTCAAAAATTAGAAGTTGAAATCTGGCTTAGAGATTATCTGGTCCAATGGTCTCTAAATCGGGCTCAGGGGAGCCTTGATTTGACATGCTCTAGGGTCACTGCAGGAAACAGGAAGACATTCCCCCTTTTCCTTTCATTCTACATAGCCCAGTTCTTATTTATTTTATGCATTTAGATTCCATACAACACTTCATGATTTTTAAAAATTTGTTTGTTTGGAAATTAAAAGGAAAGTTTTTCTTCTTTAAAAGATGGTTTAGGATCTACGTCCATGCCACCCTGAATAAGCCTGATCCCATCTGATCTTGGAAGCTAAGCAGGGTTGGGCCTGGTTAGTACTTGGATGGGAGACCACTTAGGAAGACCAGGTGCTATAGGTATACAAAATAAAAAACTAAGGGATTGTAAGCTGACAAGGTTCTTGCAATCTGTGAGGTCAACCAAGGGTCGCCTCGCCTAAAACAAACAAACAAACAAACAAACAAACAAACAAATAAATAAATAAAATAAAAGAAGGCTTAGACCTCTCCCTTCATTTCACAGATAAAGAAATTTTCTGCGTTTTTCAGATGACAGCTATTTCTGGTGAAGGACTTATTCCCTTGACTCAGATGAATTAACAAGCATCGTAAACTCAAGACTGTACCCTGTGTACCCTGTGTTCTAATGAATATCGGCATTTCATTTAGAACACTGCCTTAAAAGCAGCTATACCTAGTAAAAACTATGCTTCATGATGGGCAAGTCCAAGACAAGCTGCAACCTCTCAGAGAGGATAAAAGAGGGAATTAGGCATTCAGTCATAACAAGCCGACTTCTTCTCAGGGAGAAAAATGACACAGGGTATTGTCTCCTTAACTTGACTCCTGGGGCGTTGGCACCATTTGTAGTTTCTAGGCCTTTCTAATTATAGATGTGTGTATAACATTGCCTCCACCTGCACCTATAACAAAAACAATATTCAGGACTTAATATTATCAAAGACCTTTCCAGCTTGAACTAATTAATTCATACAGTTCCAACCATCTGGGACAGATAGTATTATTAACCAGGTTTTATAGACACAGAAAACTTCAAAAAAGTTTTCTCCAAGGTCATATAGCAATTAGAATGGGGCCAAGAGTATACCTTAAAAGTACTAGATTTCTAAGTTTATCAGAAGACGGCAACCTTACGCAGTTTTGATTTAGAGATCATTTGACTTTTTTCTTCAGGATGCTATACAGATACCCCTTTGTTGGACGGTAGCTCATTCGTTGGTTTCTGCTGTGGCCTCTTTCCCAGAAGAAATGATTATACCCTTTGGAATTATCACGCACACCACAATTCTTTGGAATACCAGGTAGTTCGGGAGCTCTTAAAGGTGGCTAACATATATGCTAGCTGTTTCATCTCTTTGACTCTCCTGCTTTGGACACCTACAGTGTCTCTTTTCAGTTGAGTGATATTAGAACACAGGGCTCTTGAAATGTAAAATGAAACCTCAGAAAAGTCAGCTGGTTATAAAAGCTTCTCTGTCCTTTTCTGGTGACCAACTAACTAATTGAGATTCTTAGGACTCACTCCTCAAAGAAGGTCCTTTTGAGATAATACTAGCTTTTTAACCACTAGTTTAAAAGAAAAAGTTTAAAAATAGCTCGTGTTTCTCTAGTATGAAAAAGTTAAATGTGAAGTGATACTAAGTAGCTCATTGGTGGAAAATAACCATTTCTCCTGAAATTTGTGTCCTATTCTAATAGTTGGGGTGAAAGAATATTATACCCTTGTGTATTTACTCATGCTGAAGAGGCAGTAAATCGTATATTTTAAAAAAAATATATCTTTTTAAAAGTCAAAAGCTGATAGATTTTTATATACACAATGATTGTGCAAAATAAAGCAGCATTAAGTTAAAATAAAATCTTAACAAGAATTCCATGTTCACTCAGAGACCCGTAGGGCCAGAGAAAGAATAATTCTGAAAACTTTCAGAATATGTAAGGAATTTGGTGAAAACGATTAAGAACTTTTTATAAATAGGGATTTTCTGAAACCTAGGTTCAAAGAACATCTGCATATTGTTTACATGTGAGTCAGCATGTAGTAGGATGTGTAACTCAGAGGAGCTAGGAATTTGGAAGGACAATGCATTTTACTCTCAAAGCTGTTTTTAATATCAAGTTGTAGCCTGGGCCGCTTAAGTTTTAACAAGTTCTGTAAATATATCTGATTCAGCCCAAAGTTTAAAGATACTTGGCGTCATTCCTCAACACTCTTCTCATTTGAAGAAGCTGAGCAGTTTGACATATTTGTTTAAGTTCAAGGACAATCTTCCAGGATGAACTTAAATGTCATAAAATTCAGTGTGGAAAGTTCAGATTTACATTCTCATATATTTTTTAGAAACAGAGCAAAAGAAAAGCAATTCAACGATGATTACAGCATGCAGATGGCTGTCGGGTGTGCTCCCCAAATTCTTCAGCAATACCTTGAGGATCAGATACCTGAGCCAGAATGCTTAGACAGCTGGTGAGCTCTCTACACTCATTCCTTCAGTCAGGAAGCCTGGCTGGTACTACCTGCCGAGGCAGCATGCATGCCAGCTGTCCTGCTCCTTGTTTCATAATTTAATAAAAGACTAATTTCTGGGGTTCATTGATCACTTTAGATTTTCACAGGACAGTATTCATCGAAGCTAAACTGGTAGGGTGACTAACTCTCTTTATAGCATCTTCATCATCATCCAAAACTTCCTCAAAGAGTCTGTTTAGAGACTAAAACTTTTCCATGCTGGAAACAGGCCCAGAGGAAAAAAGAGGTTTTTTGTTTTTTGTTTTTTGGTTTTTTTTGTAAAGTGTGGGGTAGTCTACTTAGCCATTTTCATTTACTCCTTTTTTCCTATAACCATAAATAAAATCTGCCAAAACAGTCTTCCACTCCAAGATGTGACTGACTAGTCTTTAACAAAGAATATCTTCTGAGACAGAGAGTGCTTTAACATATAAATATTTAAACAGCTTAAAATCAATGTTTGTATATTTTACCTGAAAAAGATTTTGTTCAAATTTCCTAAATTAAAAAAAAAAGAGAGAGAGAGATTTTCTTCTGCCTTAGGAGGGGATTTTGTGGTAGATGGAAAGAAATTCCAGCAGTGGTGGGATACGAAGACACTCTTGTTAGTTTTTCCTAGCACGGGTATTTATGAGTTTGGCAGGAAAGGGAGTACCAGACCTGAGGCTCTTCACTGAGTGCCTTTGACTTGGGTTATGTCATCTCAGTAAGACACTGTGACCACTGTTTGCAGAATCAGCTGCAGTTTAGGCCTTGTCTATTTCCCCGCCTGCACAATGTGGGTTCTAACAGAGCAACAGCCTCCCTCTATCTGTTGCTTACAAGCAGCTTTGTGGGTCTGCTCCTGCTGCTTTCCAGGTGGAATTGTGCTGTGAATTCATAATGCGACGTTGCTCACTCTACAGAGTTATAGTGGCAAAGGACAACTTTGTCACTGCTCAAATTTTAGATAAATCTGGGCTTTTCCCTTTCCTGTTTTTAGTCCCTCCTCCTTAAGAGGCTGGCCCAGTGAACTCCCTAGACATTGGCCTGAGGCCGTCATGCCTCATGACTGTTTGGTATTCTCTGTCTCAGGCTGCTCAGGAGCTTCTTGACCCTCAGAGACCTCATGTCTGGACCTGGGGACAAGGTCAGTCCCTGGGAATTGACTGTTAGGGAATTGGTCCCTCAGGTACATTCTCTCTTGTACCTTCTCAGATGTTGATTCATTGATGCCTCCTAAGGTGCTAAGAAGGGGCTGGAATGTCTCCCCTTCCTTCTTAGGTAATGGAAAAGCATAAGCTCTATTCGTTTTGGTTCTGACTTTACTGATGGGAATTTCTGGACAGAAAGGAAGGGAGCTGTGACCAGATGCACCCTATAAACCAGATCAATGACATGGACACCTACTTGTTCAGTGTTCCCAATCTCCTCAGTGCACACAGGACGTCATTGTCAGGAGAACTTGTTTCAACATTTTCTATTTATTATGACTCGAAAGTATTCAAAGCTAACTTGGAAATTGAATATCAAGTTTGCAAAATCCAGTAGAATTTAGAATTTAACGTCTTGAGGTAGCTATTCCTCTGTGTTCAATATAGCAACTATTACCAAAGAATATTTATTAACCAAAAAGAAATTAAGAAAGGATACCTAGTACATGTAAAAATACAAACGATGTAAATAGAACCATAATCTTCTAGGCCTCTCATGTTTAGTTTAAGTCAGATTCATTGCAGTCTCCTGAAAGGCATGCTTGTTCTCTAAATAAGTTTTTTTTTGGTCCAGACCTTTGGAGGACATGTAACTGCCAAGGCAGCAGAATTCACTGAAAGTTTCCAGCATCAGGTTTCCTTGGAACAGGTTTGCATATGCTTTCAGTTCTTCTACAGCTGATTGCTTTGCCATGCTGGGTGCCAAATCTGCACAGTAATCCATCCATACCGTTATATAATATTTCTGATGGTTGTACAGTCAGAGGCATACATAGGGCATATGCTTGACTAAGCTATTAGATTTAATAATCTCTTTTCCTGATATTCATGAGAACCGAGTTCTACAACTCTTCAGCTAGATGGTTTAGGATAAGCAGGCCTCTAGGAAAGGAGATGGGCTTATTAATCTTTCTGGGCCTCTTCTATCAAAATTTTCATATGACATATGGTACAATGGCATTTGTTAACTAGTTACCTTTAAAAAGCATTGTAAAGGACTTCAACATTTATTTGATAGACATGTTTTATTCACTAAAATAAGTCATTGTTTATTATTATTCACTAAAATAAAATGTAAGAACACAATACAATAATTAGACAAATTAGAATTAGAATCGAAAAAATAAAATAATTTGAATACCTTTGCGCTTTGCCATACAATAGCAGTCTGTACAAAATGCTATGTAACTTCCGAAGAATAAGCTGTTAATAGATCCGAATTGGGATAGTCATTTGGTCAGCGTTAATACAATACTATTCACAAAGATGATGTAGCTACCAAAACTAAGCCAATATTATCTTGAAGGTCATTAATAGAGGAATAACGTCTAGAATCTAGAATAGCAAATATAGGTAGTAACTACTTTGGACTTATCCAACTATACATGGACTATGGGGTTCAATTCGGGACAAAAACTAAAAGGATATTAATAAACCATAAGCTCGTTCAGAAGGGACCATCTATGATGGTAATGATGAGTAATCTTTAGCTCAGCTGGCATAGCCAGAGATTAACTCCAGGAGAAACATGTTAGTTGTTAGCAAATATCTGAAGGAAAGATGTATTATATTTATTCCACAAGACCTCCAGAATAAAATTAATAAATCAGTTAAAATACCTGATGGATGGAAACTGCAAGTATGCTAATTTTGACTAAAGTTAGAAAGAACTTCCCA
The DNA here is from genome assembly GCF_902729225.1 of Pteropus medius. NCBI lineage: Eukaryota > Metazoa > Chordata > Mammalia > Chiroptera > Pteropodidae > Pteropus > Pteropus medius. The sequence goes on from NW_024350325.1 coordinate 2,602,198, forward strand.
AGAGTCACAGCTACCTAAAAGATCAAACAAACTGCCTCTTGAGTGGACAAGATTATCATCACAAGTTTTACTTAACTGAACCTAGATCTTTTGTAGAGAATATTGCAAATGCACTGTGGATAGTTAAACTAAGCACTCTTTTTGGTCTATCTCAAATCTTAAATTTTATGATTTGGAGTTGTGGTTTTATTATTACACATTATTTCCAAAACATAACAAAATAGATGAGTATCCCTTTAATCTGTGCCTTTCGATTGTCTTATGACCAATGCACAACAGTTGTGGATAATAAATGAATCACTTAGCATGTGACCATCTTAACACTTTACCAAAGTCATGGTAGTTAATAATAAAGGCCACTCTCTACCACGGAGAGACTCTTATGATTCAGAATTGTGGAGGAAAATATATACTAAGAAACAATGAAATCAGCATGTTGATGTAGAGGGAAGGCTAGAGTTACGACTGAGAGACAGCAACAGAAAGAAGCAAATTGTGGAGGTGAAAGGTACAAGAGAATCCCTCAGCAAGAACAGGAATACCGCTGACACTTAACGTAAGTGCCTATGAGCTAGGTTTTATAAAAATCATCTCCTTTTGGTGAATGAAGAAGATAGGCACAGAGTTTAAGTAATAATGCCTAAGGTCACACAGCCTGTAGACAATGAGCTGACATTTGAACCCAAGTATCCTAGCTCTAGTATCCACACACTTAACACTTTGTAAAATGTCTCTAAGCTGAAGAGAAAGAAGGGCAAGTGTAAAGGAAATCATTAAGGAAAAATGAACTAGCAATTCCAATTCTCTAATTCCACTTTAAAAAGAAAGGTAAATAACCATTAAACATAAATGTTTTATTTGAAATCAGGATAAATAGATGCTCTTAATACAATTCTAATTCTTCTCCGTTAGAATAATTTTAACAAATTCTCTTGGGATGGTTTTTAGCCACTTGGTATTTGTGCCTCAGGGGTCTGACCTCACACCCCAGTGAGGAAAGCATGAAAAGATACTTTTACAGTCTTCTACAGGGACAAAGGTAAGGAAGCACCTCTTTCGATCATTGTCTCTGTACTAAAGCCCAAACCTGGTCAGTATGAATAAGGATTCAGGTACCCTTAGGTACAGAGCAATTAGAAAAGAATATGTTTTTCACCTGGCTGTTGGTGGTGAGCAGTGGAAGAATATTTACAGTCTCAAATTGATGCTCTACCAAGTTAGCATCCAACATAATATAAAGCTCAGTCCTTTCTCTGTATCCTAGACATTTCTCTCCCCATAATGAGGTATAGTCAGTGTTGAGTGGGGGAAGAGCTTGCAAGTATTTTTTACTATTTCTAATGTGCTGGCCTCGTGGAAGCTGTAAGCAATGCTGATATGTAGAAATTCCAGCGTGTCCCTTCTGCCTACCTGGCAGGATGTATTGTGACACCTGAGGGTAAGAGCTGACTGAATTCTTCCTTTACCAGTTGTATTTAACATGTTCTAGGTTAGTTATACAGAATGCAGCACATAGGATAGCAAAGTGTTGTTAATATTCCTAGAGACATCCTCAAAATTGTACTCTGGTAGATGTGATCCTTCAAAAATTTCTAAAAGTTTCTTAATTGAAATCCTGTGGGCTGTGCCTTAATCAAACCTCACCTAGAGCCACTGCAACAATAGGCAAATGAAAGTCTAAAGTAAAAATCCAATTGTTGCCTGCTAATTCAAATCCAAATGGCCAATCTGTGTTATATTATGAATGAATGGGGCCGAAGCCGGTAGAGGGAAGGTAGAGAACTGATCCCCAGGGCCATCCAGGAACCATCTGAAGGCAGCTGCGGGCCTTAAGCATGTGCCATTTATTTATACAACTTGTATTTTAGAATGTGGAAAACCATAAAATCTGGTAGAAAACTTCTAATAAGAGTCGAAGCCAAGAATTTGTGGTCAGTCGGGGCGCCGCGTGGGAGAAGAGGGAGGGTATGTTTCCACTCCCTCCTCTTCCAGGTTCTGACTCACACATTTAAGCAGTCAGAGGCAAGCATTACTCAACAGAAAGCGTATTCACTGTATATTGGTTATTCATTTTTCTTCCTCAAAAGTTCCACTGGTGCATTGCACGTAATTTAATGGGCAAAGTGTAATTTTACCATGTCAATTACATACTTAGCAAAGTCAGCTGTGGATCCTCTCAACCAGATTAATATTCAATACTTTTTCAGTCTTTTAACCTTTCTAGAGCTGAAAATGATTTAGCACTGGAATATATATTTCGTAATATTAATCAGAGAGTTTGGCTTTGTTTTCCTTTTTATTGAGGTGTAATATATATACAGTAAAAAGCATAAATCTTAACTGTGCAGTTCGATACATTTTCATATGTATTCACCTGTATAACAACCACCTAAATCAAGATACAGAACATTCTAGCACCCCAAATGCTTTGTCACACCTCTTCCAGTCAATTGCCACTCCCTACCCTCTAATATTCAAGCTCAATCATTACTCTATCACTGTAGTTTTGCCTGTTCTTGAACTTTATAAACATATACACATACATACATATATACACACACATAATACATACATACATATAGAGAAAGAGAGAGAGAGAAAGAGAGAGAGATAGAGAGAGAGATAGAGAAAGAGAAACAATAGAATAGGTACCCTTGTGCCTGGCTCTTTTATTAAATGTTTTATCAGGGAGACTCACCCATTTTGTTGCAGGCAATGACAGTTCATTCCTTCTTATTGCTTGTAGTATATTCTACTGTTTGAATATACCACAGCTTACTTACCTATTTTACTAAAATGAGCACTTGGGTTGCTTTCAGTTTGGGCTTATCATGAATATAGCTGCTGTCAACATTCTTCAGACATTGTTGAGTACGCCTTTTGGAGGACAAAAGCATTAATTTTTCTGGTGTATGTACCTGATTCATAGGGTAGGCATGTTTCTTTTTAGTAAATTTTGCCAAGCAGTTTTTCAAAGTGGTGTTCCAATTTAAACCTTCATAAGCAATGTATGAGAGTTCTAGTTGCTCCAAATGATCTCCAATGAATGGCATTGTTAGATGTTTTGTTTTGTTTTGTTTGTTTTTACCTTTAGCCATTCTGATAGGTATGTAGGGTATCTCAATGTGGTTTTTCTTTTCCCCTCTTTAATTCCCTACCCCTGTCCGCACTCCCCCCCGCCCCCGTCCCGCCTGTCCTATGGATGTTGCTGTTTCCCTTTTTTTAAGAACTGGATCTCTGAAGGTGAGGCGTCTCCTCCCACATGCTCGCTGCACGCACCCAGGGCCTGGCACGCCTGGAGTATGGTCCGTAGCTCCACCTGGGGCACAAATTCAGGATCTTCTGAGTGTAAAGCAGACATGCTAACCACTTACGCTATGGAGCCACCCATCAATGTGGTTTTAATAGCCATTTTCCTGATGACTAAGGCTGAGCACTGTTTTCATATACTTATACCATTTTGATCGGTTGGATATCTTTTTTTAAAGAAGTGCCTATTCAAGTCTTTTGCCCATTTTTTAACTCAGATGTTTGTCTTTTTCCTAAGGATTTCTTTATATATTCTAGATATAAGATATAAGTTCTGAAAATATTTTCTCCCAGTCTGTGACTTGCTTTCTCACTCTTAGTGGTATTTTTTGATGGTTAGTTTTAAATTTAATGAGACCAATTATCAGTCTTGTTTCTGTGGTTAGTGTTTTGTTGTTGTTGCTGTTGTTTTTTGGTGACCAGTTTAAGAAATCCTTATCTATGCTCAGATGACGATGAATTTCTGATTAAGCACAAAATTTGTGAAAGCTCATTCTATCATTCTGTTATAGTGCTTGGTAGATTGTTTAGTGGTTGTATTCTGGATTTTCCTTACATTTATAAGAACTTATATTGTGGCAATATAGTAAAAAAATAAAAAGAACAGAAGACAATTATATGTCTTAGTAATGGTGGGTAAGAAAGATTTACCTTCACCTGCAACTTTTAAGAGAGGCAGCATAACATGGCCATTTCCAGAAGAGCACAGGTACTCAAATCCTGGCTCTGTCACTTACTGACTATGTATACTTGGACCAGTTTCTCAGTCTCTTTGGGCTTCAGTTTACTCATCTGGAAATGGGGATAGTAATATGACATATGTCATAGGGCTATTGTGGAAAGTAAACAAATGAATGCATGTAAAACACTTACAATTCAATAAATGTCTAGTACATGATAAGTGTTCAGTAAATATTAGATATAATTATTACCATCATGGACCACTAAATTTGGGGTATTTATAATTATACCTGATTTTGTTTTTAATAGCATTTTTAAAATTAAATGTATTGAGGTGACATTGGTTAATAAAATTATATAGGTTTCAAGTGTACAGTTCAATAATACATCATCTGTATATTGCATTGTATGTTTACTACCCAAAGTCAAATATTCTTCTGTCACCATATAGTTGATCCCTTTTACTCTTATCTACCTCTCTCTCTCTCTCCTTTCTTTCCCTCTGATAAAAACTAAAATCACGCTAAGCAAAATAAACCAGACTGAAAAAGTTGAGAACCATATGATTTCACTCATATGTGGGATATAAAACTGAAGGCAACAAATGAACAAGACAAACAAACAAAAATTCATAGACACAGACAACAGTTCAGTGGTTAATTATAACCAGTTTTAGTTGAGGAAACTGTATGAGAGAAATTAAGCTTATACAACTTTAGCAGTAAGCTTGTCTTTAAACCCATGTCTGTATTTCATGGGCTTTCGATTCACCATGCAAAAATTGTAAATTATTCACTGAGCATGGTATATCTGAATTTGGGTAAAAATTAATGAGAAATAAATACAAGGAATACTAAAACTTGTCATAAAACTCCTCGAGTTATACTTTCTATGTAATGTAGTGTTAGGGCTAACAGTTAAACCAATCATTGAAAAGGGGCTCTCATTTGTTTAAACTAGACCCAAAGCTTCTTGATAGCAGAGCAGCATCTTAGATGTCACTGTGTTATTCATAATAAACAGCTGGGTACTGGGTATGGTGTTGATTTATGGGTCACTGAGAAGAGCTTGGAGAAACTTTTCACCTAGAGATATTATCTGTAGGTCCTATTACATTTTAGACTTATTAAGTTTTGCTTATGTTTTTTGTAGTCTGATTTCTAACTCATCATACATTTTTATTTCTACTTTAGGGTGTGAAGAGAAGTTTACAGCACTGGCGACTTATTACTCATATAACTGTTAGGACAGTGGTTCTCAAAATGTAGTCCCCAAACCAGCAGCAGCATCACCTAGGAACTTGTTTGAAATGAAGATTCTAAGGCTCTACATTAGATTTTGTGGAGGCTGAGAAATATTTTCAGTGAGTGCCCAAGTGATTCTGATGCATACTAAAGTTTGGGACAAATGTTGTGGAGAATAACTATCTTACTCATCTGACTATATGATGATAGTTGACTTATTTATTAATAAAATGAACATCAAATCTCCAGAAACCATGTCAAAAATAACCATTTTATTTGCTGTCATTCAATTTGTCTGTCTGCTTATTGGACGACATAACTAACATGAATCCAATTAAAGAAAAATACAAAAAGGCGTATAAAGAAATTTCTTCCCTTTACTCCCGTGACTTAAAAGCAAGTCAAAATTAATAGTTTGTTTTATATTCTTGCAGGGTTATTTTATAAATACAATAGGAAATAGGTGTCTTTTTTCACCTTTTCTGCACAGATGTATTATACTCTATGCACTGTTGAAATACAGCCATTTTAAAGTATTCAAATGTATAAGATTTCAACATTAAGTTTTGTGATTTTTTTCATGTTTTGCAAAAGAAGATACGCTTTACAGAAACTTCTTAAAATAGGAATTTGTTTTGTATTTACATGCTTCCATTAAACAAATTCTAATACTAACAATGTCTTTTCTTTTAACTTGATTTTCAAATATCCTATTTAAATAATCAAATATATAGAATTATCATCGTTACAAGATACTATTTCTTCTACATCATGCCCCAAAGGCTCAGCCTTCTACAAATATTAAGATCTAATTACATATAACTAATTTAATTTTCAAATTAATATTTGAACCATGTGTTATTTATTCAATAATGCTGGAATTTATTCCAAATTATGCTAGAGGCCACTCGCTTTTAGCCTATCAAGAATTAGATTAAAACTCCTTTTCGAACTTACTTCTATTCTATTTTCACATACCTGGCATAGTGCCAATTCATTTTTGAATAAAAAATGCAACCATATTCTCTTTTATTTTTTTAGCAATATTACAATTCTGACATTTGCTCTCTGCAAGCAATTATCTGGTTTCTTCAATTCTCCTTTTAATATTCTTTAAAGGAGTTGAAACATTTAAAATAGCCCTTTGGTCTATGCCAAAACATTTCCAGCTGTCTCAAAATATGAACCAAATTATACCAAGGGGATATCTTTTCAAAATAAGGTCCACAGGAGTGATTCTAAATTCCCTAACTAATAATTCAAGGCCTGCAACATTTTGCTTTTTTCAGAGCTCTTTCCCATAATTGAGCTTTCAGCTCAATAAAGATTATGTTATTTTTAGTTTCTGGTATCTTTGTGGTGTATTTCTCTTTCCATGACTTCATGAAGGCCATTCCCCATGTTAGCCTATCAAACTGGTTTGCTACCCATATCCAAGTTTCCACCATGCAATTGAGATGCTCCTGATCTCTTAATAATACTACTTCTTATTTTTAAGTGGATATATTTTATCTTATTGAGCTTTAAAACCACCCTCTGAGATAAAAGGCGTGAGCATTGTTAAGCCATGTGACAAATGAGGAAATTGAGATTTAGAGACCTTATTTATTCTTCTAAACTCTTCTGCATTTACAAGCTACTTCATCCACTTGGCACTCTAAAGTACCTCATAATATTATCTTTTTACGTGAGTATGATTTCTCATCACAACTCAATCTCCTTAAACGCAGTTTATCCTATTGCTCCTTGTATTCTCCCTCTATGGCTTGAACAGGAAAGAAATTCAGGTAAATATTAGTTGTTAGACTTGTTAAAATCAAAGAATTCTAAAACTTTGAACAAAAAGGGAGACTATAGATCACTTAGTGAATACCTGTGTTTCTCAAAAGATTTGAGGTTTGTATAGCCCTGGGGATTTGAGGTTTGTATAGCCCTGGGGTAATTGGTACAATGCTATTCATTTTTATTGGAAGATTTGAGATAAAAATTACTTTCATTTTAAATAAGTGCTGATATATAATGGTATGGAATGTAAAATTCAAACAAGTTTTTAAGATGAAACATGAAACTTCAAAGAAACTCCAGAGAAATATCAGAACTCTAATTGGCTGCTACAGGCTACCCCAGACTTCTAGGGGCCAAATGTCTTTTTCTTCTCTGCAGTTCATGCTATTTCAATTGAAAAAATTGAGAAGCATGAAGTGCATCACTAATTGAGGCCTGGAGAGGTTATGTTAACGGCCCTAAATCACGCTTTATTTCAAACAATATTGATTCAGCATCCGCTACTAATTGTGCAAACACCAGCACTAAAATGACCGGCAAAAACAGAAAAAGACACTGACCTTCTAAGTTTGTTTGTAAGTGGGAGTGAGGGGAACAAAGAGTCAATAAATTAATATTCAATGTGCATAACCCATATAAACCAGCCACTCTTTCAGTTAGTCCAGCAGAGGATATTAAATAAAAGCAACACAAACCTTTATTGTAGCCTCTCCAGAAAATATCCAAAGGGGAGTCCATTCTTATGGCACACACACACAAAAATCTTTAATATCTTTTCCTGTTTCTTAACATTCTCAATACGGCTCTCAGTTGCCAATCACTGACAAAAATGAATTTTCCCAAATTTCTTCCTGCCCCTCATCCTCATGAGCTCTTAGCAATTTGGCTTCCCGTCCTTTCCTTTTTCTAACTATCTATCTATCTTATCCTCAATACAAATGAAGCTAGTTTCTGACAAGAGATTTCTTTAGTGGTTGTGGTGACAGAAAAATGTGAAATGTCAGGAGGTGATTTTTGTACCTGTTATTTATTTATTTATTTTTTAAATTTACACAGTATGGTAAATGTAAAAGTTCAGAGTACCTGACCTAGGCTGGGAGATTAGAGCCAAATTCTTTAAGAAAGGGATCTGTTAAACTGAGTTCAGATTGCTAAATAAGTATTAACCGAAAAGGGGTAGAGTTAAGAACATTTGAAGCTTAGGGATTACAATCAATGAGATCTCAGGTGGAACAAAGCATGGAAATGATAAAAGGCCATTATGGCTAAAATACAAGGTAACAGGATGAAGGGAAGAAACTGGAGAGGGAGGCAGGGGTCCAATTATGCAGGGCCTTGTGGACCATGTTTAGGATTTGATCTCCCTCTCAGAAAGCATTGAGAAGTTATCAAAAGGATGCTGGGCATTGGCGTGATCAGATTTGCATTGTGATATAAAGAATTGGTAGGGACTAGAGATTTAGAAAATTTGAAGAGAACATCTAAGTAGACTTCTGGTGAATTGAGACAGTGCCAGAGGAGATGGATAGCAGAATAAAGATTCAGAAGTTCTTTGAGAGGAAATGGTCAGGACTTAGTGCTTGATTGGATGTGGCCGCTGCAGGAGATTGATGCCAAGGACAACTCCCAAGTTTCTTTCTAAAGCAACTGGATGGGGATGACAGACTTGGAAACAGGAAATTCTAGAAGAAGACAAGATTCGCTGAGGAATTTTGAAGGTCAAATGGCTTAAAAATGAGATAGGAAAAAATAATAATTTTGTTCCAGCAGGTCATGAAGCATCGGAATTTTTTTATGCTTGTTTTAGTTATTTCCTTTTAACCTTTTATTTCACCCATAACCACCTAGTACACACAAATCACTTTGAGTTTACTTGGCTATTTTTTTTTCATTGATTTCAAAGAATTATATATACATAGTATCATTTATCTTAGTAAAATTAGTAAGAAGCACACTCAAAACCTATTTGATTTTATTAACCAATGTCACTCCAGTACTTTTAATTTAAAAAAAAGCAGGTTTCATTCTAAATTTCATCATTGGTGATGATCATTTTGAGCACCTAGTTATAGTTGATATATAGGAGCTTTCTCCACAGTCAAGTTTCTATTTTGTTCCCCCTTAAATGAATGAAGTTGTGGGGAGAAACTCGAAGATTCTGCAAATATTCTCACCAAGCTTGCAGTCATTGCATAATTTTATAATTCCATCATTCCCTCAGTATTTATTAGTTGGCATAGTGGAAAGCATTTCTCTTTTCTCTTTCGTTTATGTCAGTATGGACTTATCAATTCTAACTTTATTCAATAGGTTACAATCCATTATTATAATTATATTAATGCTCAATTTGTCCCAGTTTTCATCAGTCAGAGCCACTTCAAACCAACTCCTACATTTTTTTGGTTTGTGCTCATCATATTTTGAGCATATCCTTACAGATCCAATAAGATAACCCTGGCTCATCTTACACTTTTATTGCCCCAGTTTTAGAATCAACATTTATCCAAAGAATTCGGGTTTCATTTAATGGAGAAAAAGAATTTGGAAACAATGATCTGGATAACAGTGGTGCTCTGTGCCAGAGGCACTTCTAGGCCCTGTGAGATCTAGGAAATTATACACACAGTTAAACATACTTACATTTGCATAAAATGTACACATATACACATACCTAGATTTATTTCCACATATATAACTATTACTACCTATATCTATCTATATCTTAGTCATTTTGGGCTGCTATGACAAATTACTCTCTTACACTGAGTGGCTCAAATAGCAAACATTTATTCCTTGCAGTTCTGGAGGCTGGCAATCCAAGACCGTGATACTCGTATGGCCAGGTTCTTGGTGAGAACCCTCTTTTTGGTTTACAGGTAGCCATCTTCCTGTAGTGTTCTCACATGGTAGAAAGAGGGCTAGCTAGCTAGCTCTCTGGCCTCTTCTCATGAAGGTACCAATCCCATTCATGATGGTTCCACCCTGAAGCTCCACCTCCAAATGTCATCACATTGGGATTAAGGTTTCATTGCATGAGTTTTAAGAGGGCACAAACATTCAGTCCATCACAATCTAGAAATCTACATCTAAATATTAAAAGCCGTGTTTAATATTTGTACCTTCAATTTTAATCCAGTATCACAAGAAATTTATTCTCCCTCTTTTCAATATTTCTAACTCCCTTTGATAATGAAAAACCTGGCTGTCGTTATCATTATATTTATACATTCACTCAAGTCTAGAATACAAAGAGTTGTATTGGAATGGCTAACCTACTGAGAAAAGCAAACCTACTGGAGTTAATATTGTTTTGGGTTCTTTGCCTTTGGGGTAAAATTTAAATACCATGAAATACATAAATCTTAAATATACTGTCTTAGGGCTGCTATCACAATGTACTCTAGACAGGTTGGCTTATAAACAACAGAAACTTATTGCTCATACTTCTGGAGTCTGGAAATCTAAGATCAAGTGCTAGTATAGTCAGGTTCTGGTGAGAGCCCTCTTTCAGCTTGCAGATGGCAGGAAGGGGGAGAGAGCTCCCTGGGGTCTCTTTTATAAGGGCACTAATTTCATCAGTAAGGGTTCCACTCTCATGACCTAATCATTCCTCAAATGTTCCAACTCCTAATACCATCACCTTGGGTATTAGAATTTTAACATATAAATTTTGAAGGAATACATATATTCAGTCCATAACACATACAGTTTGATAAGTTTTGACAAATGCATACTCCCAAATAACCCACACCTCTATCAAAACTTAGAACATTTCCTTCACTCCATAAAATTCCTTTATGTCTCTTCCTAATTGTCACCTCACCTAAGACAAACATCTAGTTTTTTTTATTCTAGATTCATTTTTTACCATAGATTTTAAGCATAGATTTTTTTTTTAACCTATTCAAGAAATTCACATATGTGGAATCGCAGAGTGTGTGCTCTTTGAGTCTAGCTTCTTTCTTTCACATAGCATAATTTCCAAGATTCATCTATAGTTTTGGTGTATCAGTATTTCTTTCCTTCTGTATAGCTATCTATTGTTTGACTATATCACAATTTGCTTATTCATTCACCTGTTAATGAGCATTTGGGTTGTTTTCAGTTTTTGGTGGCTATGAATGTTCTCGTTTATGCCTTTTGTGAATATATGTTTTCATTCCTCTTTGGTAAATATTTAGGAGTAGAATTTCTGAGTCATAGAATAGTTGTATGTTTAACTTTACAAGAAGTTGCAAATCTTTTCTGAAAGTGGTTGTACCATTTTGCATCCCATTAGTAAATATATGGGAGTTTTACTTCTGTAACTTGGCCAATATTTGGTATTTTCAGTATTTTTAATTTTAGCCACTCTAATTAGGAATAGAGTAGTATCTCATAGTTTTAATTTGCGTTTCTACGATGACTAATCGAGCATTTTATTGTGTGCTTATTGGATATAATAGCAGTTATTTTTTTATAATTCTGGATATAAGTACTTAGTGAGATGTATGTTTTACATACATCTTCCAGTCTATGGCTTCTTATTTATTTTCTTGTGATTTTTGATGAGAAGTTTTTAATTTTGAGGAATTTATTTATTTATTTTTTACATCTACAGCATCTGGTATTCCAAGGTGGTCTCCCATTCAAGTGTTAACCAGACCCAACCCTGCTTACCATCCGAGATCAGAAGAGATCAGGCACATTCAGGGTGGCATGGCCATAGACAATTTTGAAGAAATTTAACTTGTCAATTTTTTTCTTCTATAGTCATTTCTTTTTCTGTCCTATCTAAGAAATCTTTGCCTTCTTCCAGATTTTAACAATATACTTATGTTTTCACTTTAGGATTTCTATAGTTTTCTCCTTTACATTGAGGTCTATGATTTATCTTGAATTAATGAGGTAGAGGTTACAGTCCTTTTGTTGTTATGTGGATATTCAATTTTTCAGCATAATTTATCGAAGATTTTTCTTTCCTCACTTAACTGCATTGATACCTTTGTCAAAAATGAAATAACCATATAGATATTGGACCATTCCTGTTCTTTATTCTGTTCCATTGATCTATGTATTTATTCTATTGGGAGTATTATATTTCTTGATTGCCATAACTTTATATTAAGTTTTGAAGTCAAGTAGTATAAATTCTCCAGCTTTGTCCTTTTATTTCTTTATGTTTTGGTTATTCTAGATCATTTACATTTCCACATAACATTTAAAATCACATTGTCACTTTGACAAAAATATCTGCTGAGATTATGGTTAGAATTACAGTAAATTTCTATATCAATTTGGGAAAAATTGACATTTTAACAATATTGAGTCTTCCAAAATATGAACATAGTGTATCTCTATATTTACTTAGGTATTATTTAATTGCTCTTCTCAGTATTTATAATTTTTAGCATTGAGATTTTGCATATATTTTGTTAAATTTGTCCCTAAGTATTTTATGTTTTTAATGCTATTGTTAATGGATTTATTTTTAATTTGATTTTCAAAATTGTTTACTGTGAGTATGTAGAAATACAATTGATTCTTCATATCGACCTTCCTGTAATCTTGCTAAATTCACATATTAGTTCCAGTAACTTTTTGGTGATTCCTTAAAATGTTTCATATAAACAATTATATTACCTGAAAATAGGAATCATTTTCCTTCTTCCTTCCAATTGTTATATCTTTTGTTTCCATCTCTTGGCTTATCAAACTAGTTCACCTTACCAATAGAATAGAAGTAAAGGGAGAGTAGCGTTTTTTGCCTTGTCTTCAACCTTAGGAGAAGAGCAGTCTTTCACCAGTTAAGAGGTACAAAATATGCTGACCCCAAATATGCCTCTTTGGTATATGGACTATTTTGAGCTGAAAACAATTGAGAATCAGCATATGCAGAAAAAGTCCTCAGCCTTTCCCTTATCTGCCTAAAAGCAGGGCATTTACTTCCTTCTGTGAAGGTGGCATTGGCATAAATTTCTTCCCTCCTGTCTCTCTCCCATCTTCTGTACCAGTATGAGGACAACTCTTATCACCAGAGATGGAGGGCTAGCACTGAGATGAGGCTGTAGAAACAAACCTTACTAAAATAACCTTTCTCTCAGATTAGTTTCTCCCATATTTCCTAGTGACTTTCCAACAATTTATCATTCCTAGAAGCCCAAATTCCCTTTCCTAGAAGTCTAGTCACTTCACAATTAAGCACCCTTTGTTAAAATGAGTCCAGCCATGTTTTTGGATTTTCACTTCTTTTCTGTGATGTTCCCATGCACATAAAAATATTAACATCAGTAAAATTTATGGGCTTTTCTCCTGTTACTCTGTCTTTTGTTAGTTTAATTTTCAGGCCCCAGACACCAGCCACTGAACCTAAGAAGGTAGAGGAAAAGTTTACTTTCCTCCCCTACATCATCAAGTACAAAGTTAGCTGAAGAGTTTTCATATATGCCCTTTATCAGGTTGAAAAGTTCCTTTTAATTCCTAGTCTTTTGAGAATTTTCTCATGAGTGCGTTTATTTTATCTTGTATTCCCAACTTCTATCTCTTTATTCTTCAAGCCATTAAGACTGTATTTTTCTGCTTGTGTTCTAGCTACTCTGTATTACAAAAATTGGACAGTATCTCCAATTAAAAAGCCATATATAGTTCTTTTCTTACAAGAGTTGACTCTCCTCCAGTTTCTGCCTGTTTTTGGTCACTTTGCAGTGCCTTCAAGTAGATTTTATTTATATTTTTTTCATAGAGTATAATTGTTTTCTGCAGAACATCTAGTCTAATACAAGCTACTCTGCCATTACCAAAAGTGAAAATCCAGATGACCATTTAAAAAAATATGCTATTATGTTCAGTGCATTTGATAATGACCTGAAAAACATGGCTTATTTCATTGCTCATAGATGGCCAGATTTCTACACAATGGCACATGCCTGAAGCAGAGAATGAGAAGAAGGGCTTGCCTAGAACCTCAGGGGACTGCACTTAAAATGTTTTAGAGTTCAAGTGCTTTGTTGAATACTACTGTGGTCATAGTTTCTGAATGATTGGTTTAGTAAAACTTACATTACAGACAATGCTCATCGTTAAAATAATTTCTTGAAATTCTTAAAGGAATTGTGGTGGCAGAGGAAAGTGAAAAATATTTCATAGCTTACTTGCATACGTTGTGCTTTCAGATCACAACCAGAGGAAGAAAGTGGGTGCATGGACTATAAATAATAAAAGAACCAATTAAAAGAATAATGAAATGGGGAAAAAATGCTTAATATGAACTTCAAATAATTATTTCCCAGTAGCTCTATTAGGGCAAGAACTACATTTCATACTTTGCTTTATACTTTGTACAATGGATTTTTTTAAGCAATAGCTGCACATAGTCAATCACATAGAGAACATAGCATTCATTTAGTCAAGTATTTTTGAATTAGCTATAATAAAAAGAAAATGATGTACCTTAAACTTATATAATCTTATATGTTCATTATATCTCAATAAATCTAGGAAAAAAAGAAAATTACTATTAAATATATCCATGTATTTTTTTTCCATAATAATTGGCCTCTCTTAATTATTTACCACATCAAATATGTAATAACATATTTGAGATTGTAGGGGGCACTATTTTATTTAAATCCACTGTATAGAAGTTAAGAAATATCAATCCAAAGGAATGTCTCATAAGAACTTGGGTACATCTGTGATCACTATCCTATAAAAAAGTATTGAGGCTGCTCGAAAAGATTCTATAAATCACATGCTCAGGTTTAATCCAGCTGTAAGTAAATCTTGATAAAGGATCTTCTCAGCTAAATAAAATTATTTAGTTCTCCCCCAAGGAAGGCAAAACATACCTGAAGCCCTTAGTTTCAGGCCTCCTCGAAGGCTCTATTCTACACTGGTTGCATAACTTTCTTTTTAAAACAGTAAAAATCATGTCCGGTAAGAGCATGCAAAATAGTCCTGTTTTCTTATTTTAATATTCTTATAAATAGATGGAGTTCACTTATAGTTTAATCATTTGAGGTTTTCATTAATAATAAGAGTATAGACTAAAAAAATAAAGATCTAAGTTCTTACATTCTATTTTTGAAATAAGAAGAAAAATGTATTTGCCAGTCATGGGGTAAAGTTAAGTATCACTCAGAACTGCTGAACCTACTGAAAGCTTTTCCCAAGGACAACCCAGTAATCAATATAAACCAGTAAAGTGACTGCTTTGTTTGCCTTCCAAAAAGCACTGTAGAAAATGAATATTTAATGATAGACAAATCAATATGCTGAATGTAAGGAATAATAGCTTGGGAAAGTAGATACAAGGATTTTGTTACATTGGAGGATCAAGTGAATTATAATTAGTCTAATGATGAAACCTTTTAAGTCTTTGCTTTATGGCTGTTGTCCTGAAATACTAGCCATGGGTTTATTTTAAATCCTATTTTCGTGGTCCATAGAGCTTCACCACATGCATGTACATAATATGTACTCATAATGATCTACAGTGGGTCCATTAATCTAAGATTGGATTGATCTTTATTCCTTTTCCTTGGCTTGTCATTTTTACCTGAGGTACAAAACAGAAGACACGTCAGTAGTATGTAATATTTTTAAAAAGCTGTTTCAAATATCTTCCAGTTTCCAGTTCACCTTGGTCTCTGAATGAAAGATAAGGAATAATTTAATCAAGCAATAACAAAGTCTGACAGGTCAGGCTTACCGGGGAACAGTCAACCAACATAAGATTTGGTATCAATCTAATGGGGAAATTTCCCTGTTTAAAAACAATGGATTTGTTAATTCATTTCCTGAGTAATGAAATGGCCAGTCCTTTTATTCAATATTTTATGAGGATTTTTTTCAGGGAGTTCTAACCTTTTCCTGAGAGGGAGCTACTTGATTTTCTCAGAACCTTGGGATTACTGGGGCCCTGTGGGTCCCAGTACAAGTTGTTGAGTCAGGGGATGAAGAGGAGACGGTTCTGTGTGGTGGGGGGTGGGGGTGGGGGGGGGGGGGGCAGTGGCTGTGGAAAGGCTCTCTTTTGAATACCAGAATATGCTTACTAGCATTATTATATTAATTTCCCTAATAAATTTTGTATGAGTATGGTTCTTTTTTCTCCTTTCAAATTCTATATTCAATAATTCATTGTTTTGACTTCTTGGAATGCTCTCAAGATTTTCAGTTCTTACTTTTCTTTTTTCACACTAGAGGAATGAATGAGGATATTAATAAGAGATGTAAGGCCCAGAATTTGGGGGCAAATTAAAGCAATCAGCTAATAGAAATCATCTGAGTTATTCTTAAGACTCTATCACTTTAGAACAGTTAAGATAAATGGTGAAAACTGGAGTAATTTATTTGACTACTTTCAATTTCTTCATCTATAAAATGGAGCATAAAAATAGTACACAGCAAAAAAGAAACAAACAAACAAAAAGAAACAAAAAATAATACACTGCACATATGATTGTTGCAAAGATTAAATAAAATTAATACATGTAAAAACACTTAGAACAATGCCTGGCATATAGCAAGTGTTCTATAAATGTTATACATCATTACTGTGATTTTATTTTCTTAAAAGAAAGATAAAGAAATCTAATGAACAGTATTATGTCCTTTTTGTCAATCAAGATCTAGATCAATTACATTCTTATATTTTTAGATAATTTTGTAATATGATTATGGGTTTGAATTGTTTTATCTTAATTTATCTTATATAAATTTATCCAGCTATTACATCCTCCACTTACTTTTCATTTTATTTTGTATATGGTAATATATTAGGGTTTACTTAACATTTAAATACTTTTAGGCATTTGAACTGATGCAAATTTTCCCCATTACAGGTAATGCTGCACTGAAAATTGCTACAGAAGTTAGTTTTCCTTCCTCAGAGGAAGGGAATAAGTAATGGGGTCAAAGAACATGTTATATATAGATTCTCCTCCAGAAAGATGTAACCAGGTTATATTTCTACCATTAAAGTATAAAGTAAAGTATATCTTCTCTCTCTCCCCAAAGACTTAAGATTAGATTTTATAATTTTTTACTTTCTTCCAGTTTAATATGTCTCTAAGGAAGACTTTAAGTTTGTTGGGTTTGCCTTTTTCTTTTTCATTTTCAATAGAACTGTGATTTTTTAAAAAACATGAGATAGTCTATATTTTCTTGACTGTACACTTTTTGACCATTTATCATGTAGTAAATGGTTATTAACTTACAGAATCATTCATTTCTTCATATATTTGGGGGAGAACTCTTATCAGGTTATGTTTGTAACATCTATTCTATATTAGAATTTTTTCTGTATATTTTTATTGTACATTTTGTTCCACGAAAATTAAAAGTTTTAAAAGTATATTCAATTAATCTATCTTACTCCTAGTAATAACTTTCATTTCTCCAGTAATTAAAAATGCATGTTCTCTCCACATATGGGATAAATAAGCTACCCTTTAGTTTTTTAAAAAATGCTTTCACTGATACAGCTGGAATTTATTGTAGTGTTTGGGTCTCATGTGTCTATCTATCTAAGTTGATTCTTTCCAACTTGTTAGCCAACTATTTGGAACACAATGTATTAAGCAGTTATTTCTTGACCTATGTCTGTTTTGTCTCTATTATCAATCAGGTTCATATTTCAAACCATGATAACACCATATGATTTTGATTGTTGCTGCAGTATACTCACTTTTCCAAATCTGCTAGTCTGAATTCACCCTTATTACCTATGAAAATGATTTGATATTGTCATCCATTCATTTTTTACTACTAGTTCTCACAGGAATTTTAGTTGTACTACAATAAATTTATATATATAAATAAGAAATATTGATGTCTATTTAGTCTCTCTAAAAAACCTGTAGCACAGTTCTTTAGTTATGTTTTTAAATTTTTTATTAGAATTTAATTATTAAAAAACTATGTTTCAAATTAAATTTATGCATTGTATCCAATGCATTTGTTGATATAGTGAATATTGTTTTCTAGTTGTGTATACTATTTCTGTTTGATTCTGCTGAAATTTTAAGTATGAAACTATGTAATATGCAAATTTAGATTTATTTACATTCTCTATTTAGTTATAGTGGTGATAGGAGTACCTCATTATGTTTCTGATTTTTACATAAATTGATTCAAGTGTGACTTGACTCTAGTGTTTCTTTGTTAAGAGGTTTTTAACAAAAGACTACAAATTCTCCCAATCCTTCTCATTTAAAAAATTACTTTTACTTTTAAAGTTGTGTATTGTTTTTGAGCTATGTATCTGGGGTTAGAGCACAAAAGTAAATCTAACATTGAACTATAAAGAGTTATAACGGCACAGTTGTTTGGTGCTTGGAGGTGAGACTGATGTAGGTTTCCATCCTAATCCTGTTATTCATTAGCTGTGTGACACTTGGCATATTTATAATCAGACTGGGTTTCAATTTTATCACTTTATAAAATGAGTATAAAAATACCTACTTAATAGGGTTGTCATGAGTAATTAAACAATTAACCTATGTCAAGTGTAAAATGCCTACAAAAGTGCATGGTATACAATCAAGGTTTGGTATTACTATTTTTATCACCATCATAATTAATCTTAATAATTCAGGATTTTAACCAAGTAATTCTTGAATGCATGCTACCTATGAAGCCACCATTTCCTGCTTTTTAAATTAATAACTTCTCAAGGATCTGTTTCTATATCTTCTGAATTGTCTACTTTCATAGTAGTATCTTTATTATTAAACTCCTTTTACATTTTAGTAAATATATTTTTTTCTACACTTTTTATTTTTATTTAGTCCATCATCATCCTTTTTTTAGTCCTATGTCATCCTTTGTATTTTAATGATTTTCATAATCTTACCTCAAGTGTCCATCCAACCAAACAACACAATTTTTGATAAAAACGAGAGAACTTCACAAAGCTCTCTAATGCTAAAACAGCTATCTCTACTCCGTTGCACTATAATCAGTTCCTACTCCTTCATAGGAATTAAATTTCTCACAGTTCCAAATGCAATGAGCACAGGGCTTACAAAGACCTGGATTTAAATCTTACTTCAGAAGCTTGTGGTGATGATTAGATTAAATTGAATCAAATAACATAGAAACTACCACCAGACTATCTGGCTCATAGTACACTGCAAATAAGATCTTGTTGCTTCTGCTCTTTCCCTTTTCTTTCTCTATGGCTCCCGTTTAGCACCACAGGGGGCTTCTGCCAATACGGGTGAATGTTTCATTCTCTGTGTGTCAAAGAGTGCTCACTATACAGGGTTTGTGGCTGCCAAGGTCTTCCATTTGATAGTTACTTGTGTCTGGAAGATGGGAAGTCATCAATATTTTAACTTCCCAATCCCTCCATAAAAATAGAGTGCCAAGGATAGCAAAATCAAAGCCCATGGACAATATCTATAACAAAACAGGTGATGGGGTATCTGCATGAACCCCAAAATATGAGTAATTGAGGAAAGCTACAAGAGCTAGGTGTTATCAGCAGCTGCATGATAGAAAGCTGAGGGAAGCAATGAGGGACTGGTAGATCTGAGAATCTCAAAATAGCCAACGAGTGCTCACTGGAAAGCTTGAGGTTCAACCTGAGAATGGCAGCTGAAACTGGAAGAAGTATGGACACTCTAATGGCAGAAGAGTACAAAGTGTCTGGAGGGGCACAAGGAATGTCTAAAACTAACCAGCCAAATTTTCACCCCAGGACAAGCACTGCACAGAGGAGAAATTTCTGGGAAAATAACACTAATTGAGTAGGACAGGGACAATAGAGACAAAGGAAAGAGAGGGTTCATATAAAAGTGAGGAAGGAGAACAGAGCCAAAAGATCTCAGAAAGTAAGCTGCTATGTTTTTAAACGCTATATGAAAACAACAAAAAGAGAATAATAGAGCTGTAAAATTAGAAAAGCTTTCTCAAATCCTGCCTTCTCCTCCAAATTCAGGAAAACGATTTTACATAAAAATAAATGAAAAAATTTCAAGGTTAAATCCTGTAAAAAATTACTATACAGAAAAAGAGACTAAGAAACTGAGTAACAACCTTGCAAAGACAAAAATGTCAGAAAGACACACCTTCAGAATAGATGAAGACCGCTACCTACTATTTCAACACGAGTTAAAATACGTTAAAGAAATCATACAAGGTATTAAAGAGCAACATAAATGAGAATTAGAAAACCTCAGAAATGAAGTGATAGAATTCAGGAAAAAGTTAGAAGTAGGAACAAAACCAATTCAGAAATGAAGACTCAACTAAAAGTAACCCAAAAATGAGTAAACACAAGAGACATGCCTTAAGAAAAATAGAAGATGAAAGAGAAAAAAATAAAAGAAAAAATAATTTTAAAAAAGATATTAAAAGGATTTGGGGGAGAGAAACAGATGTAGAGATAAGCCAAGAATATATAACAAATGTTTAATGGAAATGCCTCAAGAATAAAACCAAAGTAAGGAACAGAATAATTACAAAAACAAAAACAAAAACAAAACAAACAAAACATAATCAAGGACACTTCTTTAAAATAAAAAAATATATATATTTGAAACTACGTATTGAAAAGTTATACTACGATACCTGTGAAAATTGACCCAGAACTAGCAACATCAATAGATATTACAGTGTAATTACCAGATTTTAAAGGAAAAAATTATTTAGGGCATCCAGAAAAAAAGTTCACTTAGAAAAAAATTAAACTTGTTGCCAAATTTTTGACCACAATGATTTGGATAGAACAAAATGGAGTAAGATTTAATATAGTCAAAGAAATAAAATGTGAGTTGAGGGCTTTCAAGGATTAAGTATGAATACAAAATGTTATCACTGTGCAAAAACTCAGGAAATAAAGTTCCCACGAGTACTTCCTAAGAAATCTATTTAAGAATGAGTTTCAGACAACTATAATGATAGAAGACATCAACATACAGATTGAGGATAAGCATGAAACACACACACACAAACATACACATACATACATGCATGCATACATACATACATGCATACATACATACATGTATCTCATAGCACGATAAGACTAATAAGGATGTGTGAGAGTATAAGCTGTAATGGCAATACACTTGACAATATAGAGAAAACACAACTATTAAAAACATGGAAAGATAATGGGGGTAGCAAATACAAAAAATTTTCAGTTGTTTTCAGTAATCTTATTGGAGTTGGTATCAATGATATCTGTTCTAGGGCTGTTGTGTGTGTATACCACGTGGGTAAACAAATAGATAATCATGTGATATTCTAATTCTATCACTTCTTTTGTTTTTATAAACCAAGATTCTCAGTGTGGAAAACTTATGTATAGTGTAGGTATAGATAGAGACATTAGATAACATATGTAGAATGTTGCCTAGCTCTGCCTCGAAACAGTGACTAACCCAGTGATTAAACTTCCTTAGTACCCAGATTGTGGTTTAGGAATACTCCTTACCACTAAAAGAAAACAGCTTCTCAGAGAAATGGCTGATTCCAAGTCTGGGCCAGAAAATGTACTAGCTAATCCTGGAAAAATATTGTCATATCAGATAGCAAGGAAGTGCTTAAAGGTTACTAATATCATGTGACAAGACCTCGGGAGCCAACTTATAAAGGCTTCCAAAGGTCAAAGATGAGAACGTTTTATAATAACTGTAATGAATTAAAATATATAAGTTCATAATTAAAACAAAAATAGAGACTTATTTGGTTACCTTTGCAGGATTCCCAGGAAACAACTCTTATTTTATTAAAATTGGGAAATACAGGGAAAGAATCAAATATTTTTCCAATGGATGTAGGCAATAAGCACCAATGGCTGCTAATGTCACAAAAAGTGTGTCAGCCAGACATTTTATACCTCTTGGAGAAAGAATACAGTATCATCCATGTGGTATTCTTCCCCCAACCAAAGTTAAATGTGAGTCTGATAAAGCCTGTAAACCCAGAATAAAGACAGAATAAAAGAACATGGGGTACAATCAGCAAAATCCAGACAGAGGGAAATCTCACAGATCAAAGATTTCATTTCTTCAACAAATATATTGCAAAGAGAATTGGCAGTCGGAGGTGATGGGCAATAGGGAGAGAGAGAGAGAGAAAGAGAACATTTAGATTAAAATTAACATTAAAAACAGGCAAAACTAAACTATGATGTTTTGGGATGGATATATGGATGATAAAACTACAAAGAAAAGCTAGGAAGTAATTACCATAAAAGTCAAAATGTGTCTACTGTCAGGGCTGAAGGAGGGGTCGTGATTAGGAGGGGTGTTGGCAACATTCTATTATTTCTTGACTGAGATAGTTAGTAGTTTAAAGGATGTGTACTTTATAGTATTTATTAAGTTATAAATTTGTTTCATGCAGCTTTCTGTGTCTGTGTTATATTTTACAATTAAAGATATGTTAGAATAAAAAATATATTTGGTCTTTGATCCTGGTTCCTGGCACAAAACCCCTAAAACACTTGGAATTTCTCCAGTGATAGGAATATCCTTTGTCATTCATAAGAAACACCTATTGAGCACATCAGAGTTTATGTGAATGAGATGCCTTAAAATGGGGCCCCTAGATAGCCACAGGACGGGGCTGGTCACAAGAAAGACCAAGTGATCAAAGGTTCTTAATTTTCAGCCTTTCTAGCAAATCGATCTGACCTGTGGAGGAAGTCATGAGAATCTCTAATTTATAATTAGTCAACAGAAGCGCAGGTAACAAGGATTTGCATTTGGCAGCTGAAGTGGGGGTAGTCTTGTGAGACTGAGTCCTTAAACTGTGAGATCTGATGCTATTTAGGAATTGAGTTAAATTTATAGGACACCCAGTGGTCGCTGAGAATTGAATGGCTTGTGTTGGAAAAAATACATTGGAGAAGGTTAAAAAAATTCATTTGTTAAAAAACAAAAATTCAGCCAAGTAAATTTTAAGATCTAATTGGCTTTACTGAACAATTTATGAATCAGGCAGCATCCCATCTAATAAAAAAAAAAGGTGCTTGAGAGGCTGTAAAATATGGAAGGCTTTTATAGCAGAAAAGGGGGAAGGACAAGAAAAACAAGAGTGAATTATTTCAGGCAAGTTCACCTTCCCTAAGAGGAGGACAGAAGGTCTTATCAGGCAATTACCTCATCAGTGCTGATCAGGAAATTCCAGACTGATTGGTTTAAAATTCCATTCCTGGGAGGGGTTGAAATTGCAGTTAGGTTAGGTATTAAGTTGTGGTGGGGCTTAGCATAAGTGACTCCATTTTGGACTTATCTCTTTAATGCACTCACTTCTTTCTGGATACAAGGCTTGAAAAAGTTAAATTAATATATAAAAGGTTGATTCCAGGTACATGCATTTTAGTGGAAACTTATTGAAGAATGCCAAACTTTTAAAATAGGTATTTACTCGAAAAGTGGTATTTATTTTTGCTTTTTAACTTTTCAGCAATAGAAAATTCTTCTACAATAAAGACTATTAAGAGCAATGAGATCGTTTCTTGGCACCAGAGGGTATCTGGTGGGATATGGGAAGAAAATTTGAGAACGTGTCTCTATCTGTCTGTCTGTCTATTTTTAAATTATACCCTTTTCTATTTTAATGTTTATTATGCATATATCAGTACTCTAGTACTGTATATAATTTATAAATAAAGAAATATTGGTCATGCATATTCCATTTGTTTTATAGATAGGGAAGTATAAGCAGAATGGTTTAGAGGCCTCTGGTCTCCCCACTTGAATAGCTCAGCCGTGAACTGAAAAGCTGAAATGAGGAGGGATGGCAGGCAATGATAGACTGGAGGGAACGACATTTTTGGGGGAAGAAAAGTTTTTCCATAGCCTCGAGTTCATAGACCAATGGGAAGAGAAATGAATGTTATCAATAATTCCAAATATGAGCTCATATAGAAACCATAAATATATCAATAATATCTTATATTTTATCTTCACAATAACTCCATTAGATATAACTAACTAATTTTGTAAACAAGAAACTGAGATCTGGATAGGTCAAATCAAATAAAACATATCTAAGTGTCAAAATTAAATATTCTGATCCAGTAATCCCTCTACTGGGTATTTACCCCAAAGATTTGAAAATCATATCCGAAAAGATATTTGTACACCAATGTTCATAGCAGCATTATTCACAGTGGCCAGGACATGGAAGCAACCAAAGTGTCCTACAATAGATGATTATCTAAAGAAGCTGTGGTACATATATACAATGGAATATTACTCAGCCATAAGAAGAGATGAAATACTGCCATTTGCAACAACATGGATGGACCTTGAAATAATCATACGAAGCAAAATAAGCCAAACAGAAAAGTTTGAAAATCATACGATATCACATATGTGGGATATAAACCTAAAAGTAAAAAATGAACAGGACAAACAAACAGAGACTCATGGACATGGACAATGAACTAGTGGTTACCAGAAGGGTGGGGGAAAATTAAAAAATAAAATGTTAAAATAATATATAAAAAAAATAAATTTTCAAAAAGAAATAAAAAACAAATTAAATATTCTAACTTTAATTTGTGTCCTCAGTTTTGGAGTGATAATAGTATTTTTGGTGTTTGTAGTAAATTTATTCTCCTATTTAAGACAGGCAGACAATAAAAAATATTTTCCTAGGCTAAACAAAAAATAACAATTAGCTATGGGTTTCTAGAGCAGATAATTGGATTGTAAATTAGTGGGGATTGACCATAATTTTGTAGGTATTCAAAAAGAGATCAGAAGTATACTTATCCAAAATAGATAAATATTTGGTAGTATTAAATTACTGTCCTGGATTAGTAACCTGCCTTCTCAGTGTTCCAGATACCCAAAGGTAAGATTGTCTTACTTTCTGGTAACTAATCAGGCACTGACTTGAAATGTTGGCACACTGCAATGTGATTTAGGCAAGCATAGTGTAGCCCTACTTGCTGTATGGAGAAAATAATGATGATAATATTTCAGTGACTCTTTTTGAATTGCCAGCATATGTTTAGAAGAATTATTATATTTTGTAACATGCTTATGTAGCAGCATAAGGGCTAATTGCTGTTGTTTGTTTAGTTTATTGCGATTTGCAAAAATTTGTTACAGCTTAGAGCACCAGGCCCACTTTACTGCATACCTTTTGCAAGGGGGGTGGATCTTAGAATCAAGTATGGATCAGGAAAATAAATCAAGACCAAAAGTTGCAAAAAGAATGAATTAAAAGTCAATCAGTAGGCCAGGCCTGGACACTGAGTACCAGTCACAATGCAGCAACACTGAATTCATTAAGTTCCATGGGTTCGTACTCTTTGTACTCTTTTTAAGTGATCACTGATCATTTAGCAAGGCCCAAGGAGGATGGGAGCAAGTTGGAAGGCTGCCCCCAGCTCTCTGAGAGCTTACATTTGGCCAAAAGAACAGTCCAGAGGCATAAATTAAAAGCAAATCCAAAAAGTCAAAGTAGACTGTGACAGTCTCAAAGGTATGAGACTTCAAAGCCATAGACTTTTGTACTGTATTTGTCACGAAACAATAAATACTTTGAAATTGAAAATACATCCCCCTTTTAAGGAAAGACTCCATCTGATTGGACCAAAGACTAACCAATGCCAAGTATAACATATTTATGATTTATTGTCAAGAGTAGATTATGCACACCAATGGTTTATTTAGTCATGACATTTTAAGCACTCAAAGTAAACATTTTCAAAGTGGTCGAATAACAAAGTGGTGGTGCTATATTTTTCTTAATTTTTTCCTAATATGAAGAAGTCAAAAGCAGAATTACAGAACAACTTGTTTGTGTATGAGTGAAAATAATTTTGGCATCATGCTATAAGAATGGTTCCTTCTACAGAGTCTATAAATGGAATGGAAGGGCTGTTGAAGATGCCTTTCACGGTATGGGAGGATGAAAGTTTCTCAGATGCTCTCAGGTCATTTTGATAAGAGGAGGCTATATTTCCTCATTATTGCTACTGCTGTGAATTTGCAACAAGGAACTCTTCTTTCTTGAGATACTTTACAAATCTGCAGACTTTGACGCAAGAATATCTCTACTCTGATAGTTACCTGTCTGGAACATTGTGAGGAGAGTCTGCTTGAGTCTCCAAGTCCATTAGGAAGAAGAATGGATTATTAGAAGCCCAAGAGTCATTTTTAAGAAAATCTGGACCATTGACTGCTCTTATGCTGTTTTCTGGCAGTGCAGTCATTGCTATAGCTTGTGTATTTGACCATGTATGTCTCACCATCTTGGGATACAATAATTAAAAGTCATGTGGATACTTGTAATATACATTTTCTTTCAACAGAAATAGGAAAAAGTCATCAACAGTATCACAAAATTCCAGCATTCTGGGTCTTTGTCACTACTAACAATTCTTCAGCACCTTCTGGTTGATGAGAAAATTTCTGGAATGTTGTATAAAGCAACTGTGTCTATCTCTGAGGCAAGGGATTTGTGAACATGTTAGAATTTTACCATAAGTAAATTTGACTTTCAAAAGCATATATGGAAGAATCGCTTATCTGTACATACCTCTATTTACAGTTAATCCTTGATTAAGGATTACCATTGCTGTTATAAGGCTTGGCTTGGTTCCTGACTGGGTGAATACCTTCAAGATGATTTATTTCTAAGTCACTATGAAAAATAACCATACAGTTTCTTACAGTATTATCAATAATATATTATTTTCCATTCTATAGTCTTGATCTGAAACACGAGTTCAAAACATTTATCTTTGAATTCATTACTAGGAAAGCTTCACTTCCCTTGAAGAACTATTAGCCCTTTTTGAAAATGGCAATTATGTAATTGGTAAGGGCACTTGGCTAACAGGAAGCTCACTGGTTTAATTTATTACTCAATGGTATGTTTACTCTTACCTGTATGTTTTTTCTTGGCTCATATTTTAATATTTCTAAATATTTATTTTTAAAATTTGCTATGTGTGTCTTTTAGAGTTGTTCAAATCCCTCATTCAATAAAGTCGTGGTATAATATAACAAAGTAACAAATAAAGGGATCAAGTTTAGGAATAAAATAAAACAACTCTATAGAATTCCCATGGAATTACTTCCTCACTACTCAAGTCAACGTATTGAAGTTTCTCCCTTGGAAATCAAGCCTGGAATTCTTTTTTCATTTTTGATTGAATGTGACTTTGGGAAAATCAGCTGGAAGCTCTACTCCGGGGAGATATCAATGTTAATAAAATTCTAAGGAATTTGCTAACTCATCATTTGCACCCCAATCACGGCATGTTAGAGGTTTGTGTCCTAAAGTCTTCCTTTTTCAATAAACTAGAGAAGAAATATTTTGAAAGAATTTTTGAGCATTTTGCTTTTCCCTCCATTAATGCATGAGAAATTTGATCATTTATCTATAAGTGAAATTAGGAGGAAGAGAAACTTAGTCATTCCTGCTGGCAAAACATCAAGTGCTGGAAATTTTTAAAATATTGGGATGGATACTATTATTCACATGGTTCAAAATTCAAAAAATATAAAATTATATTTACTGAAAAGTTTGTCCTAAACCCTGCCCTCTAGCTGTTTGTCTCCCTTCCCAAGACATAACCAATCCTATCAGTTTCTGGTATATCTTTTTCGGAGATATTTTAGTCATATACAAACAAATGTATGTATATATGTATACATATGAGTATCTATAATTTCCCCCTTTCAATAGAAAGTGTAGCATACTTGTTTTGCATTTCAAAAAGTTGTGCACATAATGTATCTTGAAGATCACTTCATAAAAGTAAAGAGCTTTTTCTCATTTTTTAAAAGCCTTCAAAGGATGTAACTTTATGGCTGTTTCATAATTTACCAGTTTTTTAATATTAATGAACATTTGTACATTTTCAATCTTTTCTTAACTATAAATAATGCTAAATGGACAATTTATGTAGACTGCCATTTCTCATGTGCGTTGTAAGATAAATTCTTATATGTAGACTTAATAGCTCAAAGGATATGTACATTTATAATTGTGTTAGGTATTGTGAATTGCCCTCAGTGGAAGTCATGTTAACTTCCATGCACATCTGCTTTGTGACTACTCATTTCTTCATACTTTTGCCCCAATAGTGTTCATCAAACTTTCTAATCTTTGCCAATCTAATAAGTAAAAAAATAGTTACTCAATGTTGTTTTAATTTGCAATTGTCTAATGGAGAAAAAAAATATATATTTTTTTAGGATAAAGGGCCACAAAGTTATGTGGAGTTATTATCTGATCCTTAATATTGTTTATGAAATCTGTAGCAGGTCAGCATTAAAGTTCAGAGAGCAAGAACATGGCAACATGCCCAGAACCAAATGGGAAGAAAAGTCAGCAGGCCCCATTTCAAGCATATTTGCCTTGACAGAGTCCCTTATGATGTCCCCTAGAAGGTAACTTTTGTTTTTATTTGAATTCAATTAGAAGCTAAGTTTCAGATTAGCCAATGGCCACAAAAGTTGCTTTTAATTACTTAGGGGAGGGCATTTTTTGTTTTGTTTCTTCTTTCTTTAATCTATCCCATGGAAAAATGAAGTAAAACACGTTCCATATTTATAAATATAACTAAGCCACACAACGCAACTGTGAGGAGTTGGACTAAATCATCTGGGTCACCTGAGGGTTATAAAGATTAAATGGTATGTTTAACACTCTGACTATTCTGCTTAGGGAGGAGGCATGTAACTAATTAGCATAACTGCCTGATGACTTGCAGAAATAATGTCAGTTGTTTGTTTTTGTTTTGTATTTGATGCTTTTGCATAAGGGAGAATAATTCAATGGTGTTTAATGCTGTATCTTTAAAAATGTTCACATTATCTTTTCCTAAAGTCATATGTTAGTTACATGTTTGTCTTTACAACAAGAACTTCAAAAGCACATGAGAATTGTTATCACGTAATGGGATAAAAAGAGATTAGGAGTTAGGTCTATTGCCCTTCACTAGCTGTGCGACCTTGAGCAAGTCACTTCACCTTTCTGAACTTCCATTTCCTCAGTCGAAAATGGAGATAATAATCTGACCACATACTCCAGGTCTTGCTGAGGAAATAATGGAACACTACACGTGAAAAGGCTTTACAATTGTAAATGGCAATACATCTCTTGGTTGATCTAATATTGATAGTATAGAAACTCAAATACAATATCCTCAGATTAAGTCTCAGAAAAAAAAAACCCTCTTAAAAAGCTTTAGCAACTCCAAACCAGGTAATTAATATTTTTAAATTTTTGATTAGGGTTTTCTGATTTTTACTGATTCAATAATGTTACTACATCTCTTGTAAGTGGAAGAGAAACTGTGGAAAAGCTTTGCATTAAAAATATACATATAGGAGAAAATATTTTATGGGCCTAATAGTTTAGGAATGAAATTTGTTCTGTTTAGCAAAGAGTAGGGACTTAATTTGCGTTTATGGAAAAGTGGGTCGGGACTCATTTCTCTCCCTGGTGTTCTATTCTCCTTTGCACTTTTTATACGGAGATCTAACAGCTGGAGCTCATTTCTTTAGTAAAGGTAACGAAGATAATACTATAGACCCGGAGTCTGATACTCTGAAGAAACAATTCCCTCTGGGTTCTGGCAAACCTTGGTCCTGGTAACTCTGCAACTTCCCCACGCCCTACCCCACCCCCCGCCCGCCTTCGCTGCAATGCCCTACGGCTAGCGGGAAGTTGGAGAACTCGCGCAAGAACACACAGGTGCCAGGAGAGCAGTGGGAGGCAGATCCTCTCGTCAGCCCGGCCTGGGGTCCGCAGCACTGGGCGCGACAGCGTCCTGGTGGCTCGCGGAAACCTGTGTGGTGCAGGAGGTGAGGTTCAGCCAGGTGCGCAGGCGGCAGCCCCGGGGCGCCGCGTCGCACGTGGCAACAGGTGCAGCGCGGTCCTGCGCGGACGCCCGGGGCCCGCAGCGCGTCCGCATTTAGCCCGGGAGCGCGCGGGGCTTCGGGATTGGGACCCGGGAGCGCGAGGAGGGAGCCACGGGCGAGCTGGGCGCGACGCGAGCCTCCGGAGCCGGAGTGTGTAGGTACAGCCTCGCATGCCTTTCAAGTTTATCGGGGCGCAGCCCCCTTGGACGTCGCCTGGCCTTTGTCTCCAGCTGCGAGGCGCAGGCTGGGGCGGCTTGGAAGGGGCGGCACCGGGTGAAGGGAGCAGAGGCGGCCAAGCTTTTTTCTATTTACAAGTTTCCCGAACTCCCCGCCCTTGCTCCACCCCCTGGCGGCCGGAGAGGCGGGAGGAGGGAGGCGGGGGCGCCGGGGACACCGGGATCCCGCCTGGCAGCAGCCGCCGCAGGCGTGGGGGTGGGGACGGGCCGTGTGTCCCCAGGTGCGTAGGCTGCCCGGCGGGCACGGATTGCTCCGCGGCCCTCCCGGGTGGGCCTGGAGCGCCTCTGCCGAGAGTCCAAAGGGCGTTTGGGCTCGGAGTGCTGGTCTCCTCACTTCTGCGTCTGGCTCCCCGGAGGGCTCGGGTTGGATCCGAGGCTCTGCGGGTAAGTGCGGAGTTGAGTAGATTCCTTCCGCCCAGCCTGTCCGCGGCGGGGATCGCGGCTGAGGGTGGGGAGAGGACTTGGTGAACGCAACCGTCGTAGGGTGACGGACTAGCTTAGAGGGAGGGTGCGGGGACGGGTATTCTAAGGATTTGGGTGCCAAAGTGTGTGTGTGGGGGAAAGTGGGGAGGTAGCCCCAGCGGAGTGGAGGTTGTATGGAGCAGGTCTCACGTGGGGACAGCGCAGCTCGTGCAGAAGGGACGGATGCAGATCTCGTCGTGGCTGTCACCTTGAAAGTGACGGAAGGAGTTTACAGTAAACCCAGTTATTCAGACCGACGAGCATGTACCCTCAGCCGGAAGCCTCCCACCAGACACTTGACCTGCCAGGGCCCAGCAATCCCAGACCTCTCGCAGGGCGGTTCGCTTGGGCCCATTCTCAGCATAAGTAATCAGAGCTGAACAGGGCATTAATGGGGTTGCTGCAATTCCCAAGGGCTTCTCGTCCCGTGCCTTATTCCTGCCGTTCGCTTGTGCTTCTCTAGCACTGTAGAAAAATATACCCCTAAGATCACAGCCTTATTGGTGGATTACTCAATAGTAATTAGTAGGTTTATGTTTTTACTTACCTTAAATAAATCTTTTCAAGGAATACTCTTTCCTACTAAGTTATTTGTCGATTTTGAGTCGGATTAATTGATTTTGGAATAGGAATGGAGTCTTCATTTATCCTGCATAACGTTTCACATACTTTATTAATACTGCTTATTTTAAATAGTATACTCAGAAAGGAAATTCAGCGTGTTTTGTTTGAATAAAAGTCTTAGACAAAACGAGGGGGACGAAAGCATTCATGTTTTGCCAGATGATGATTCAATCATCACGCTAAATCTTCAGGCCTGGGGTGGCAGATGGGCGTGAACGTGTTAGGATTGGAGGAAAGAAGGGAGACAGTCCAGGGGGTGAAAAACAGTCCAGGGTTCCTGGGAACCTAGGACTTCCTTAAGGTGTCTAGATACACCCAGATAAGTGTTTGATTAACGCTAAAAGAAATTGCATAGTTGGAATTGCAATTTTGTAGATAACACCTTTTCAGAGTTAATTAGAGCGGGAAATGATGGACAACTTAAATTGAAACAGTGATATATTACTTGTATAGAGCTTTACTATGTATGAAGTGTTTTTATTCATTTTTTTCTTAAGTACAATATTCCGTAAAGAAACCTATACAAAGAATTGATCGGAACTACTTACTTAAAAGAGCAAAAACCTGAGTGGAATTCAGTTTAAAATAAAGTATAGTTACTTATTTAATTTGCTCCAACTTTTTCACCTACTCTTTAAAATCAGCATTATGTGGAGAAAATAGTGCTTATAGAAGATCTGTGCTTTTTAATTATATATCAGTAATTGACGGTTACATTTTTGGAGTATTTCATAGGACTATAAAACGCTAGAATTTTTTTGGTATTTCTGGGAAACTGCAGTTATAAGACTTAAACATTTAAAAAGCATATCACTTAATAGCCCTGTTCTGTTGGCCTTGTTACAATTTCAAAAGTAATGCATGCTTGCTATATAAAAATAGGCGGATTGAGAAAGTCTGAGTTAAATCATCCCACCGTTCAAAGATAATCACAATATTTTCTTTATACTTGGTAATATATGACATAAAATTTTATTTTTTACAATTATGCAGTTTATACAAATGTACTATTGCATGCTGGTTTTTTTTTTTCTGCTTAACATATAATGAAAAAGTTCTGTGCTGTTATAGTTCTTCAAGAATCTTAGTGGCTGTGTAATATTACATTATCTAGATTTAACAATTTACTTAGCTATTTCCTTATAGCTTAACTTTTAACTTATTTCCAATTACTATTAAATATGTACTGGTCCAACAAGTATCCTTTATAAAACTTTCTTACAGGGCATAGTTCCTTAGATGGAATTCTTGAAATAAAGTTGATGGTTCAAAGATCTCTGGATACAAACTGACCATTAGCTTTCCAAAATATCTTATACCAAAGTATACTCCCATCAGCACTCAGAGTACCTGTGTTACTATATTGTTAATGTGGGGAAACATCCTTAAAAGGGAAAATAATTATTGCCAACTTTATAGGTGCCATATCAGTATTTAAATTTCCATTTCTTTGATTACAAATGATGTTGAACACCAAAAAATCTAGTTCTTTTCTATTTTTCTTTCCTTTTAATTGAATGTAGTGCCAGATTTTTCTCCTGGGATATTAGTATTTTTCTATTCATAAGAGCCTTTTATGGATTGATAATAAACTTTAGCTTTTCATAATGCAGATTTTTTCTTTTGTCTTTGCCGTATAAAGACAAACATGTAGCACATTGTTTATACTGGTTTTGACTTACAGAAGTTCTATAATGTAGCCAAATCTGTTGACTTTCTCAGAAACAAAACTTTAATGCCCCTGAATAGCTTAAGAACTATATGTGACAGTGGCAGAAGATGACTTTTGAAATAAATTACCCCTCCCCTTTCCCCCCCCAAAATTCTGATTTAGATTCTTTCAAGTCCAATGTAAGTACCTCCATGTCCTGGAGGAGAGGGTACTGCAAAGCAGGTTGTAGATGAGAAAGTTGTGCATGGTAGAGACCATTAGGAACAACACTTTTTGAAATTGGAGCAGAAAGTTTTAAATTCTGGGGAATGAAAGTCTTTCAGATCTATTGTTCTGTAATTATGTATATTAGGCTCACAGTCCCTTTATTTTTAGTAGTTCATCTGTAGTATTACTTAGCCAGAATTTTATAAATATTCACTATCGTGGTCTCATTCTGAATTGATGAGTCTTGATGTCTAGTTAGATATATATCTAGTTATAAATTTTCCCAAATTGATTTTTAACACTGTTCATAAACCATATGAAGAGGAGTAAAAAGCCTTCCTGATTTCCCAAACTTGAGTTATCTTTTCATACTATGGAAGCTTAAAAGTACCTTTAGAACTGGTAAAGGCCTCACTGAGAGTGATTTTTCACTCACCATCTTTTAGAGCCTAAGAATAAGCCAGGGGATCACACATGAGCTGTGAGGATGAGGTTGGTGTTTGGTGTGTGTGTGTTTGAGGGACACTTAGAAATGGGCCCAGACTTTCTCTTGAGGCAGTGGAGATGACCACCACCAAATAGCTGGCAGGTGGCAGGTGCTTGGGCAGTGGTGGCTTGTGGCCTCCAGAAGAGTGACTGAGGATGAGTGACCCCACCCTATTATTTATTTATTTTTTTAAACAACAAAAAAAGGATTAGATGACATGGTATGGCCTTAGCCTAAAATTTGGTTCAGAAAAGCCTGCTTTGACCAGAGTTCCCCATCCTTGGCAGAACAGTACAGTGTAACTAGGAACTGAGTTTGACTAGCAGCTACTACTTCTAAAAATGTATTTCTAAACCAAACTTTGTAAAAGATTGCCCTGATGATAGTTATTTTTTAAAATGACTTCAATATTCTTTGAAATCATCAGTTATTACTCTGTTATGTGGGCAGATATTCATAGTATTAATGCATGACTTTTTCTTGTTCACTTGGTTTAAGATGAAAAAATTTTTTTCTGTTTTGGAGATGACAGATTTGAGGGTAATCCTTACTGTGTAGATAGAGACAATAAAACTTCATTTTTATACACTGTAAACTAACTTGCAATTTGTGATTGCCTTGATGGTTAACTTTTACACAGTCAAAGGGTTCAACTAATTTAGAGTATAAACAAACTTGACTCTAGAGAGGTGTTTTTCTAAAGTAAATAGCTTTCAGGCACTTCAGAAATACATATTGACTTACAAATCTTTTATTACAAAACCTTATTTTTGTTTATTAAAGCTAGTAGATTTTCCTTAGCCTTCAGTTTAAGCCCCATATTGAAGAGAAATAAAAATTTATTTACCTAAAGGTAAACTGTATTTAACTATTTCTAATAGCCCCAGATCAAAATTAACAGATGTTTTTGTGTCCACATTACTTACATGAGTAAAATAAGAAAAGTCACACATCTTTATTCTAAATTAAAAGTTTTATTTCATTTTGGAGTTGTAAAACTAAGTTTTAAAGTCACTTAAAAGTTTCTCTTGAAGAAACATGTTTATTTTTTTAGTAGAGTTGAATAGATTCTTTTCGAGCAGTGAAAGGAGATGAAGTACAAGTGCAGATCATAAGTTTCTCAAACTACCTGGAAAGGGCAAAAGGGTTGCGAGGAAATGACTTGCAGGTAGTGTAATTTTGTCTGAAATTGTACTGATTTCATGTTTCAGTAAGAGTTGTGCTGGGTGGAAGGGCAGACTCAGCCAGTCCCCCATTGTGCGCACACAACAAGAGGAAGAGCAAAGACTGGCAACAAAACAGACTGGGAACGCATCAGTCTTCTAGGTAAGGTGTCATGAAGAGGGTTTTAAAGCCATTAAATTACAGTCATTCTTTTAAATACTTAGAAATGTTTGTACTTTGTCAGTTTATATTTAAGCTCAATGCAGAGAAAAGAAAATTAGTGCTTAGGTTTGTGGGCCAATCAATCATAGTTACTCTGATCTTCTACAATCAGGTGAAATATTTTAGAATATTTTGTGTCCTAAATTGTCAGTGAGAAAGGATTCTTTCTGATTCACACTTGTCGGAAGAGCAGGAAGGAGAGGTGTAAAAATATGTTCTTGTGTAAAGTTTATGGCGGTGTTCATTGAATCTTGACTGTTGAGTTAGCTTCTACTTTTCAGCACTGGAAACTTGCTAATATTTAACTCTGGTATTATTTACATACATACCAGTTCTGAGTGAAAAGTCAATATTTCTTCACCTTATTTCAGATAAGCAGTTCTGGACATACAATGTATTTAGGAGTGTTCAATGACAAATGAGTTCTCTCTGATGTGTATCTCGTAGATTGTTTTGATGATTAACCATACATGATAACAAGTTGAAATTGCATGCCCTTTTAAAACATAGCTTGCACTAGCTTCATGAACAAAAATGGAAGACAATATAGATATAAGCAGTCTATGAGAGGACATTCAAACGTGGTCTCAGCCCCTCCCCCCAGCCTCTGTGTCAAGTTGATTGAGTTGCACTTACAAGAATAACTACTGATTAAATCACTTTGTGCTGTAAAAAGTCTGTTTTTATTATATAGTAACTGCTACACTATAGTCATCTCATTCTTGGGCAGATTATAGAATTGAAGCATGTTTGCACATTTCTACTAACCTAACCACCCAATAGACTGTAATTCATGAGAGGATTGCGGAAGTCCTACTTGCTGGTGAGAGAGAAAGATTGGAGAAATGGGAATTGGGTTACAAAGGGTAAATTTTTCTACTAAGAAAAAGGCACTTGTTGAATTAACTCGTCAGTCTACAGCCCCTATAGTCCCCTATGGAGAACCAAGTCACGTATACATAATATATAGTTAGGATTGTGTTTTCATGTTAAATGGTAACTAAAAGGCATGAGTAAAAATCCTTGCTGTTAGAATCTTTAGTTTAATTTTCATCACCCTCAAACTATGTTCTGTGAGTCAAACACTGTGCAAGGAACAAGGGTGCAGCTATGGTTCTCAGGGGAATCAGAAAAGCCTCAACCATTGCAAAAAGCGGAGTTTGGGAAATGTTAGTTGTGTTCAGGTTGCTGGAAATATTCTCCCAGATCCTTAATATTGTGCCAGACGTTGGGGATTCTGCTACCTCGATCAAATTATGTTAAACCTAAGGCTGTTTTGACATTTTTAGTTATGTAAGGACTCTTGATCACTTTTCCTTCTTACCAGATGAGTTGAGAAGCAGGATGCTTAGCACTGCAGTTTGTAGTTTCACTTACTTTCTCCGGATAATCTTTTTAGTGATCTTTCCCACTATATTTTTGTTATATCTTGTAGGTTTCTTGAGAATGGGGTCTAGACCTTATGATGCTGGATGTATTTTCACTTTTAGAATTATTTTTACCAGATGTAGCCTGGAAGAAATCAGAGAGAGCTCTGATGGCATCGGAGTTTGAAATTCTTAATTTAGTCACAGCTACTAGAAGGTCTTCTAAGCTAGAGATATTAGTTTCCTTACTGCTTTTCTTGACTTCTTGTCCTCCCCTCATGCCCTACACACCCCCTGCCCATCCACTGTGATGTGCATAGCAGACAGAAGAGAGAGTGTGGCAGCTCAGTCTGTGGCCTTGTGTCCTTCTGAAAGACCATGCCATTAGGAGTTAGGCCAACATAGATTGGATGGTGTAAGGTTTTTATTCTTTCTGAGTTATAAATTCTATTTTTTAATAAAGTGCCATTCTCAAAACACCAGGCATGCCCATGTACAAATAGTTGTACAGAATTAATTCCACTTGTGAGAATTTGTGACATTCTCCATTTGTGCAGTCACGAGTTGACAATTTCTCATGTGTAGAGAAATGTACATTTTAAAGAGGAATTTAGAAGCATTTTCACTCTAGGATTGTTCTTTTATTACATTAATAAGATTTGTGTTTCAGACTAGTTTTGCATTTCTGGAAAACTTTGATGGTTTACTAGAATTGTTAGTTATTAAATTTGATATAATATTCAAGTATTGAAGAGTCCTTATACTCAAGTATTGAAGAGTAATACTTAAAATTTCTGATGTTGCCTTATGGAGATATTCATGGCAAACAACTATGCAGAAGGATTTACTAATTCATTTTAATTCCAAGATAAGAAGAGTGGGTCTAGTCAATGAATAGAGAATGGAGATAGGGAAAATCCTGCATTTCTCTTTTTTACAAAAAGCTTTAAATGATCATATGTTACAGATATGACTGTTATGGTTGAAAATGTTGGTTGTATCTTGTTACACTAAATATTTAAAATTTCTAACCTTATAGGCATATAATCAAATGAAAATGATTTTCTACTTACATGGTATAAATAGAAGCCTGCAGGGCAGGGTATTGCTTTTTTCTTCTCCTTCCTCCTATTGTTAAAATTGGAATAGAGAGGCATGTCAACATTTTGCTAGATTTTGCTTACTCTGATGTCCATTAGGAAACCTTTGAGACAGTCTTTGTTATAGAATTGGAAAAAAATGTTACTGATATCCAGAACATTTGGCACAGGAAGTCTGGAGTGTGCACAGACTTCAAAGTTAGACCAAGTCGGGTTCCTCTATGGGGTATTCTATGTTAAGCCGTGTGATTTGGGGTAAGTTACGTCCCTGCCTTTTCACCCGTTGCCTTATCAGACCATCTAGGATAATACCTCTCTCGTGGAGTTATTCTACTACAGTGTCCGGAATATAGATGATAATGAATAAATGCTAATAACCTTCTTTTATTTCTTGTTTTAAATCTCTTCTGATTCATGGGCGAGAAGTTTCAATTAATTTCCTCCACTCACCTTTGTTGGAGGTATTGCTTGGATCTGCTTTGTTCTCTATTGGAAATTAAATTCCAGGCATAGGAGTTCGATAACTTTCTCTCTTCCTTATAAAGAATTGGTTTGTACCAGTAACAGTTGAGATTATTTATTCTGGGATTTCAGCTTTGTCACCTCTTGGTTTTCCCGAGACTTTGTTTAGTGAGTTGCTGATATTTTATTATATTTGAGCTGTATTTTTTTAAAAGTCAAAGCAGATACTTGTACTTTGTTAAAGTCTAAATTAGGTTGCCAGTTTGCTATCAGCACATTTTTTAAAGCACTTAGAGTTGAATCATCCCTTCCAACTAGTAAAGCACTTGTGGATTTTACAGTACTGCTGTCCTCAGTTCTAATTTTTAACCTGTAGCTTAGTCCAATAACATTCATATTTAAGAGTTTTGGTTGGAAAATGTTATTATTCATATATTTAAATACTAAAGCAATTCTGAATTTTCATCTTTCAAACAAAGTGAAATAAATCTATATGTTTTTGAAAAGTACCTTGTAAATAGGACATCAAGGATATTTTCATTCATTTATCACATTAACCCTTGAGATGAGGGCAGGATGGGAGAACTCTGTTTTATACATGAGAAAATTGAGGACTAGAACTATTTGGGTAGATGTTTTGTATTATGAGTAAGTTATGGAACTAGGACAGGGACCCAGATCTTCTTTCCTCATGCTCTACTCCCTACTGCCAATGTAATACTGCGCACAAATGGAAAATTGACAGTTAAATATCATTATAATGATATACTACATTTCTGTGAGACTTCAAGAACCAAATAAAATTCTATCAGAACAATCATTTGAATCATTTGGTTGTACAATAATACATTGCAAATATACCCATTTTACAGATAGCATTCCAAGATTGTGCATGTTGCATAGGGACTCATTTTTTTTTTTTCTGAAACGTTTTTTTCTAGAGAAATTTTGAATCACATTTCCTTATTTTAAGCCGCACAGAGGCAGATAATTCCTGGGTAGATGGAGCTAATGCTCAGTAGAAACTTAACTAGGAGATGAGACCTGGTGTCAATCAGAACCGGGAAGAGAATGTCTCATAAAACCAGTTACACCCTGGGTATCAGTCATGGTTTCTAGCCCTGAAGGTCAGTGGTTCTCTATTACCAGAGTGACTTCTAAGGAATGTGCAATGCTTGGACTTGAAACGTCCCTTTATGTAGGTCGGCTCTTTGGGCTGCTGCTGTGACTTAGGTGTGAACATACATTGACCATTGTTAAGGACCTTTTGTTTGCCTGTGGAAAACCTAACATAGGTAATTATTTTCAAGTAAAGGTACAGGAAATTGTTTAGTGAAGGTTGGGAGATACGACGTAAGGTGCCAACTTGTGTAACTACACACCCAACACATTTTTCAATTGGTCTTGGCATGACTCAAAAGGAAAATTATTTCCTTTTAGCCAAGTGGGATTGGAATCTTTTAGCCAACTGTCTGAAAGATTGTAAACAAGGAGCTGTTCATGGTTATTTAACACTTTCAGGAAAAAATTTTTATTTTAGTTTTAAACTCTGACCTGCACATTGAGTACTCCTATTTTCTCCAAACCCGTGTTGCCTTTTGGGTAATTTCTTTAACTAGCTGTATATAATTTCGAAACAAACAGAATGCAGAGTCTTTACATCAAATTTTTTTTTTTTTAGCCCAAATGTATAGTCCTCGACGATGGCCTTTGACAGGCACCGTGTGTAAATGGTGATTTGGTTTTAGTTCTTTCCTTTCATAGGGACAGTTTATTCTCTACTCAGTACTATCCTGGGACTGAGCCTTATTGCTTTGACTCTCATGTTTTTTACTGATTTTCATGAAAAAGCTTACTTTTTGATGGATTTCTGAAAATTTTCTATAATATAATATCCATAAGAGCGAGAATTTAAACTTGTTCATCTCTCAGGAATACATAGAATAGTACTTTATATTTAATTTGCTCAAAAAATAGGAATACTGACTTACACTGAGATAATATTTTATATTCTCAGAGGTCTATTGGTTTGGGATTGTAGACACCTAGTGTGTGTTCCTGACCTGCTATACAAGGTGATTGTTTAGGTCTGTGGCTGTAATGCCCTACAGAGTTGATGCCAGAGGCAAATCCTTCAGGAGGAACTAGGTGAATATATTTCAGGAGGTAACAGTAAAGCAAAATTCTATATAAATAGGGCATGTTCGATGTTCATGAGACCAGACAAAAATGGTAATTGGTAGATGTAGCCAATATTTCAGGTTTTAAATTGGGTAGGAGGGAATTAGTTGGAAGGTGGATTTTAGAACAAGAGCCAAGAAAAACATCTGTAGGTTTTAATGTGAATTAACGGTGTGTTCTGGAATATATACTGCTGTTTACTGACCACATATTCTGTGAAAAGTACATTTAGAGATAAAATTAAGTACCATGAAATGCACCTAACTTAAGTGTACAGTTAAGAGTTTGACGAATAAACATCTATGTAACCAACACCAGTCAAGATATACTACATGTCCATCACCCCAGAAAGTTCCCTTGACTATATGAAGAAGTTAATAAGCTTTAGTCATAAGAAAGCTTGTTTCACAAGGTTGTTGCCATTATAACAGTAGCAACTAACAGTTGTGCATGAGTTAGAAAGTTTCCAGAAATTACTTTCAAGTCTTAGAACAACCCTATGAGATGGATTGTTATTGTTATATCAATTTTTACAGATGAGGAAAATGAGGCCAAGATTATTTTTGGCTTGCCTAAGGTAGGTAACCCAGTAGCTGAGTAAATGTGGAAGCTTTCCATGAATAACACATGCCCTCCACAGTAAAATCAAAAGTTAGTTGACTTTATTATTGTGGGAAGGAGGGTGGAACGAGGATCAAGATTACACATTTGAACTGGGTTTAATGTCCATTGCTGTTTATTAACTCTGTTTCTTGGACAAGATACTGAAGTTCTGGAAACATCAAGTTTAACATTTCTAAAAGGGGAGGAGTGATAGGAAGAAGGTGACTATCACGGGACCTGTCTGTCCCACGGGCTGTCAACTGGGAAGACAACTGTGAGAACACTTTGTAGACTTTGAAGTGCTGTGTGCTGACTTTGTTATCTTTATCCGTGGAAGAGGTAGTTGCCTGCTCCCCCATCCTGGCCTCACACACTGCTAGCTGTGGCTGGACAAGCAGGAACTGACAATGTGTCAAGAGAGACAGTCCCCACTTGTCAGTCCCTCGATGCACTGAACATTATTGACACCACTTTTTCTCTCACAAGTCCTTCTGACATTTAAAAGCCTCAGATTGTTTTACAGCTATTAGGTCAGCCTCACTCCACAATAAGTGTCAACTTTATCGGGAAAGAGTATTTTTAAAATTCTATTTTGATTTTCTTTCTGAAATATTTATGAAACAGTATGAGTTGGTTTGAGGTGGGTGAATTCCTAAGTAACCCAAAGAACTGTGATGTGTTCTGGCCTGAACCGAATTATTTTGGGCATGCTTTTTGTATTCCTGAAGATGAGCTATTCCCACAGTGTGTTTAAGAGCTGCTTATTAAACTTTCTACCTAACTTCAGCATTTAAATTTGGTCAATTCAAACTTTCTACCCAGAGCTGTTTTCTCCTCTCAACAGTTGTTTTCCTCCC
Organism: Pteropus medius; assembly: GCF_902729225.1. NCBI lineage: Eukaryota > Metazoa > Chordata > Mammalia > Chiroptera > Pteropodidae > Pteropus > Pteropus medius. Next base: position 2,643,693 of record NW_024350325.1, read on the forward strand.
TCCCCAGTACACCCGCATCTGGATGGTACCTCGGTCCTGGAGAAGCTATAAAACAAATATCAGGCAGTGGGTAAGGGTTGTCTGGTCCAGGTGTTGTCTTCCAGATGTTTTGGCCTCTGCTGAGGCAGCTCCTCGTGGTTGGTCTTTTGATGACTTTGTCCATGTGTGTGTTGGTTTCTGTGGTCTCTGTCGTGGCTTCTAGTGGAGGGATCAGTATACAGTGACTCTTCTTTGATCTGTTCCAGGCCTTTTCTGGTCCATTGGCCCTCTTAGCACTTACTTTTGTGTGTCTTTCTCTTGGGTCTTCCTCTTTGATCTTCCCCGGAGAGTTGAGAAACTGCCCTTCATATCCCATCTGGAACCCTCTCGTCTCTGCTCTCATTCCCTCCCTCCCCCTTGCTCACTGCCCTTTTCCCCCAGCTCAGAGGTTCCAGATGGGGATCTATGAACCAGGGGTGCCTGATGACAAAATGTTTACCACGATACAGTGGAATGGAAAAAAAAAATACAATGTATTAGCATGTCATCAGGCTAAATTTATATAATCTAAACTAAAAGAATGTTCTTTTTTTCTGCAATTATGTAACATGTTTCTGCATTTTCATGTTAAAAAATGTCTTTGTATACTGTTTTGGTAGTAGTAACGATGTTCTTTTATAATAGATTGGTAATATTAAAAAGGTACTTTGTCTGAAGTGTCCTTAGTGGCAAAATTAAGAGCTGGCCTTTTCATGTTGTATCTCCAGATTCTTGGAGGGGAGCGGTTACTAGTCCATAAGATCTGAAAGGTCGAGAAGTACTCACATGTCTGTTCCTTATACTCAGCTCAAGCTCTGTCTTGTTCAGGGAGCTACACTTCACAATTCCTTGCATATCCTCAGGAGTGGAGCCCATCCTCTGGGTTCCCTTAGGCTCTGGTCGCTTCTACTTTTGCAGTTTTTAAAATTATATACTTGTCCTTTCTTGTCTTCTCGACTGCACTCACACTCTGAAGGCTCCTTGAAGACAGGGACTGTTTTGTGTCCCTAGCAGAGCAGCTGGCACATGGTAGGCATTAATGAATGGATGTGGAATGAATTCAAGCTCTCATAGTAAAAGGTCACTTTATAGCAGGAATAAGAGAACTGCAGGATGGTAAGAAATAACTGCTCCCCATCCTGCAGCCATTTAGCTTCTGTGGCACTAGTGCTATTTTATGAGTTCCTCCTTTTGTAGCTAATTGGAGACTCTGAATATTAAAAATTACATAAGGATAATTTTTTGAAAGTTTCTATTATTAAGAAAATGGTCATAAGGAAATTGGTAAGGTTTATGTTGCTAACTAAAATGTCTTGTGTTTAGATATTGGTGAGGAATAGAATTATTCTCAACTGTAAATGTAGAGACTGAGTTAAACCACACTTCCATCTTTCATTGACAGCTAAACTAAGAAGTTAATATCCAAGAAGAAAAATGTTATTTAACTTCTGATTAAAATACTTTATACAGGGGTTGAAATCATTTGGAGAAAGGCATGAGTGGATACTAGAATTATTCACTTTAAAAAGCTGAGCTATTGAAGTCTACAAATATTAATTGAGTAAGCATGAGAAGAACATTTCTGTCCCATTTGCAAGTGCACATCTTCATTGCATCCGTCTCTGCCTTTAAATCCTGAGCCAGCCTGTCATGCCATCAGGGCTCATGGATCTGTGAGAATGGGAGCAGTGGTCCTGGCCTCAGTCAGCATGGAATGTGTTGGCCACAAGTGAGCTGCAGTTTGCTGTTAGGGATGGAGTTGACATATTACTGAATTCTTTCTATTGAGAATTTATTGCTGAGAGTAATTATTTAGAGGTTTCTGTCTTCATTGACTTTCATGTACCAATGATTTTAAAGCCTTCACGGGCCTTCATACAATTGGGAGGCAGACTTGTACATTTTCATGGAGCTAAAGACATGCATTAAACATGTTAGCCCTAGAAATAGCCTTAGAAAAGCTAAACAAAGCCCAATTTTTAAATTTCCAAATTCTTCGCTAGTACAACAGTATGCATATTCAATGTCTTTTTTCTTTTAAAAAATTACAAATCTATTCCTCCAGGTCTATTGAGGACAGATTCTGAGATCCCATAGGCCTCTCGTCCTATACTCCCATCTGAGAAATACAAAAAGTAGCCAATTTTGGAGCAATGCGAATTTGTTCTGCTTATGAGGGTAAGGGAGGGGACTTGGCTGGGTTTCTTGCTTCCTGAGGTCCATGTTGTGTTCTTTTGTTCTCTTGACATACTTGTAGATTTAGCTATCCTAGAACTCCAGAATAGGTGGAGGGGGGGATAGCTGACTGGTGGGGATGTACTCACTTTCAGGCCAGAGACTCCCAATAAACAGGTGCTCACTGCCACAGCCAGGAGTGAGTGAACCTTTGTTATTCCTTGGGCATGCAGCTCTGAGTCAAGCCAGTCTGTCTTCTCAAATACTAGAGCCAATGTGTTATCCTTAACATCTTCATTTAATGTTATCAGTAAAAATCTGGAGAGCAAATATTTTTGACACTATAAACTTGTGGGTTCAGAAAAGATGTACAATTCTTTACAAAATCCAAATTGGGGGTGAATGAAAGATTCATTTTGCTATGTCATGATGTTCTTGGAGGAAAGGTGCAAGATGAAATACGTAAATGTATTTTTCCTCTTTATTTTTTGGATGTGCTCTCCCATGAAATTTCAGTTGTTAAAACATTCAAACCTAGTTTGAGGTTCTTATTCTTCATTTTAGTAGTGAGGTGGAAATACCAACCAAACATTTAAGTCGAAATTCATGTTACTATAGTGGTCTTTTATAGAGGGGTAGAAGTAGATGGTGTATTTTTAACATCAGATATATTTAGTGTTTCTGGTAGGCCTGTTCCAATTACAGATGTTATAGTATATGGTTATATTTATAAATAGCATAGGGAAATTTAACTTACTATACTGTCTTGGTATGCTATTCTTTTTTTGAAAGGTGACTAAAATTTTCTTCGAATATTTTGATCAATACCTCTTTCCAAGGCTGTTACACAAATCTTAAATCTCAGTGTCACTACCACACGTGACATTTCAGAGAAAAAAGAACATCTCGTCACTGAGTTGTTTTAAATTTTCTGGCACGTGGGTTAAAATTCCCATAAGACTAAGTAATCTCTTTCTTCTTTGATTTTTTTTTTTTAACCTGATAAAATCACAGGCACTCTGGGTTGGTACATTTGGAATGGGATCCCAGTCTTGATCTGGTCAGCCGAGGGCAGTGGGTGGGTAGGGCTCTAAAGGTCATGACCCTGCTATCCTTGGAGGGCATTCTCCCCTGCAGCCCTCAGAGGCTTCTTGCTGAGTTAGCAGAGGACTGTTGCTAATCCTACTGGAACTTGTCTGCTTCTGAATGGTTTCTCTAAAGATTGCCTCATGATTATTATCTAGGACAAGTTAGAAATCAGAGAGGGGCTGTAGGCCTAAAAATAGTCACAGCTTAGGAGGAGGGCCTGAATGGCACAGAGCCACTGTTGCCTTCCTGCTGGCAGGAGGCGGTCCAGTGGGGTGTATGTGTCTGAAGACAGGTGTGAAAGTGTAGGGCAGAGTGAGCGTTTTCTTCCTGGCTTGTGTAGGAGGAGGAAAAAGTTTTAGTGATTGACTTTAAAAAACCTTAGAAACTTTTACTGAAGTAAATGTTGGAGGTTATTCTTTTTATGAGGCTGGGGTTAGTGGAATATATTTCGAGACATTTCTAATTTGCAAGAAAATATTTTGTCTTTAATGTTAGTCACGTGTGTTTGAGGGATGGAAACAGTAACATGCCTTGTTTCCTATACTGCCCAGGAAACAAAGGGAAGCATTATTTGAAAACTTGCAGACAACGGGTCACTTAAACAAAGACCTATACATTTACAATTGAAATTTCTGAGAGAATTATATATTTCACTTTGGATACATATGGTGCACATTTTATGTTGAAGTTATATGGGCTAAAAGAAACTTCAGGCCGAAATTGAGATACAAAATAACCTTTTCCAGAATGGTAGCTGTTTTGTGATTGGTATAACATATTCAAAACTTAGTATTTATTTTAGAGACTTTATTTTAGACTTCTTTTTTGTATTTAAGGTGAAACCAGATCACTTTAGAAATTGAAACAACGGTTGGTCAAAGGCCAAGAGCACCTTTTTCCATCCCAGCCTTCAGGGGAATTGTAGAGGTCTGATTAGATAAGAGGTGGAGAGTATTTTCTTTGAACATTCATTGATTTAGGAATGGGTGATATTGATTTTCAGAGATTTTTTTCCACTGCCTCTTAAAGTTGACTATGAAGTTGAAGCAATATCGTCTGATTTGGGGGTGGCAGTGAGGACTCCCTTGCCTTTGAAGATATTTCTTGTCACCTGTAGCGCAAATGCTAATCTGTTGCCAATTATTCCAGGTCAGTGGGTTTATTTTTCATGTTATGTGTAGTAAGAGACCATAGTATGCTTTGAGAGGTGATTTGCATGAGCTGATTCAGATGGATCATTCTGGTTGCAACATGTGTTGTAAGGAGGCAAGAGGTTAATGATTTGCTCAACTGTGGCTTGGAGCTGAAGTGATAGTGAAGGTGTGAAATGTATTTTGAAGTAGCACCTATTTGGGTGGGAGGGAAAGGGGAATCAAGGCTGACTCCTAGGGTTTTTTGCATGATCTACTTGGGTGCACAGTGGTATTTCACTGAGAATAAGGAGCGTTGGAGTAAGAGGGAAGTTAGTAGATCTACAAGCCTGGAGTTCTCTTTCAGACGGGTGAAGTCTGAGATCCTACTAGATAGGCAAGGCGAATGGAGATACTGAATTCATAGTTGGGTATTTAAATCTGGAGCTTTAGGGAAGGATCAGAGCTAGAGTTATCCTTGAGGGTGTTATCAAACAGAATGCATTTAAGGTATGAGTGTAGGGAAAGAAGGGTTTAAGGTGCTGAGCCCAGCTTTGCTCCCAACACTTAAAGGCTGTGTTCAGAGAAGAATCCAGCAAAGGCATTTGCCAGCTAGCAGCCTGTGAGTTTAAGAGGATAAAGATAGAGTAGTGCTTGCAATCTCGTGATAAAACGTTAATGAATGAGGAGGAGTTGCTTCTTATGGATGAGCAAAGAAAGTGGTTTCTTGAGAAGAAATCTCCTAATGAAGGTGCTGCGAAGATTGTTAAAATGACAGCAAAGGATTTATAATATTACATAACTATTTGATAAAGCGGTGGCAGTGTTTGAGAGGACCGATGCCAGTTTTAAAGAAGTTCTACTGTGGGTAAAATGCTGTCAAACAGCATCGTATGCTACAGAGAAATTGTTCCTGAAGGGAAGATTCAATTGCAGAGGCAAACTTGATCATTGTCTTCTTTTAAGAAATTGCCACAGCCACCCCGACCTTTAACAGCCACCACTCTGATCAGTCAGCAGCCATCAATACTGAGGCAAGACCCTTCACCAGCAAAAAGATTATGACTTGTTGAAGGTTCAGGTGATGGTTAGCATTTTTTAGCAGTAAAGTATTCTTAAATTAAGCTACATACATTGTTTTTTTTTTTTTTTTGAATGAATGCGATACACCTAATAGACCACACTAAAGTATAAACATAACTTTTATATGCATTGGGAAACCAAAAAATTCATGTGACTCACTTTATTGCCGTGGTCTGGAGCCAAACCTGCAATATCTCTGAGCTATTCCTGTGAAGAGTTTTGTTTACCAAACGGTCATTTTAGTTCACTTTTTGGTAACTGCGGGTGTGTGTACATGTGCGTAATCATTTAGAGTCTTCGTAAGCTTGTGGAAACCATGGTAAATTTAGCCAAAAGTAAAAGCAAGTACAAGAAATCTCTTTAAAACACCAGAGCATTTAGTTACCTTTAGGCAATCTCATATCAGGATAATTTATACATTCTGTTAACCATTTTCGAAACACTGATAATGGATGGAGGAGCAATAATACCCTTTGAAGGTCCCTAACATCCAAAATACTTCTTTACATGTCTGGCTACTGTTGATTGTGCTGTTTTAAGACCTTCATTCACTTGGGTGCTTACTCGGGAGGTCTTATTCCACATCGTATCAAAATATTAAAATAAAATCGTATTTCGTCTGTTTAAACAGTTGAATTGTTATTGACCGTTGATAAAATATTACATTTAGAACCTTCCCATTTTTTACCTCCTTACCTGCTACTTATTCCTCAGGTCTCAGCTAAACATGTGACTTGCTCAGTGACCGCCCGCCGCCCCCCTCTCCCCGCCATAATAGCATTCAGAGTTCCCTGCTTTTCTTCATTAACTACACTTTCTGTTTGCATAGTTGTTATTTGTCTATTTTGTTCACTCTAACACCTAGCAAAGTGTTTGATATGTACTGGGCATCCAATAAATTTGATGAATGAATGTCACCCGGTATTAGAAAACATATCTTAGTGCCTCCTCCTAGCTTTGGTTTGGTTTCCAAACTCAGTGTGTTCTTTATTTTTAAATCAGCTTTATTGAGGTATAATTTACATACAGTGAAATTTGCTTTTTTAGGTAGACAGTTTTTCGAATTTTGACAACCATAGTTGTGTAACCACCAACCACAATTAAAAAAAAATTTCCATTATCTCAAAAAGTTTCCTTGTACTCCCTTGAGTATTCACCCTCCACGCCCAGGCAGACATGGATCCTGTCCTCATGGTTTTGCCTTTCCAGATAGTATATAAATGGAATTATATGCCTTTTGTGTCTGGCATCTTTCACTTAGCATATGTATTTAGAATAAGTCTCTACAGTTGTATCAGTGGTCTACCTTTTTGTTGCTCAGTGGTATTTTATTATATAGATGTACTGCAATGTTTTTATTCATCCCCCAGCGATGGACATTTATTCTCATTTTTGGCAATTATTAGATTTTTCTTCCTGATTTTAATAACACAGACAGGGTGAAAACAACATCAATAACCCATAGCCTCATACGCCCAACTCATGTCTACTGTTTTCCTTTTCTTGTGTTCTTTTTCTGTTTTACACAGTTGTAATCACAAAACACACAAACATTTTTCCTAGTTGTTTTATAAACCATAGTTTTTAAATGGTTATTTCATTGAATTACTGTAATTTTCTAATCAGTCCCTAGTTAACATTTAGGTTGTTTTTAAGTTATCACAGTTGTAAAAAATAAGCTTGAAAATCCTCTACTTAAAGTATTTCTTATGTTAGAGTCTGGCAATAGTTTACCTAAGACTCTTAATTGAAAGTATTAGAAATCCAAGCTAACGGGCCAAAAATTGGATAAATATTAAAAGAGTATGGACTATTTCTCAGAACTCAGTGTCAAGGAAGTTGTCCAGAACCAAGTCAGGTTAATCAATCCCCTCATTGTTTTTCATTTCTGCTTCTGTTAGGACATTGATAGCATTCTTCTCTCTGAAGACACTCACTTCCTCTGCTTCTGGAAGCATGGAGGAAAGAGGCTAGCTCCACAGGGCTTGGGAGTTCCACGGACACACTCTGCTTAACTAGCTGTTTCAAATTGAAACGCTGGGGAGAGAGAATCTGACACCATTTGAGGTAGGTGTCTACACCAGAGCTAGTTCACATAGTGGAGCCCGCTTCAGGAAGTAAAACAGGCCCTTCCCAGAGAAAGGGGATTGTTGTGAACCGAGCCTACATTCAGAGTGTTCCACTTAAAGTAAGATGACATGAAATCTATTTTGATGACTGTTGACACTGCTTCCCAAAAGGACAATTACAATTAGATCTTAAAAATAGAGAGTGTCAGGGGAATATTACACATATCTACACATATTTAATTGTTTTATTTTTTATTTGTGTTTAGATATTTAAAAATGTTGCTTACCACTTATTAATTTTGATTCATCCTCTATGAGTGATGTTTAATGGATAGCTAAGAAAAGCTGATTTACGGTCAATGTTTATTGAATTCTTTATTGAATGCTTACATAGAATAAGGCTTTATACCTGAAACTTAGGCAAATACAAGGAAGTTTATTAGACAGTTCTTATTCTTAGAACCATACAATCGAGTTGAGATTTATTTAACCCTGGAGAAGGAGTTTCTTAGTATGTGGGCCTTGAATAGAGTGTTCCATGTAGAGGTAGTTGTAATAGCCTCTCTAGAAATAATATCAGTACTCGTGCTGGGTGGTTTGAGGGGCCAGCAGGAGCCTAAACACCTCGATTTAATGGTGAAGGGCCTGACTAAAAGTCTGTTCCTAAGTTCTGTGACTCGGTTGTGCGATTTCCGCTTACTCTGAGTTTCAGGCCCCAGCTGGAGTCACTAGGTTGGCCGGACTTCTTCACCTGGAGTCTACACATGAGCTCTCCTGGGACTTGCCCATTGTCTCTTGGCAGCGGGCGCTGCTGTTCATCCCAGCGCTGCCTTCTTAATCTTAAACCGCTTTATCTAAAAATCTTTGTCAACAAATGTGTTCTGGTTACTATCATAATTTTACTCTTCTCTGAAATCATTTATCTGTTTTATGACTCATTAATAGAGAATTCGAATGAAGATTTTAACAACAAAACTTGCTAAGTTAAGGTATCTGTTCATAGGTACAAGTGGATTCTTTCTGTGTCACTGTCCAGCTCAGGAGAGCTTCTGCCCAGCAGCCGTGTGGTGCCACAGTGGTCAGTGTGGTGACGAGTGCTGTGGTGTAGACCCTTTCCATCTGTGGATTTAGCATTTCAGATCTCAGATATTCACGAGGTAGCCCGAAGTTCTAAGATACAGTATTTTTCGCCTCTTCTGTACATTGGGAAACTTGAGGTAACAATGAAGTTAAAGCATTAGCTCTAGCTCTTCTAGTTTGTGGTGTTACTTTCTTCTTTTTCTTCTTCTTTTTCAGTTGTGGTTAAATATAACATAAAATTACCATTTTAATCATTTTTAAGTGTACAGTTCAGTGGCATTAAGTACATTCACAGTGTTGCGTAGCCATCACCACTGTCTAATTCCAGAATTTTTCATCTTTTGAACTCATGAAAGGATAATTTTCCATTCGACTTTCCCACCAGCCCATGGGAACCTTTATTCTACTTTTTATCTCTATGAATTTACCTATTCTAGGTACCTCATCTAAGAGGAATCGTACCATATTCGTCTTTTCATTTTGGGTTTATTTCATTTAGCGTATTTTCAATGTTCATCTATTTGTAGCATGTATTGGAATGTCATTCCTTTTCATGGCAGGATAATATTCCATTGTATCTGTTGGTAGCCAGAATCAGGTAGAAAAAGTAATTTCTTTATTTCTTTTTTTCTTACTTGGAATGCATTTTTTTCCCACTGAAACAATACCCTATCTTGTGTTCAGCTTCTTGGTCTTTATACATATGTTTAGGGCTTGGTAGATCTTTCTGAACATAATGTAGTGGTACTTACATTATGGATTCAATGGGTTTCTGTTTGGGGGCCAGCCTGGGAATCTAATCATCATTAATAACATTACTCTAGGAAAGTTAGTTTTTACTTAAATTTCCAAATGAACTTTGGCAGATAACCTTCTTATACGTTGGAGACTGCCCGTACCAGCAGTATGGCTAAAGGTTGTTCAATTAAGAGAATGGAGGTGAAGGAAGAAGTGTGTGCGCAGTGTCTGTGGTGCGGGCAAGAGTGTGGCCTCTGATTGAGCAACTTTGCATCTGAGACCCGGGTACCTGTTGTGTGCTTTGAGCTTGGGTTTCTACCTTGGAAACACTAGCTGTCGATACACGTGTGTGTTGGGTGTGATGTCTGTAAGCTGATTGACAAAAACAAAACAGAAGGGATGAGGGAAATGTTAGAGGGTTCTTTCTGGGAATTCCCTTCTGGGTTTTGGTGGTACATGAAAGTGCAGGATCTTGCCCTAAGTTTGTCTTTGTGCCTGAGGGCCTCTGATGCAAACACTGGGCTTTCCGAATTGCTTTCAGGCATCCTCCAGTGACTGTGGCTATTACTAGACTCTTTCAGATTCCTCCCTCAGTGCCATGTTTTGGTTTGGTAATCTGAAACATGATGATACAAATTTGGTTCAGAGACATTAATATACAGTCTTGTTTGTTTATTTTTTCCTTTAGGATCTGATTCCTAATCTTTCTGAGTTTTGCTGTATACCTTTATTTTTCTTGGATGCTCACTGGTGTCTCAGGGCATAAAAACAAATAACAGTTTCTCAGCCTAAGTTAAGTTTTCAAATCAAGCAGGTGAAAGGAGGAAAAAAGTTGTGTGTGTGTATGTTTGTTGCAACATGCTTAGAAAGCAGGAAGGATGATTTAGTTCAGAGTAGGTACTTTTCTTATGAATGTATTTTTGGAGGTTTAATCTCTTTTTAATTCTCTTATAGAGTAAATAAAATAGTCTTGTTATATAATCTTCATAAAGTTCCTATGCCACTGCTTTTTCAAAGACCTGTGTCCATTTTGTTTCTGTCTCATCCTTCTGTTTCTTTGTTTCAGAAATTGGAAGAACTACTCTGCTTATTTACTCTACTAGGTAATGATCTGAAATGTTTTTACTTAGTGCCTTCTGTATCATTGAGTGCAACTGGATTGCAAAAAACGTTGAACATATGGCGTTTAGTTTTTGGCATAATTTCTCTGTAGAAAAATTTAATCTGTTTCGAGACCTAGTAGGGAACTGCATGTACTGGTTTCTTATCTTAATTGGCATCAGCGATTGTAGCCAAAAGTGCTTTACTTGATATGACATCCATACAAATGAAGCTGGCCTCTTCTATTAGGAAGTAGGACCAGATAATTTTGTTTTAGCACATGCACATGACAGTTGTAATTATGAATCCCTTTATTTGTCTCCTTTGCGGTGTAGTCAGTGGGAGACTGAGAGCAATAGGGATTCAGGTTTGGATAATACAAGTGACGTATTTATTCTTGTTCTCACTTGTAACTTTGGGACACAGATTGATTCAATACATTATATTGATGTAGGACACTTTATATTTTCTTAAAGTTGTTTTGTCCTGTAGGCTTGTCTTTAGTTTCTGCAGCCTTTACTTTTAGTATATTTTATGTTCTTAATACAAGATTAGTCTGTGCCACTCATGCCATTTTGCCTAAAGTGGTTAAATGCATACATACTTTTAAAGAGGATAAAAATTAGATTTTTATTCTAAATGCACCATCGCATTTTGCATCCCCTCCTTCACATATTTTTATGAGGCAGGATGGTGGTGAGCCAAAGGGGCTGCCGATAAGAGTTTTTAATCCTGGTTCTCTCTCTAAATAGTTTTATGAACTTGGAAGTCATTGGGGGCTGCTACACTGGACAGTTTTAAGGGCACCATTACCATCATCTTTAAATGGTACCTCTGGGATTTCTTTTCCATAGAATATAGTGTGAATGCTGACTCTTAGAGCTATACAATAAAAGAAGTACTAGAAATCAACTTATTCTTGCTACACCACAGTTTTCTCATATATAGAATAAATAGTTTGGATTAAATGAACTCCAAATACTTTAAGCACTGGAAGATGAATCAATCATCAGTGTTCGTCAACCCCTCTTCCATGAATGGGCCCTCTTTACAGCCGAATAGCAAAATTATCTTTGTTAGGTAGAGTCGTGTCTCATTTCAGGAGAAGTTTATCTCTTGTAGTATGTAGACTGTGTAGATTGCCTGCATGCAGGACTTCTTGGCATGTATTTTAGATGTTTGAATTGGACGATCTGTTGGAATTTGAAAGTCCTATCTATTTAGGGACTGCGTTGAATATTTTGTAAAGTAACAAGCTTTGATGACACTAGTTATTCATGTTGCGAAGAACAGATAGCTGGCCCAAGATTCTGAATATCCAGATCTTTTGTTTCTATGAAAGAAATGTCGATCAGAAAAGTATAGTCCACAAAAAAAATGTGGCTTATTTCATTGGGGTATAACTATATATTTTTTAATATTTTGGTATTTAAGATTCCAAAAGTAATTATAAATATTTAAATGTAGAAATGTATGGAGCAAATTTATAATGTGAAAGATCTTTTGTACCTCCTCCCTTACCACTTGATGGGGTGGTGGTGAACCATTGTAATGATATGGTACTGAATCTTTCTGGAACTTTCTTTTACATATATATTATTTGAGAATTTCTGAGTATTTAGAACTTTCTAAATTTAAAGGATATGCAACTCCTAAGAATTTATTAGTATAGGTAATGAGAAGTAAAGTTGTAGATAGATTAATAAAAATTTTACCTGAAATCTGAGTTCCTACTGTGATGTAGATACTTAACATCTTTCCTTCAATACCTTTTTTTCTCTTTTTTATTATCCGAATCACTGGAGTATTCTGGTTTCTTTAATTCAGAAGCAGCCACCCGGTAATAGTGGATGCTGATTTAATCTGACAGGAGAAGTCCCTCCTGTTTTCAGAGTAGATCTGGACAGACCAGTAAGTTGCTTACTTTACATTTTTGTTTTGTTTTGGGTTTTCCTGTAAAGGATGTACAGAATAACCAAGAAACATCTGCATATACGTTTTCCGCCTCTAAGCCTCAGAAAGTCTGATGTTTTGTTGGCAGAGAATCCAAAGAAAATTCTTTAGTTTGGAAAAAAACAAAACAAAACTCATGACACTTGGCTGTATTACTGCTGCAAGGCCGAGTTGGTCTTTGAATAACCTTGGTCTCCTGAGAGGATTCATTTTATGGTCTGGTGTTCGGATTTATTTTAGGCTGGTTGTAGTTTCTGCATTGCCGTATGAAAAGACAGTCTCTTAGGTGCAACCAAAAGCAATTTTGCGGGAGAGGGCAAATAACTTGAATAATACTTCTCTTGCTTACTTTCACAGCCATCAATTTTGATATTCTGAGGAAAGTATATAAGTTACCTTGGTGTAATTGATTTGGGATGTTTCAGCAAAACACTAGAGTTGATGAAGTTTTAGAAGACATACTTTCTTAAATAAGCTGCTTTTAAAATCTTACATACTTTTCATCTCTTTACATTTTCTGATATATTGAAGTACCCCTACTTCAGGACAAATTCTAAAATGTGTGAAAATGCAAGGATTATTAAGAACAGATGTGAATACACTTCTAATGACTTTTTTTGCAGAGGAAAAGAGTTAAATGTGGTGCTTTGTTTTGAGCTTAATTTGTCAAATACAAAAACTCTCATTAGGGCTACATGTAAAAATTTAATATATTGTTACAACTGACCATGGTCACTTTCTGGTTACCTCTGCAAAGCATGGAGTGTGTAGGAAATTACTTCATGTAAACTTTAGTTTACTATGTCATCTGAAGTGTCTAGATCCTTGGATTTGTTGTTTACAGCTCTGCATGCACGTGTGTGCGTGTGCGTGTGTGTGTGTGAACAAAGAATAAGTGGATGAGGCAGAGTAGAAGAAAACTGGAACTATTCGAATATTTATGATTTAAAATGCTCTGAGCATGTTTAACCTGGTAATTTGCTTTTCACACTATCTTAGCAACAAGATATGAGGATTAGGGGAACTTAACTTTGTTATTTCTACTGTATTTCTACTGTTTTATGATATGTTTAATGAATATAGGATGTCCTGAAACAGGTATTTATAAAAGAAAAATGTTAAAATATTTTACTCAGTAAAATTACTAAGCTTTCAGGAATGCAGTTTTAAGAGTTTGTGAATATGTAGGGCCTTCCATATGCTGGTTTTGAGGTTTTTAGGAAATTCTTAAGCCAGAAAATCTTGGAATGAAAGTATATTTTTGGAATAAAGTCCAGGAAACAGAGTTCTTGAACTTCAGTGGGTCTGTTAATTGGCTTTGTGTTGAATCTTCTAGCAGACTTTAGCTAGGAGCTTTTCTTCAGTGATGCTGTCTTTATCATAATCAGCTAGGGCCCAACTCTCACTGTCTCCCTGAGAGACTTTTAATTACATAGTGTGAATTATCTATGACTATGCTGTACTGTTAACAGGTTAAGTTTTTGGATGCCAAATCTCATTAAAATGCAACCATACACTTAAACTTTATTTACTTAGGAGGTTTAAACAGAGTATTAGTTAATTGTTTATTAGTAACAATAGTTATTTTTCTTTGGATGATTTTTAATTTTTTTTTGGCATGTTTGAATGAGTTTTGAGTACACTCTGTAACCTGCTGATGGTCTTGTAACTTTTTTTTCTTTTTTCTGAGGTGAGTAGCTTTTATCTACTTTTGGGAAACTTGGGAATACTTGATTATTTCTAAAACTATTCTAACTAGTGAAATGCAGTGTCTTAAAGATATTTTAAATAGACCTCATGTGATTTGAGGAGTGAATGGGGAAAGGGGGTGCGATATTTTTGTTTTACCATGGCATAAACAAAGTTTCTTTGATAGTGTTCATTGTTGAGTAGTATTTCCACATAAAAACTAAGTTTCTGTATTTCAGAAAGAAGTGAATTATTTTCCTTGGATGATTAAGCTAAATAGTATCTGTCTCTATGCTTAATAAATGATCCATTTTAACCTGTATCTCTTAATCATTCTTTGAATATCTCCTTTATTTGTTGTTTGGAATGCGTAAAAATCCTTTTAGCACCTAGCACACCTAGAATTAGTGTCCTAAACTCGTATTAGTTTATTTTTAAAAAGAGAGAAAATATTATAAAACTCCTATAATTTATGCTAACAGCTTAAATCCTTTTTGTATAGTGAGGATGTGATTATTTATGCAGCTTTCTGTAAATTGTCTGCTGTAGCTTTCTTCCGAAAACGAATATAAGCGAAATAGTCTTTTAAAATAAAGTTTACTTCAGTAGTTATGTATTGGACACTTGCTGTGTGCCAGGCTCTCCACTGCTCAGTGCAGATGACACAGAGGTGAATCTTTTCATCTTCATCTGGCTTTTCGTCTCCTTTCTATCTCACCACTGCTGTATTAGTTCAGATCTATTCCTACAATTTCCTGCCATTGGTCTTCCCTCACTGGAACATGTTCCACACTTCAGCCAAACCAAAGAGTTAGTATCCATCTTAACAGTTTTGGCAGACTCACATTGTTCTCAGAATAGAATCCAAACTCTTGAGCTTTACCCGTCTGCTGCCCTTTATCCCACCCGTGGCCACTTCTGTCTCCAACCATTCCAATCGCTTCACACTTCAAAGACAGTGTGTTCCTTCTGGCTGCATCGCCGGTCCTCCATTTCTGCTTGCTATGTTCCACTGACCTTCCTAAGCAAGCGTAAATCTTCTCTCAACTGTGGTCTGTTCATTACTTCTGTGTATATTGCTCCTTTCCTTAGGCACTTAACTCATTGTTATGTCTCACTTCCTACATAGGTGCTTCTAATCCAGTCTGTAGCAGCCCCAGAACCTGTGCCCAGCACATGGTAGACATCACATACATGTTTCAGATAGTATCTTTAATTGTATTTATTTTGTTATTTTTACCAGTCTGTAATTTTAGATTGAATACAAATTTTAGTCCAAGATACAAAAATGTGACTTCCATTAATCACATTAAGAACTTGTATTCACTGAAGAAGCAAAACCAGACTGACAATCTTGATGGACCAATTTTTTTTGAGAAGAAACTAAACTTTTCTGTTACATCGGAATGCTTCGGAGTGATCCAGAACTATTTTTTAGGGTCTATAAGCCCACTGTCATAGTTGTCATAACTACATCATCTATGTCAAAACTAAGAAAAGACCATCTGTTTTAAAGATCTTTTCCCAAGTCTAGCAAGGTACCTTGAGAATGGATCTGAGTTTAAAGCATCCTGGTTTAGAGAAAACCTCTACTGAAATGTAATAGGTAACCATGGAGGTTATCTATTACAGTCTCTTATTAGTGAAGAGCAATTCTCTGTAGAGTAAGGCATTGGATCTGTTGTAAGTATGGCTGGATAAGGTAGCCTGTATTGGTTTCCATTTCCCAGCCTACTTTGCAGGCAGGTGTGGCCATTGGCATAAATGTGGTGTTCTATGCAGTAGCTCCCATACTTGCTGCTTCCTCACCCTTCTTCTGCCTTACTGATGAAACATAGGTAATGCTATTTTGGCCCATCGGTTGAGGTAATTTGCAGAAGAGGAATGCGAAAGGTGGAGCCTGGTCCCTGACAGCTAGGTCCCTTAATCCTAGACAACCTACGTGGACTTTTGCATGAGACAGAAATAAACTTTTGTCTTTCTTTTTTGCCACTTATTGCAGGTTTTCTGTCCTGTGGCTAGACTTTGAACCCCCAATACTATAGTATTTTGGACAGGGAGTGTCTAGACTGGGGGCGGGGTGGGGTGCAGGAGGTGGGGGGCGGTGAGTAGGAACTGCCTAAAACCATGGCAAGTTCTCCAGAGTAGGCAGAGATTTGGTTAATTATAGTCTAAGAGGATTTAAATGTCAGATTAGCGTTAAGATTCTATAGATCTTTTTTTTTCCCTAACACCTACAGCACCTGGTCTTCCTAGGTGGTCTTCCATCCAAATACTAACCAGGCCCGACCCTGCTTAGCTTCTGAGATCAGACAAGATCGGGCATATTCAGTGTGGCATGGCCGTAGACCCTAGATCATTTTTAAGGTCTCTTCTAACGCTGAGAGTCAATGACTTTGAAGTGTTGAGCTTCGTTTTAATAAATTGCTGTATTTCATCATGTCTAAGACACACATTTTTGCATTTAATGTTTCTTATATTAGGATGTGTTTTATAAGACAACTTCACTTTGACATACAGGTAGAGCAGAATTTGACATTTGACCTTGAAGTTCCATAGGTATCCTCCAAAGTGGCTCAAGTTAGCAGGAGAAAAATGTTGGCTTCAAGTGAGCAGGTTCAAGTAACTAATCAGGATAAATAGTATAGAGCAGTAGCTGAATAAATCACTAGTTTTTGGTTCAGAAAAAGGCCACTTGCAGCTCAAGTATGCCAGTTTCTTCAGAGCCCTATCTGTAGTCTCACTCTGAGCTTTTTTTAAAGCTCAGATAGAGATGAGCTAAGCTATTTAGGCTTTAAAAAGGAACTAAGATAGCAGACGCAGTTGGTGAGATGATTCTTAATGGAAGCAGAAAACAGGATAGATAGTAAAGGTTCAAAATAATCCTCTTACATAATTCTTTAATTCTTATCATATGCTCAGAGTTTAAGAAGCAAGTAGTACTAATAAAAGGATTATATAAAAGAACAGCCTACTCTGTCCTCAGAGGCAGTCGTATTTCCTCTCCAATCTTTTACTTACTTCCATATTTTAAACAAATATATAACTATGTGAATAGTCTCTCTGACCCAAGTGACGCTGCTTTCTTTCTTGTACAGCTGTTTGGTTTTTTTTATTTACTTTTTTTTCCTTTTTTTAAATATCTGGCAAGAACAGCTTACATCTTCCAAAAGCACTCTCGGATTTCTCTCAGATCAATTTTTCAATTGGTTAAAACTTTCCAGTGTTTATTAGTTCTGTGTTTTTCCTGGAGACATCCTTATTGGATCTTCAACTTTTATGCTGCCAAATGGGCTGCTTGTCATCTAGGCGTAGAACACAGCGGTCACTTAGAATAGCTTTTTGTGCGCAACAGTCATATTGGCTGCTATTAGTTGGTATAATCTAAAATGTCAGTGTCATACACTGACATTTATTGTGTAGGAGTAACAGGAGGAAATCTCATGAAGGAATGGCACTTATATGTGGCCTTTGAAATGGGTGGGATTGATACAGTTTCCCATTTCTTCAGTGGCTAATCAAGGATGATGATTACTTGTGTACTGGGCGTATGGCATCTGGTACTCTGTGGATGTTTAATTATCCATTAGTTGCCAAGTTTCTGATCTTGTTCTTAAAATTGCTCTGATACTGATTAGACTTGGTTTTGCTAATAGACTGTGCTTTCAGTTTCACGGAGGAAAAAAAGGAAATGAGTTTGGCGATCAGCCAGTCTGTGCCACAGTTAGTTTTGAGAATAAAACCACCTGACGTTTTGAGAACAATCAGATGCTGGTGACAGACAGAAGCCTTCACTTATTCCTATTCCCCCCCTGTTTTCTTCCCTGAAAATTGTGAATCACTGATAAATGATCTTGGCTAGAATGGTATGATTTGGGCAGAGGAACTATAGTGTCACTCATGGAAGATTTTAGTGAAGGTCCCAATTTGGTATGCTGAACCCCATACTGAATGTTGACATTAGTTCATAATGGAAATAAATTCTTCCCTTACTACCTTAATTCTTTGCACATATATTTCTGGTTCTCTCACTCCTGGGCAAATGGTAAGATTTCACTTCCCAGCTTTCCTGAGGTTAAGTATTGTCCTATAGCCTGCTTTGGTGAAATACGAGCCCAACTGAGGTACATCATTTCTAAGCAAAAGCTTTAAGATGAGTAGAAACTTTGCTGTGGTCCTGTCCCAGTGTCTGGTGACAGTGGAAGTTTTTGTTGAGATGAAACTCCAGTCATTCTGGGTCCTGGTTGACCAGAGATGTGAGCAGGGCTCTTTCCCAACACCCCTAGCCACTGAAGTTTATTGTAGCAAAACAGCCTGTGCTGAGGGGTAGTATAGCAAGTGCTTATATTCCAAGGTCTTTACCTCTTTAGTAGTTAAGGTTCCAAACTAGCCTCATTAATAATAAAAAGGTCAGTCTCTTTCCATTATTGCTAAGCCTTTGAACTGTTAGTTGCTACCTATGTAGGCTTCTCCCAAAGTAAAGGTACTTCTGGATTTATACCAAGATCTTTACCTCAAATACTTTTTTTTCCACTTCTGCTCATCCTTGAAATGGACTATTTTAACTTTTACTGCTGCTACAAGTAGGGGGAGAGAAATCTGGAGGGAGTCTAATCTTTCTTGTCACTGCCTGCAGAACTGGGGTACAGGTATGGGTGAGGGGAGTGAGGATAGAGAGCACCTTGCCATCTGGGCAACAGAGAACAAGAAATCACTTTCTGTGAGTGGTTGGGTAAAGAGTAATTACTGTCCCCACTTTGCCCACTAGAGATAGGAGAAAAGATTTCTGTTAAGGCTGTGGCTATGGCAAAGGATTTGTGTTTCTGACATTTTAAAGCCCCAAATGCAACACTGGTTGTATTTCACATAATTCTAGGGGAAATAGCAGTACTGTTGGGCAAGAGTTTTGCTCCGTTATAGATTAAAGTGTCATCTATAGGCTGAGAACCTAACAATTGTTTATGTGTATTTTTTAAATAATGGAAACAGTGTTCTGAATTTCAAGCAGTCAACCTATAAAAGGACTTGCACAATGCGCTAATTTTCTATGAAGGGAGCTGTACAATAATTCCGCCTTATGTGTAGTTTTGCTTTCTGTGGTTTCAGTAACCCACGGTCAGCTGTGGTCCAAAAATATATATATTTTTTAAATTTGTTGGGGACGACATTGGTTAATAAGATTATAGAGGAAGTCTGAAAATATTAAATGGAAAATTTCAGAAATAAATAATTTATGACTTTTATTCTGAGTATCGTGATGAAATTTTTCACCATCCCATCTGGGACTGAATCGTCCCATGGTCAAATGTCTCACCTCTGTAGATGCTCCTGTCCTGTAGTCAGTAGCCATCTCGGTCATCAGAAAGAGGCTGCAGTCAATTAAGTTTTGTTATAGTATAGTGTTATGATTGTTTTATTTTTATTATTGTTAATTTTTCTGCATTTAATTTATAAATTAAACTTTAGCATAAGTATATGTGTACAGGAAAAATAGTATATATAGGATTGAGTACTATTTGTAGTTGCAGGCATCCACTGGGAGTCTTGGAACATATTTCCACCCCTACCCCTCCCATGTAACTGCAAAGCCTGAGAAGTCGTATTAGTTCAGCAAACAGTGTGTAAAGAGGACATAGATGATCACAGAACTACGTCTTGCCCCTTGCCCCCAATCACTACTTTGAAAATGGGCCAGTCCCCTAGCACCGTTACAGTAATGCAGGGGAAAATGATATCCTTACAACCTAGTTTCCAAAAGAGTTTTTAGTGTTTCCGAAGACCATCGTGCTGCACCAGGTGGGCTCTGCCTGGTGACACGCCTTCTGCTCACTCATGAGCAGGCATTTTCAGGTTTGTGCAACAAGAGCAGCCTCTGCTGCCTCTTGCTCTGGAATTACTTAAGAAACCTACCTCCTAGGGGGAGATTTATCCCTAATGTTTAATTATCCAAACAAATGCTAATTGGAAACACTGTGTGTGTGGGTCGGTGGGTAGGTGGTGGGAGGTGTTGCGACTCTTGAGACAGGAAGAGCCACATCAATTCCAGCCTACCCTATTTGCCATTTCTTCTTTATCTTCTAATGTTGGATGGAATTTGGGTAACTCATCTAACATGGCCTACCAGACCTACAATGAACAACTCAAGGCTAGAAACGCTTTAGTTTTCTATAGAGCATGCAGAAGCCTTCTGCTTTGCCATTTCAAAACAATAAACATTATGTCAACCACCAATGTGTAAAAGGGCCTGCGAAGACTCTTCCCTGTGGCTGCAGCTGTGCCTCACTGGTGCCTGCCTACTGGTTCTCTGCTGTCTTGCTGGTGTCAGATGAGGCCTCTGCTGCCTCAGTGCAACTGCCAGGGGTAGTTCAAGGTCTAGTCTTGTAGCCTGCACAAGGAGGCTGCCTGCTAAAAGCCTTCCCTGTGCCAAGGCCCAAATGGCTCTGTTTTAGATATGCAGCCCCGGGCCTTTTTAACATTTCATGTGCAGTTCTCCTGTAGAAACAGCCACTTACCTATGGACAAAGTTGCCATGAGCTGAAATTTTCCCATTCAGATTGAAGGTTTAGTTTTAGGCTTAGTCTTTTGCTCAGTCTGTGTTATTTAAAACTAACATCCCAACTGAAAAAGTGAGCTGGATTGCAGCATATAGGCTGCAGACCACCAGTGTGAAAAACATCTGGTTTATGCCTTGAACCAAAGTGCTGACCACTTCGTCCATGACAGAAGCTCCGGTTACCCCAAATGTGTTTTGTTCCTGCAGACTTTACTCCTTATTTATTTCTCATGGTTTATTGTCTAGGTAACATAGTTAAAGTTTTGAGAAGGCCCAATAAATAATTCAAGATTGCTCTTCAGAGTGGCTGAGCTGCTTGTTAAAATACATATGTTCTCCTGAATCGGTGATTTGTGACTGGCCACTGCCCGAAGCCCCATGTGCTTCCTTGGGTTGCTACAGCCACTGCAGCCTTTTCTGGGTGATTCCTTGGACCTCCCCAATGATCCAGGCTGAAAGGTAAATGCCCGGCTCACCAGGGGCCTGGTCTCTGGGTCTCTGCTCCAGTGCTGTGGCCAACACATGTTCAAGATTGGTTAACTCTTTTGAATATTATTCTTACCTTCTTAATCTTTCTGGTTGTGAACATATGAGAAATAAGAAAAAGATGGATAGATTATCATAGATGAAATTGTAGATGAATTATAATTACAGATGCTATAATTATAAGATTTCATCTATAATTATAGCTGAAGGCTAGTTTGAAGGACAACTGTGTTTGAGAGACAGACCTACCCAGTCACTGCAGTGCAGAAACAGGGTGCTCACCTGCTAGGGAGACTGGAGCTCGTGTTGTCTGAGGGCAGCACGGCTCGGACTACGGGGAGGTGAGTGAGGCACTCGCCTCAGAGTAGGAATTTAAGGGGTGCCCCTCAAAACCTCAGTGATCAAGGTAAATACCATTTAATGAATTATTTTTTAAAATCAGAATTAATACAGGAAAGCCATGAAGAACACAATACCAAAATTTAAAAATAAAGACAGGGTCAGTAGTACTGAATTTTCCCTTTGCCTTAGGTGTCAGTGTGGCTGAACAGGCACTGTTACGGATCCTATCTTAAATTTAGTACCTGAGGCACATGTCACCGTCACCTCACCCTAGTCCTTGTCCAGCTAGTTCTTCCTAAATTTATGGAATCCATGATGTCAGGGGTCCTCAACCCCCGGGTCATGGACCAGTACTGGTCTATGGCCTGTTAGGAACCAGGCTGCACAGCAGGAGGTGAGCGGTGGGCCAGGGAGCCAAGTTTCATGTGTATTTGCAGCCGCTCCCCAGTGTTAGCATCACCGCCTCAGCTCCACCTCAGGTCATCCAGCATTAAATTCTCACAGGAGCACCGGTCTCTGGTGCCAAAAAGGTTGGGGACTGCTGCATTAAGTGACTTTATTTCTCCTGGGTGAATTGGGTAAAAGGACAGAAAAAGGACAGGAATGTTATATTAACTGAACACCTTCTACATGGAAGGAATAAACAAGTGGGATTTAGAAGCAATATTCTCCATGACTTAAAAGTTCCATTTATTTTCTATAAAGGCAGTGTTAGCTATCTGAGCAGAAAATGCAAAAGCATAAATTAAGGGTTCAAAGTTAAGGAAAGTCTGCTCTTAGTTAGAGTAACAAATTGCGTAGTTGGATATGAAGGTAACTGGCCCTGACAGTCCACCAATTTTACTGATCCGCTTGGTGAGGCAGGTTCCATTCTCAGAACTCTCTGCTACATCCTGGCTACTCTAAGGGCGGTCAGTCCATGGACCAAGGCATCAACATCACCAAGGAGATGCATAGAAATATGAAATCATAAGCCCCACCCAGACCTACTGAGTCAGTCTGCATTTTTACACATGAGATCCAGTTGATTTCTACTTGTTTTCTAAATAATTTAAAGTCCAACTCTGTTGTGGCACTTCCATAGCCTTCCTTTTGAAATCTACCAGACCATCCCAGTTTTCCTCCTGTTTAAAGAGCTTCGCAGAAATTCTTTATGCTCTTAGGAACCTGAATGCCAATTATTAGGTATACTTGTACCTAATTGAACATCAGATACGATGTTCTTTACTAAACTCAGTGCTGGAGGAGGCTGAGTTTGCAACAGATAGATTGTAGGAGTTAATTTAAGAATTTAAGCCTGATTGTGAAAAATAGTAATATGATGAGGCTTAGGGGTAAAACTGTTAACTACCCAGAATGGTTTTTACAGGACCTAGAGATTTATGAGAATAACAATAAAACATGTCGATGATTTTTTTTGTTGTCAACTGCTTTATTTTTTTTTCTTTAGAATAATATAAACTTTGTTGCTTAGATATTATGCATATGTCTTTTTTGTTTTAAAGTCAAGATAGTTTGGGTTTTAAAACCTAGAGAGCTGAGCTGTTGTGATTTGTGAATTCTTAAAAATGTTCAAAAAGACTGACATGATTTTTTTTTAAAGCTATAAATTATAACTATTTGTATTCAAATCTTAAAAGACTAATATGCCATATACTGACATAAATAAGTAAGATTAGGGTTCTTTAGTAATGAAACTAGTTTTCACATATGATTTATAGAACATATTTTTTATTTCATAATTATCAAGTGGGGTAGCAAGTTTACTTGTATAAAGTTTCAAATTATTGAGCTGGGTATTGCAGGTAATTGGAGGCTGTAGAAGATACCTACTGAAGTGTTAGCTTCTACTGAGTTCATGGTTCACTTGGCAAATAAGGCACACAACTATAGTATTATCTAATAGTAGTCTGCTACTAGCAACTAATTTGACCAAGTCATGCAGCTTATTTCTTAGAGTAGTGTCCTCATTTGTAAAATGAGGAAGTTTGAATTGGATCTCTAAAATGTCTTCTAGTATTAATATTATAATGGTAATGAATTCAATTATATGATAATGATTTAATATGATAATGATTCAACTTTTGGGGTGTATCCTCTGTAAGAAATAATGGAATTTTTGTCTTTGGGGAATAAACAATCATTCTTCGTAAGCTAAGATTTAGAAAATAACCTTACTTATTATAAAGGTGTTTAAATACCTAAAATCTCATACTAGTAGTTCTTTTCACCATTTCTTTCAGTACATATTTATCAATTAACTTTATAAATCATTACAGAAATGCATATTTTGGTAATCTTTTTATTCAAGAGGAGCTATCCTATTATATTCTCAAATCTTAATAAGTTGGGAATTTGTTCTCTCTTGTCCAAAATATTCTCTGAAAAAGATCTCTTTCTTTGCCCAAATGGCTCTCTTAAAAAGAATACTTTGCTACTTCTACTTTGTTCTGGTAGACAATGCTATTAAAAGACAGTTTGATAAATTAACCCTTGGAGTGAGGACGATTTATTTCAACCTTTTTCTGTTTTTTAAAACTCTTTGATTATGCTTTAATAAAAAAGTTCCTAAGATAGTAACTTTGGAGGCTTTCCAAATTACACTGCAATTACAGAAATATAAAGGCATTGCTTCATGGGTCTGGTGAGAATAAGTCAGAAAATAAGTCTAGCATGTAGTAGAAATTTAGGTACTATTCTTAAAATAGGAGAGGAATGAAATTGGCCATAAGAGAAGATGGCTAACTTTTTAACTTTATTGACAGAATTCCTGAGATCAGGCAGGTCAACCCTTTCCCGTTCATGCCTTTATCTTCATAGTGATGGTGACTCGAAGCTGTTTCCCTTAATGATGGTGAAGTTGGCCTTCTAACTAACCTTGGAACTGATAAGCTGAACTTCAGAATATTTTTGGTATCCAAATCTCTGTACCATTAATACTTTGCTCCATCTGCAAAGGTAGAAAAGACTTCAATATATGTATTTCCTATCAAGACTGGTCTCAGGTATTTCTTCTGAATACATTTTTAGTGTTATTTTTTTAGATAGCTCTTCTCAGCAGGTTTGGAATTCATTTGTTTTTGTGAATTAAAAAAATTATAAAACCAAGTGTACTAAACAGTCATATGAAAGTTGAATGGTTGATAATTTCTTTATTTTTGATACTCTTCGTAAACTACTAACTTGTAGATCTAAAATATTTAGACTTTAGTGGAATTTCACAACCATTAGGAATGTTTTACATTACAATGACCTGGAAAAATGCTTGAGAAACGTTACTGAACAAAATACAGACGCTTTAAAAGCAAAACTCAGGATATATATTTATTATATACTTATATACATTGCAAAGAATCCTGCCCTTTAAAAATTTTTTTTTTTATCAATTTGGCAAACTGTATCAAATGCTGTAAAAGTCCTATCACTAATGCTTTTATTTCCAGGAAGTTTTCCCAAAGGAAATAATCAAAAGAAGTCAAAGATTGCAAAAATGTCCAGTGTAGTGATATTCTTAAGAGAAAAACTAGAAGGAACCTAAATGTAGAATGATATGTAACTGGTGGTATAATTTATCCTTTCATACATTTATTTTAAAAATAACTTAAAATCTTTTGACATATGAATCATTGACTTTATTCAGTTTTTAGCAGGGTATTTTGTCTTTTTTTTTTTTTACAGTGTATTGGTTAATGAAATCCAGTAAGTTTCAGGTGTACAATTTAACAGTAAGGCACATATATATTGCATTGTGTGTTCATCACCCATAGTTAGATTTCTTTCTATCACCACATATTTGACCCCTTTTATCCCATCTACTTCCCTCCTCCCCCCTTCCCCCTCCTCTCTCCCCTCTAGTAACTACTAATCTATTGTCCATGTCCATGAATCTCTGTCCTGTTTGTTTGTTGCTTTTAGGTTTATTTCCCACATGTAAATGATATCATGTGGTTTTCACTGGCTTATTTTGCTTAGCATGATTATCTCATGGTCCATCTATGTTGTCATAAATGATAGTATTTCATCGCTTCTTATGGCTGAGTAATATTCCATTGTATATATGTACCACAGCTTCTTTATCTAGTCATCTATTGTAAGATACTTCAGAGCAGGTTATTTTAAAAAATAATCATCTTTTATATACTTTGGAAGAAGATGCTCAGGTAGTGAAAGCTCCATCAATTGAATTTAATAAATCTGTTTATACAAACAAGTAACTTCCATGATTTTTAGTAAATATTTCTGTTTCCAGTGCTCATATTTGCTTATACCAGAATCTCTTACATGGCCCTCATGGAAACAAAGGTGTAGCGTATTTAATGCTTTTTGAAATTGTACTCCACACACGTCTGAAAAACGAATAAATGTAGTTCTTGATTTAAACATTTAGCTTGAACATATATCATACCCAAGGATTAAAAAATCTTAATTTGTTTCATAAAAGCTTTTATTAAGGTGCTAGCCAAAAACCTGTTACTTCAGTAATTATTAACTAAAGAGGAATGATAGGGAAAAAATGACTAATTTACATTTTCCATCAGTGTATAAACCATACAGCCCTTATTTTAGGTTTCAGTCTCTTTTTGAGTGTCTGTGTGTATGTGCGTGTACACTCATATGTACACGCATGAGAGATGCTGAGGTAAATGCAGCCTTTCTTCTTCCTCCAGTACAGGTTAGTTTCAGGACATGTCTCTATTCTCCTGTGGTATTCAGGTCACTGAAGTTGGAATACAGAGAAAAGACTGCAAAATAGATAAATGAGGTCTACTCTTAATTCACACATTTATAGGTAATAGAATGTCATTGTTTTTTTTCCTCACAGATTATTTTATTCAGAACAGAACTGTGACATC
The DNA here is from genome assembly GCF_902729225.1 of Pteropus medius. Classification (NCBI taxonomy): domain Eukaryota; kingdom Metazoa; phylum Chordata; class Mammalia; order Chiroptera; family Pteropodidae; genus Pteropus; species Pteropus medius. The sequence goes on from NW_024350325.1 coordinate 2,670,052, forward strand.
TGATATAAAATATCAGGATTAGAAAGTTAATTCAAGTGAATGTTTATCTGTGCCTTATGTGCAGTCCTGGCTTGAACATTTGGGCCTTTCTTAAGCACTTCAGTTTGACTAAAAGCATAATAAAACTTTAGTTATTTGCAGAAATCCTTGGATTCAAAAGCTTTCAGATTTTTTTTTTTATGAATTTTAGATGTCTAATAGTTTTCAGCATATTTACAGCACTGTGCAACCATAACCATAATCTTCAGGACATTTTTATTTCCCTCAAATGAAACACCATCCCAATCAGCAATCATTCTTTGTTCTTGTCTCTCTTACCTTTTCTCAGCCTTAGAGAATCACTAATCAACCTTATATCTCTATAGATTTGTCTATTCTAGACATTTTCACATAAATAGTTTCACATAAGATGTAGTCTTTTGTCACTGGCTTCTTTCACTTTATATTATATTTTTCAGTTCTGACATTGTGTCTGTGTTGTATTATGTATCAATATTTCATTCCTTTCTGTTACTGAAGAATATATTCACTTGTATGCATATACATTTTATTATCTGTTTACCAGTTAATGGACATTTGGGGTTGCTTTCACTTTTTGGCTATTAAGAATGTTTCTCTTAAGAATCATGTACATTTGTGTACAAGTTTTTGTGTGGACATTTGTTTTCATTTCTCTTTAGTCGATACTGGAGAGTAAAATTGCTGTGTCATACAGTAGCTGTTCAATATTTTGTACTCATCTCCAACAGAGTACCATTTTATTAAGGATCAACAACTTTTTTTTTCAACTTTGAAAATGGAATATGTTCGAGATGGGGAATGACCACAGGGAAAAGAGAAATGCCAACACCTTAAGTCTGCATTCATCTTTAGCTCATTTGCTGTGCCTGCCAGAGAGATTGGTCTGGTAATCACTATCCATGGAAACAACAGGGGACCCTTCTGAAAATGAAAAGGGCATTATTACTAATTCTGTTGGGACAACAGGTATAAATTGGGACTGTCTTGGACAAATTAGAACCAGTGGTCACTCTGTCAACCAACAAGAAGGAATGCTATTGTCAAATTTAGCTTCTTCCTCTTATGACAAAAATCACTGGGAGTAGGGAGGAGACATCTCAGATATGAAGTCAGTCACAGGGGCAATTTGAACAGTGCTGCTGTCTTGCATTCTGCCCATTCCCTCAAATGAAAAAGTATTTTTGAAAGGGGGATGATACTTTAGCTAATAATTGCCCATCTGCATAGTTGTAGGTTCTAAATGTAAAAGTAAAGTGATTGAAATAATCCAGTGCTGAATTGTTAATTTTTCTAATATTTACTTGAGTTAAACATTTTATTTCTTCCAGGGAACAAGAAGCCATTTCAACTTCAAAGCATCTTAGACTAAGAAACTTTCAACTGTGCTGAAAAACTTAGGAAACGGATATTTCCTTCCTTCCTATTTGAAAGAATTTAAAGAAGAAATAAAATGGCAGAGGTTTAAAGTTAATATTCAGGATGAATGATGATAATTCAGATGACAAGACAGAAGATAAACTGCAGTCCTTATTAATCAGTGATAAAAATGGAAACACATATACATACAACCAAAAATCATCACCTACACAAAACTCTTTACCCAACAATGTGATTTGGAATTCTGCCAACCCAGATGACATGGTGGTTGATTATGAAACCAACTCTGCTACGGACATTGGTGAAAATATTTCTTTAAATCCTGAGTGTGTTGATGTACATGCTCACCAAAAGTCTTCAAGTGATTTTATTAGTAAGGCGGTATTACATATGCATAAAGATTCCACATGTCAGCCCTCTGCACAAGTTGTAAATACAGAGGCACCCAAGTACTTGCCTAACAATGACCATTCCCTAGAACCATTTCAGGACCAGAGTGTTGAGACATCTTTGCCTTTTGTGTGGAAACCTAATGATGATGATTTGAACTGTACAGACTACCCAGCTGCCTTACAGTTAAACCAAACATTTGACACGAAAGTGGAAAATGTTAACTGCACCTTCATAACACATCATGCCACTGGGAAGAGTCAGTCATTGCCTACCACTGGAACTCTGCTGCCAACTGACTTAAGTGGAAGTAAATCTTTATCCTGTTCCATTCATGCATCTTCCAGTTCTGATAAGATACATGTGAAAGCAATGAGTTATGATAGAGACAGCTTTGAAAACCCTCAAACTATAGCAGCAGAGGCCCAAGACACAACTTACACAGCATTTTCTGATGTAGTGATGCAAACTGATGTTTTTGTTCCAGATGTTGAAAATCAGTGTCAGTATTCTTCAAGAAATGTCACCAGTGAGTACACAGATGGGTCACAGCAAAGACTAGTAGGAGAAAAAGAGATACAAGCCCTAACACCAGTTTCTGATTGCATGGATGTTCCCAATGGATCTGTATTACAGGAGTTCTTTTGTTTATCCAAAGATGAACCAAATAGTGAGACACATTCAGAGAGCTCATATGGGCAAAAGGAAATGGGCCAGAATCTAACAGAAACAGTGTCTGATTGTCTCATAGATGATGACTGCCCTTTACTGGTGCTAGCTTTAGATAAAAGTAAAGCCCAAGTGTTGAACCCAGAACATAAAGTTTCCGTGGCTGAAGACACACAGACTGCCTCTAATGAAAAGGATTTGGAAACCCAAAATTGTACTGTAGACTTGATACCAAGTAGCCCATCAAGACAAAAGGTGGCTTCCCCTTTTGAATTTACTTGGGATACAAATGATGTGTTCATGAGCACAAATAACACAATTTGCATGTCCACACCAGTCCTGGAACCCACGAATGCAACCTTTTCTGTTTCACCTATCGAAGGGACAGGGAAATGTAGTAAAGTGGAGAAGAGTCGAGAGCTTAGAAATGTACCAGCGTTGAAGGGAGTACCTATGAACATGTCTAAACCTAATCTAGGAAAATCAACAACCAAAACAAATACCCCTATAGGCAGCAAAGTCAGAAAAACCGAAATTATAAGTTACCCAAGACCAAACTTCAAGAATGTCAAAGCAAAAGTTATGTCCAGACCAGCATTGCAGCCCAAAGATCCTTCTTTATCAAAGGTCTCACCCAGACCTCGGTTAACCAGTGCATCACCCTCGTCGGTGGCTTCCTCAAGACAGTTGACAGTTTTGGGCAAAACACCAAGATCTGACTTGAATGCAGACACAAAAGCAGAAATCCTAATTAACAAGACACATAAGCAACAATTTAATAAACTCATTACTAGCCAAGCTGTGCATGTTGCAACTCATTCTAAAAATGCTTCCCACAAGGTTCCAAGAACAACATCTGCCGTGAAATCGAATCAGAAAGATGTTAGCAAGGCAAGTTCTGCTAATTCAGCATGTACGACTCCGTCCGTGGCTACGTTCCTTCAGAAGATCAAAGGCATATTCCCTGTTAAAATGGGAAGCACAGAAGTTTTGGAAATGACATATGCTTCCAACAGCAATGGGATTAGCCCTGAAAAGAAGGGTGAAAGTGAAAATGGAACTCCAATGGAGAAACAAGAGCTAAAAAAGGAAATTATGAATGAGACCTTTGAGTATGGTCCTCTGTTTTTGGTAAGTGAAATTTTTTCCTGCTTCAGGGAATGGTGGAGGAAACAGCGGTATTAGCAATTACATTAGTCACTGATAGTCAATAATATTGCAAAACTAGGTGTGCAAAATCTGCTTTCAGGTGTTAATATATTATTTAGTAATTCTTTTTTCTGCATTTTAGAATGTTAATTGGAAACCTGCATATTGGGGAAAAAAATCCTGAATTCAGTATTTGGTACTGAGTATTAATGTACCTTTTAATATAATAGCTAAAAGAGCAGGTAAATATTTTAGTGTGATTAGTTATTTGAAGCTAAACATCTGATTACATTTTATATTTATGAAAAAGTTTGTTTATGAACTTTAAAATGTATTAGGCTACATTTAAGAAAGGGCAGGAGCTGCTGGTAAACAGTATCAACATAAAAATAACTCCTGATCTCTCGTTGAAGAAGCAGCTCAATCTTTTGAGACCCAAAGGTGATTGATATCTGAGGTCTCTTTCAGCTCTAAGGCGTTACTTCCTGGTACGTAAAATAAACAAAACCCATTTTATTCTTAATATAGTGAAAAAGCAGTATATTTTCTGTAGCACCTGTCTGATATTTGGGGGAATTAGATAGTTCCATTTAAAAAAGAATTCATGTGAAGTTCAAAGATTATTTTTCTTTAAACATGTGTATATTTTGACAAGAGCCTGAAGAAACTAGTTTTCTGAGTTTTAAAAACATTTGGCAGGCCACTCTTAGGCCTGTGTACTCGTCTTCATGCCTAATTTTGGCAGTGGGAACTTAGGTGTATTTTCAGCCCCACATAGGCTTTTCTTGGGCTTCTGTCCTCTGGGCCAGGAATGGAGCTAGGTGCCAGGGCAAGAGGGCAGATGTCAGACATCTGTTTGAAGAGCTCAGGTCTGAGGAACAAAATATATAAAGTGTGGTAACGTGTTAAAGAGCTTATTTTAGAAGTATTTTCAGGTTGCACAGGGGATTAACTCCTTTTAGGAGACAAAGTTAGGAAAGACTTAATATTCTTGAGCTAGATTAGTTTAGAGATGTTCTAGTTTTTATCGTTTTTTTTTTTTTTTTTTTTTAGGAGAATGGTATATCATAACTATGTCTAAATTAATGAGATCGCCCATCATTTCAAAACTCAGATTTTATTTTTAAATTCTTTTCAGTCAAACTTAGGAAACTCATATCATTTGTAATTTGATCTTTTGCTAAATCAAATTATCATCTCTGGTACTTCTAATCAACATTAGTTTGGTGTTATAGATATACATAAAAGCAATACACTTATTCCTCCTTGATTTATGGGAAACTTTTATTGTGCATTAATCTCCAACCACCAGAAAACTAGCATAAAGTTTCTTTAAATAGCATTTGCCTTGAATATAAATTGGCTATATAATTTTGAAATTAGAAGTTTTTCTGATGTGTGCATTGATAAAGCTTAGCTTTATGTTCCCCATGTGCAGAATGAAAGCCTGTTTTTCAGGCTCACAAGGTAATATTGAAGTAAGATGATAGAATCACCAGGTCGAAATGGTTCCAAACAAATCATGGAGAAGAAGCACTTTTCATCTTAGGAATCTTGTAGTTGAGTTGAGATTCTCACATTTTTCAGCCCTGACACTGACACTTTTATGTATCAACTGGTATTAAAAAACTTATTTTTTCCCCATGATAACGTCTCAAGCACCATTTTCTCTAATGTTACTAATTCCTCTTACATATTTCCATGTGTTGTGGGGAAGGGGCAAAGCAAACCATCACAGACAAGGCTTTGTGCTTATTGTAGAGGAGTGAACATTTGTTTCATGTTTTACTCAAACTTCTATGTTTCTTGGTTACTTCAGCAACATGCAAAGAATTGAAAATCTGCCCTGGATCTTAGATGAGACAGTTTTGGAGGGATGTTCATTTTCAGTGTGTTCTGTTGGTGTCAGACTAAATTGGGCCTTGAGTTTACTTAATCCTCAGGTGGCCTACCACCTCACAGATGGTTGGTCAGGGTTTATCTGAAACAAAAGAAAGATTCTTTCTTGGAAGAAGGAATTTGATTTTAATTTGATGCAGGTTGGGTGTAGCTACCAATTACACAGATTATGTATTGGTGATAATGTGTTAGATAAAGGAAGTGGTAAATTCTTTAAAAAGAAAGAAAGCGTTATTTTTTTGATGCCTGTTCTGGACCAAACACTTTGCTCGGGTGTCATATATATTATGTCATTTAGTTTTCCCAGGTGCTTCATACACTGTCATTTACTCTTTCCAGTAATAACAGGGCAGTTGTTAGCCACATTTTAAAACTTCGGAGAAGTTACTTAAAATACACAGCAACTACTAAGTAGTAAAATTTAGATTCAAAATCAGGTTCCCTGACTTGATCCTTTCTGCTTTATACACCACAGAGCTTCAAAATCTTGTGGAATGTTGGCTCTGAAAGGCAGAGTAAGTCTGATTTGTTAAAGATTCACTTCTGTAAGTTGGTTAAAAGTTTGGTTTACTTTTTTAAAAAAAGTTTTCCCTAAGGGATTACCTTAGCCAGTTTTCAGTAGGGATTCAAGACCTTTTTTAAGTTTGTGTATAATCAATCACCTGCTTTTATTGGCCAATTTTGTGTTGTTTTCCAGTGTTCTCTTAGGATATTACTCTCTTAAGTTTTTAATTCACCTAATGTATGAAGTTAACCACATCTACTGGAAATTATCCTCTTATGACTTACGAAACAAAGAACGGTATTAGTGGAGAATATGCAGCATAGATGCTGAGAGCATGGAATTAGAGAATGAGATCATTTATTAGGTGTCTGTGTGCTATATGTGATGGCGACTATTGAGATATAGAGAAGAAAGCCCCTGGCCAGCCTTAGTGCCTTAATGCAGTGGGTAACATCAGAAAGTAACCCAAAAGGGTATGTTAAGTACAAAGTTGGAGCTTTAAATAGGCTGCTGTGCTACATGAGGTGGAATTCGGGTGATGGCAGTGGGGAGAGTTGTCAAGAATGTCCTCTAGGGGAGAAACTGTGTTAGTTTCCAGAACTTAAAGGGCATGCGTGAATTGGAAGGATATTACGGGTAGAGGGAATAACACATAAAAAGATGAAGAAGCAGGATATCCTCATTGAGAGGACTCCAGGTAGTGAGTATGATGGGAGTCGGCACTGCAGACCCATGAACAGTAAGGAATAAACTGATGAAGATGGTAGGGACTGCCACATCTAAAAGGGCTTGGTGAGCCTTATTAACAAGAGTTGGCTTTATCCGGAAGACAGAGGGGGAAGCTACCTAACCTGATATGGACTTTAGAGAGATTGCCTTAGCAGTAGAATGGAAGATGAATCAAAGGCTGGTGAGACCAGAGAGATCCTAAGGTCATGGTTTCAGTAATCCTGGCAAGAAATGATTGAAGGCCTGTCCTGGGATGGATGGAGAAGGGAGAGAATGCCATCAAGAGGGCTTTAGGAAGTAAGAAAGTAAGCGCCTAGAATAGCTTTTATTGTTTAAGTTGGATGCCTGGGTATGTTGTGAATATGGGAAGAGGCGGATTTTGAGATTGATGGTTAAAATTAAGTTTTAGAAACTGGTTCATGTTCTTCTGTAAAGTAGAGTGCGATAACAGTATGAACCTCACAGGGTTATTATGAGGATTAAATGAGTAGATACAGGGCAGTACATTGATCGGTAAAAATAATAATATTGTTTTTGATTATAATAATATTGATAATAATATTGATAATAATATTGATTATTAATGACCTTGTTAGGTAGAGATGCCTGAAGGATACTAAGTGGGCAAATGCAGAAAGAAGCTAAATATATGGGAAATTGTGGAGAGAGTGCTGGCTTGGATGTGTGGACTTTGTACATAACTGTGTATAGGTGGCAGTTTAAACAGTGGACAGATCATCTAGGGAGAATATATGATGATGAAATAGAACAGGGCCAAGTTTAGGACCCTCATGATGGCTAGCTAGCATTTAAAGATATAGAAGAAGAAGACCCAGAGAAGAAATAACCAGACAGGAAGAGGGAAAACTAGGAAGAGCTGTGTTGGAGAAACCAAAGAAAGATGGAGGATGGAGTCATCATCATCGGATGCCATAAAGAGGGCCTACAGGGAAAGGACGGAATGATGTAGCTTGTAATATTGGTCATCGTGGGAACAGTTTTACTGATGGAGTCAAAAGGCTTGTCCTGAGGTAGATGGAGAAGGGAGAGAATGCCATCGAGAGGTGTTTAGGAAGTAAGAAAGGAAGCACCTAGAAAAAACTTTGATTCTTTTAGTTAGGTACCTGGATATGTTGTGGTGAATATGGGAAGAGATAAATCTTGAGATGAGTGGCTAAAGTTAAATTTTAAGGATAGCTTCCTGTTGATGAATTGAAGAGTATGAAGAGTTTGAATTTCTTCATGGTAAAAATGAAAATTAAATATTCATCTGGCATATCCACTTGAATTGTTTTTCACATAGCTAGCACCACAGGAAAATGGTATGGGGAAGGCATGATCTGGACTAAAATCTTAACTTGTTCGCAGGGTTCTGCTTCAGAAACTGCAATCCCCTCGGGCAGGAATGTACCCAAGCCTGGCTTCTCCAGTTTGAGGAAGACACCAGGTCCAAAAGCCAAAGTGGGACCTTCTGTTTCCTGTTTGAGGCGGAATATTGACAGCAGAAATATTAATTCTGATCGAGCTTTATCTTCTCAAAGGATCAGGCGTGTATCCAATTCTGGTAAGAATAAAATAATTCTTTTGTGCTTTATAGCAGTTTATGAGTTATTCTAATGTAAAATTAAATATGTCAGAAAGCAGAAAGACAGGTTTTGGTTTCAGAACTAACCATTCTGTCATTAAAGCACTGAGCTGTTTGTGGACATACCTTATACACAGGGAAGGTAGAAAAAGAAGCCGAAGACACAGCCCTTTGAGCCATGTAAAGGCTTTTTGGGGAAAGAGATATGTGCATAGACCAACTTATAAACTATTCAGAAGCACGCATGTATGAATATACAGTTGGATACCTGTTATATATGAATTATTTCATTTTTAAATTAAAAAATGGTTAACTGCTACATAAAACTTAAGTGTTATAAACTAAATTCATAGTGTGCCCTCACCACATATGAAGAGATTAGTTTTGTCTTGAATTTTACTGGAAGAAGTAGAAATCTTCAGGGATAAAAGGGTGACTAAAAAAGTTGAACTTTTCTAATAAGAACTTTTATTTATACTGGTTTTTATTTTAGAAGTAGCAATTTAAAATCATATTAGGTTTATGAAATTTGAGAACTTCAAGAGTAGCTGTTAAGTGTCTTACTAAATTTGTCAAGTGTACAGATTTCTCTGTGTTAAAAATCAGAACAGGAAATGGAAAAGTCGGCCTGTTTCATAGGGACTAAGACAAAAAGCCTGCTAGCCATTCCAGCTGATGAGAATGCTCTGTAGGGAACACCCTTGTTTAAACAGGTACAACCTTGAGCAAATTAAAACCATGTCATAAATATTTAGGAATAAGTTCCCTGATAAAAATAGTGACTACTATTGAATGGTTAAAAAAAAAAAAAAAGTGCCTCTAGCATTTTGTGTCCATACATATGAGAACATTTTACAGAAACAACAAAGCCAACCAAATCCCAGAGGATCTCTTTACCTCTCCACACCTTGGTATTTTAGGCTTTATTTTCCAATCCTATTATGAAGCCTTCTGTGTGAGAGGCCTATAATGTGCAGAAGTGTTTTAAAGGCAATTTATTTAGTTTCAGGCCTGACATCAAGGTCCGGAGGTTCCGAGGTGCAGACCCAGGAAGAAGTATGGGTGGAGGAAGAGGGATTAGCAGGACATTTCCATTTCCATCCCCAGAGTTGCTAAGTGGGGAAGAGGAATTCGTCAGCTTATAGTGTTCATCCTTTGAGAGAAAAGCAGAAGAGAAGCTAAAAGTATTGGGAAAAGGAAGGATCCTTATTTTGGTCATTGCCACAGTCGGGGAGTTGAGGCGTAAAAGTGAGATCAAAGCTTTGCTTTGTACCTTTGCTGCTGCCAGACAGGGCTCACGGTGTTTTCCAGACGATGGGGAGCTCCTTTCCTGCTTGGTTGTTAGGGTCTCCAAGCCTGACCAGGAGTTAGGAGCCCTGTGTTCCATTATTGCTCTGGCACCAAAGAACTGCCTGAGCAAATCGTTTACCCTTCCTGGCCTTTGCATCGGAAGTATGAGTGTTTGAGAATGTAAAGGCCCTGTCAGTTTTTGCAGTCCTTAACTTTCTAGGGGAAATTTGGAGCTCACCTCATGAGTGGTGGCTGGACCACATGATGCTGCAATCTCGGAAAAACTGAAGTGCACATACTTTTAAGAAATTGGGTCGATACTCAGGATATATTTTAAAAGATGAGATTCTTTATATAGGTGATCAGTTTTTTCAAAGAGTAAAGCATTTTTTAAGTCCCTTTACTGTATACTATCTAATATCATACCTTAAAGAGAGAAAAGTAGGTCTGTTTAATCTTAATGAAAAGATGGGGAAATTTATTAAGCTTTTTTTTTTCAACTTGTATAAATAAGCTTGATAACTAAGTTATGCATTCAGAGTTTTCAATCTGAGTTAAAAACTAGTGGTTTTCCATATATAAGTGGGAAGAAATGAAGGTAAACAGTAGTTTTATGAATTTGCATTTGAGTTTTATATTTTAACTGTTGAAAGACAGACTTGATTATGCTGTTTGAGTTTTTAAAAAATTAACAGCACCTAACTTGTTTGGATGCTCTCAATAAGTTGAGAAGTATTTGTTGTGGGGGACAGGAAACTTAATCACCACGGTTAAAAGTCGAACAGAAAATCAAGCAGGAAAAACAGTGTGCCTTTAGATCATTGAGAGCCTGTTGTCATTTATTGTACAATGAAGTGTTTGTGTATTAGAAAATTGAAACCACATGGATATCCTCTGTACTCATACAAAGTCACTCCGCTGAAAGGTAAGCAGCAGGAATGTTCCAGCCGACCTGGGGTTTTCAATAAATCCTTTCAGAGAACTAAGTAGAAAACCAGAGCTGGAGTTTAGCCATTTTCTTGAAGCTTTAAAGTGAATATAAGAAAGAATTGTAATGAAACACAGTAGAGCTCTTCCATTTGTCAAAACCTGGAAATTTGTATGAAACCAGATTATGTGATTATAACAAACCAAATCCAAAGTATCTTTGCTTCTTTGGGGTATTTTATCAAGTAAGATGAGATATTGAGGAAGACTATTTCTAATGATAATTACAGTGCCAAGGACAGCAGCTCACACTTATTAAATACTTACCAAGTTCCAGGCTCTGTCTTAATCATTGCACCTATAAACTCACTTAATCCTCACCATGGTTTTGTGAGGCTTCTCCCCATTTTATGGATGGGGAAACCATCACAGAGAAGTTAAATAATTTTTCAAGGTTATGTAGCAAGGAAGCGGCAGAGGTGGGATTCACACAAGGCAGTAGGGCTGTGGAGTCCGTGCTCTTAACCTTCACATTATTAGTCTAAAGAAACACTGTTAGTATGATCATGAGTTTTGAAAAGTTGAAATTCTTATGCTAAGCTGAGTGGTTTAGGAACTGTGGCATTTATCTTTTTGGGCCATTGGCTTAAAGTTCTAAATCAGTTTATCATTATGTAAATGATTTTACTGGATTATTGCAAATTAATGCTGCTGAATAAATGACTGCTTAGTAAATACTTCATGATCAAGTCAGGCATCTTTGGAGACCTGCCTGCCACCTGTTTTCAGAAGTGATACCAGTTTTTACAAGGTTTCATGTTATAAATGCGTGTGTTCCTTCAGACAGACATGTAATTGCCCGTCCAGTGACCAGCCTGAGCCAGGCAAGATTACTGAAACAGTACAGAATACACTCCCTGCTCTGTGCATCCTCTAAGCGACCCTGGGAGGGCAAATGCGTTTATGCAACCACAGAGCAGCACAAAGAGATGTAGAGGGTGTGGAGAAGGTAGGAAAAAGGCCCCTAAGTGCTTTAAGACTTTGGAGAAAAGAACTTTCAGGGGCTGGTCGGGAGCCTAAAGAAAGGCCTTGTGATGGTCTTTTTCTTCCAGAAAAAAAGAGAAATAACACTTCAGAAGGGTACACCTTTGTTTAATTCAGTTTATTGTGGGTTAATAAAATAAATTCCTCTCAAACCAGCAGTACATCCCAAACTTGTAATGACTTGCCTATCCTGTAGGTTTCTCTTCTTGCTGTTTCCTTCTTAGTTGTTTTGTAAACTGATTTTTTGTTTGTTTAGTGTTAAAAGGAATTTAAAATCTTTTCAATTTACTTTATATCGTTTTTAGCCTTTTCTAGGCAAGAGTTTGACAGAGATAGCAAGCAAAATTATGAGAAATTTATTCACATGCTCGCATAAATTCATTATTAAAAACCAGAATTTATCACTTAATACTTATTCTAAAAGCCAACTTTAATGTATTGCTCATAGATGTTTCTGTATTTGTATGTAATTAAAACACTTTTTAAAGAATACATCTCAAAGTTTCATTCCATAAAAATCATAAAATCTTTCCATAAAAATGTGCCAAGCACTGTTCTAACCTTTCTAAACATGTCATTTCACTTAATTCTCATGGTTCATGAGGTATAGATACTATGATAATCCCCATTCTACAACTGAGGAACTTGAAGTTTTGAAATCTTAAGTAACTTGCCCAAAGTTACCCAATTAATAATTGCTGGAGACAAGAAGCAAACAGGCAGTCTGGTCCTGGGGTCTCTACTCTAAACCTCAGTTACATATATACAATATTCCAGACTCGCTCACTTATTCCTTTAACAAGCAGCTGTCAAATGCCTAGTGTGCTGGGAGCTGTTATAAGTGCTAGGAGCTCAGAGGGCACAAAAGACAAATTCTTGCCCTCGCGGAGCTTGAATTCTAGTAAGGCAAGTCAGAAAATAAACTAAATACAATGTTTAGTATGTAAGATTATGGTAAGTATGGTAAGAGCTGAGGAGAACAACAAAGCCATGAAGGAAGTTAGATTTTTAAATAGGGTAGTCAGGAAATCCTCACTGAGCAGGTAACAATTGAGCCAATACCTGAAGGAAGAGGAGGAGGGAAACATTTGGGTAGCAGATGAAAAGACTTTCCAGGCAGAGGGAACAGCAAGTGCAAAGTCAAGGTGAGGCAATGTGGTTGGGGGGAGGGGAGCGCGTAGAAGAGTGAGCTGCCCCGCGTGTCTGGTGGGGGATGGGGAGTGGGGCGGAGGACCCCAAGCAGCACGTGGTAGGGACCTGGGAGACAGTGTCTTCCTTACTGACGTCATCACTAAATTCTCGATAATTTTGCAGGTATTCCATGCAGTTTTTCTCACTTGACAAGTAATTCTGGAGAAGATTGGTTTATGGAATGATTCATAAACTATGCTTAATATGTCACTATGCAGTCTCTCTCGTCTTTGTATTCAAGAAATATTTTGAGTGCCTGCAATGTTGCTGGGCAGTCTACTAGATTCTGGGAATACAAACCTGATTAATGCCCTTATAATGAGCTTGCTAGTTGGAGAGTGAGGGGAAAAGGGCTGTTTAAGCAAATCATTTGATTGCAAATTCTTCATTCTTCAAAATCCTGCTGAACTGTTCTGGCTTCTGTGACATTTTCATTTATTATGCTGTACTGTAATTATTTTCTTACGTATCTGTCTCCTACAAAACTGTGAGATCCGTAAGGATGGAGTTCAGGTCTTAGTGACTTTTGTAGTTCCCAGCGCTCAACACAGTGTACCTATTACACAACAGGTGTTTAAAAATGTTGTCTGACTTGATTTGAGTGGAGACTTGTATGAAGTACTTACTGTGTCTTCACAGTAAAGGGAACACCGCTAACTCAGCCTGAGGGAAGATTGGGGAAGAGCGGCCATGTTTGAACTGGCCTTGGAATGTTACTGTGGGAATTCGCCAGGCATGGAAGGTTTCTGCCATTCCCAAGGGTGCAGTTGTAGAGTTGTGAAAGAATACGGTGTGTTTGGGGAGAGTGAGCATACTTGAGCAGACGGTGTGTTGGAGTAAATGATAGAAGAGCCCCAAGGGAGGATAAAGCAGATCCGTTCTTAGTCTAGACACAAACTTGTAAGAATCATATCAGTATATGGGAATCAAAAGCAGAGTGAAAATATTAAAAGTGTTTTGAGAAAGAGGGTCTAGTGGTCTCTGTTGGTGGTAAATAGTCCTAAGTGTCTCCTCAGCTTTCTCGTTCCTGTCACCATGAAGCGAAACAGGGAATAGAGTAGCAAGAAGAGGTGGTCAGGAGGAGAATGATGAGTCCAGTTTGGGTCATGTTGAATCGAAGAGACTAAAGACTGAGAAGCATCTCAAAGGGAGGTGTGCATCTTTGAAGTTAGGGCAGTAAAAATGTGTAGAGGGTAAGGAAGCCTCTGGGAAAAGAGCCAATAAAGATAGGACCTACAGAGAGGGATGACTGACAGCCAGGTGATGGAAGCACTGGAATGGATCCAGTGCTCAGGTAAATAAGTCTTTGAAATAAGGGAATGCAGCTGTGTGTAGTTACAGATCCACCTGGAGCTTAAATAGGGATTTTAAGAGTCAAGATTCAGAGTAGCCGCTGTGGAATGGGCTGGGCCTCTTCCTCCTGTATTTTCCATCTCTTAGAAAGTTAGGTGATTTCTTTCAGGTGAGTTTGCAGATTTTATTGATTTGCTTAGTTTTGTAATCTTAGAAAAGAAAATATGATGTTCAATGATCTCATTGCTCAAAGCAGCTCTGCTCATGAACCTTGGCTTCTAGTGAGCTGGGAGGCTCACCATGTGCCTCCCTTGTTCTTTGTAGGAATTCTCAGGGTGAGTGCCAAGTGAGCTCATTCATGACCAGGTAAATAAATTTCCTGATGCACACATGAAGACCCTTGCTCATCTTCTTTGGTAGCTGGGGAAAAGATGCAGCCCTCTCAGTCTCTGGTTAATTACACTTAGTTGAAGGGCACATGTTCCCATGCCCATGACTGAGAGAGTTATTTCTAATTTCCACCTGAAGCAGCAGACATCTTGTGAACGTACTTGCAGAGGCAGGTACTGACAGCATCACCACGAACACTGTGCTTCTGTGCAGTTCAAGTCACCATGAGAACCTTGCTTTGTGGGATGTTCTTGTTTATCAGTCAAATTACCTCCCTCTTAAGACTTGTTATGTTTTTGTTGTGGCTAACGTGTACTGCTATGATTTTTTTAAGTTTTCTCTTGAATTGAAGCAAATGGTGATGATTATGCAGAGTGCAGTTTTTTGTACCCTACTCGTATAATGCCTTGGCTAAATCAAGAATGTGAAATACTAAAGTCACATTCCGCAATATATAAATGTAGCATGTTACTGAAATGTTGTATCTTGGAAGATAATTCATTCACTTGACAGACAGTTTGATAGTATATACTGTACAAGTCATACTCCAGACTCTGAGGAATCATGGAATGAGTAAGACATGGTTCTTGCCCCAAAGGTATTTTATCAGCTAAATAGGGGAGATGATGAGCTTATCTTTCATCACATCTGCCTTTATAATACTTAAAAAAAAAAAAAAAAACTGTAGGATTTCAGAAGAGGGTAGATTACCAATACAAAAGTTTGCTGAAGTTCTTTATTGTTATAATGTAGGAAATTCTATAATGTAATAGAGGTGTACACCCTTAAGTACATAAGGACTAGTCTTGGTCTGGTGTTGATGCTTTCTGCTATTTAATTTTTGCCACTGAGACCCAAGAAATAAAAATAGGAAGACTTTATGTGGATTGAGGTATTTTTCAGGACTTAGCTGATACACGAGGAAATAGAAATGAAGGGGCAGTTAGGGTTCAGAGTATGGAATGTAAAGGCGGAGGACAGTCAGTACAGATGTGTGGAAATATGGAGGAGGGTAGGTGGGCAGTGAGGACTCAGTACACTGATATTCTGGCGGTCACAAAGAAAAGCAGTCCAAACGGAGCTCAGGTCTGTCTGTGTCAGTGAGGGGACATGAGGGCATTGCCACAAGTGAGGTAAACCTTATTCGACTTCTCTCCTATCTTGAATTTAACTAGTTAATTTGGATAGCTCATGAAGTTTCCAGCGTCCCCCTCTCAGTAGACTATTTGAAAAGTGAAGTACTTTAAGTGAAAAGTAGGAAGGAAGAAAAAATTACCCTTAACCTCATCAATGCCAAATAGTTTTTAACTTCATAGTTTATAACTATTCATTCCTTTTTTTACATATTCTCGTGTACATATACTTATATATGGGAACTTATATATTTGAGACCCCATACCTAACAGTCAGATAGTTGATTGAATTCTTTTCATTTAAAAGTTATGGTACCTATTTTCCTAAATTCTTAAATTCATTTTTAAAAATTTTTTTATTTTTTAAGCGAGGTAACTCTTCATTAACCTCACATATTGCAAGGACCTTGTCAGCTTACAATCCCTTATTTTTTTAATTTTTTATGCCTATTGCACCTGGTCTTCCTGGGTGGTCTCCCATCCAAGTACTAAACAGGACTGACCCTGCTTAGCTTCCGAGATCAGACGGGATTGGGCTTGTTCAGGGTATCATGGCCATAGAATAAATTCTTAAATATTCTTTAATACGATTTTAATAGCTGTATAATATTTCATCATCTGTGTTATGATTTATTTCTTCAGATTTCTTTAAACATTAGGTTGTTTCTAGTATATTTTAGTATATTAAACGACACTGCACTGAAGAATTTTGTTCATAAGTACATAAACTAGTCAGATAAATTCCTTGGATACATTCCTTTCCATGGAATAAGAAGGCATAGTGTTTTTGTTTTTTTTTTTTAAGGCTTTCGATACACGTTGCCAAGTTGCCCTTCAAAACAGCATACAAGTGTGGGTCCTACTCTCAGTGTATGAGTGTTTCCCAACATCCTGGCCGGTATTTTCACATTTCTAACACTCTTGCCAAATATTCCCTATTTATGAAAGTGCAGAATGTTATCTTATTTTAATTGGAATATGCTTGGCACTCAGGTATTTGCTGAATAAATGTAGATTCTGTGATCTAAGTGCTGAGCGAGGTACAGAAGTGAATACCAGAGCAAAACATGCCCTCCCTGAAGTTTAAGATTCTCAGCAGTAGAGACTGGTATTACATACGGTTAAGCATACATAGGATGTTGATATATTTTCCCTTTTCCTTTTATAGCGTTACATAATCAACGAACAGAAAGGGATATGAAAACGTCGGGGCGTGTGTGCGGGGTGGGGGTGTGGGAGGAGGGATGGAGGAGGAGGGAGGGAGAAGGAGGAGAAGAATTTTGGTTAACGTGTCCAGGGAAAGGTGGCTTTTGAGTAAAGGGCTGAGGGAGCCAGCCATATGAATAGCTGGATGAAAACTGTACCAGTCAGAGTGAACAGCAAGTGAAAAGGCCTTGAGGTAGAGATTGATTAATAATGTGTTCTAGGAATAACAAGGAATAAAATGGGGAAGAGCGAAGTAGATGAAGTCTGACAGGTAGTGGAGAGCCAGATCATGTATGGTCTTTGGACTTTGGCTTGTAACTAAAGTGACTTTAATTTTAACAGGGTCACTCTGATTGCTGTGCAAAGAATATATTGAATGGGGGCGAGGACAAGATCAGGGAGCTCAATGAGGAGGCACTGCTATAATCATGGCGGGAGATTGTGCCTTCTGGAATCAGGGTTATAGCAGTGGGTGTGGTCAGATTCTGGATATATGTATCAAAGGTAAAGCCAGCAGGATTTGCCTAGATGAGATGAGAAGGGTGAGAGCAATAGAGAGGAGTCAGAGATGACTATACACCTTTTGGTGTGAACTTTTGGAAGGATGATGTTTCCATTTACTAAAATGGGCATGGAGATACAGGTGTTGGGAGGTGAATGTCAGGAATTCACTTAGAGATGTTAAGTTGAGATGAATAATCTATAATAAGTGAAGGTGTAGAATAGAAGTCTAGAGTACGTAGGAGAAGTCTGGTCTGGGGATATAAATTTGGGATTCATCAACATTTAGATGGTATTTAAAGCCACTAGACTAGATGAGATCACCAAGAGTAAGTGTAGGAAGGGGACCTCCCTGGATACTACACCGTACCTCTGGGGTACTCCTAAGCTTGCAGGGGCTGGGAAGATGAGGAAGAATCACAAAGGAGACCAGGAATGGCAGGAAGGTAGGAGGAAGGAAGTCAGTCAAGAATGGTGTCTGGAAGCCAAGTAAAAAACGTGTTTCAAGGAAAAGGAATTAACGGCATCAAATGATGCTGACAAGGGAATATGATAGTTAAGAACCCAATGTAGTTTAAACCAGAAGGTTATGTGTTTATTTAACAGCAAGTCTAGAGGTAGGCAGCTCCAGGTTTGGTGATTTGATAATGTCATCTTTGTGTCCTTTCAATCCTCTTGCCTCAGCATGTTGCTTTAGTCAGTGACTTTTCAGTTAAAATATGGTCGCTAAGAGTTCCAAGTGTTAAGCCCTGCTGCTGCTGTGTACAGAGGCTGGCAGTGGAAGACAGTGCCCGTGTGCCACCACAGGACGTCTTCCTCACCTGCCTGTCTACGTCTGTCAGGGAAGAAGTGTCTTATCGAACACCTTAACCCCTAGTGCTCTTATCTTTAAGTCTTATTGGCACAGATTGGATCACATGGTCACTCCTAACTTGAAGAAAAGCTGGGAATGCAAGTATTTGACTTTTTAAATCTTTCTTTAGGATGTGAGCAATGGAAGCGAGGATTAGGAATGAGAGCTCAAAACCAGGAAATACGTTACACACAGGTTAAATTTAAAAAAAAAAACAAACCTATTGATTATTTTTCTTTTGTTTAGTGCTTTTGATCACTTATATTTTGGGCATATGATTCTTTTTTGTTGATTTGATATCATCTGTTATCCTTCATTCTGTATTTTACTCTCTGCCTTTTTATTTTGTATATGGTGATTTTTAAAATTTTTCTATTTTTATATTGTCAAATATATCTTTTCCTTTAATTTTTACCATGTTTTTATGTTTAACAAGACCTTCTCTACTGAAAAAGACTGATCTACATTTAATTATTATGGTTAATATGTATGGTTTTGTTTCAACAACCCTTTACTCTTTAACCCAATTTTAATTTTTTTCGATAGCGAGAACTAGTAGCCTATATTTATAGGTCACTTACTATCTATCAGGTGCTGTTCTAAACATTTAAAAAATATAAACTATCACAAGAACTGATGAAGTTAGTACCATTATAATCACTTCCATTCTTAGATATGAGGAAATAGAGACTCAAAATGGTTAAGTAACCTGTGTGGTGGAGCCACCTAAGCAGTTAGGCTCTAAGTTGTCGACTTTTAACCGTCTTCAAAATTTGCTTCTTAAATTTTAATTTTTTTAAAGTTCAGATATCTTAATACCACAAATAAATGTCTTCACTGATTTGAAATATCTCCCTATCCTATTCTGAATCTTTATATTTTTGAGACTTATATACCAGTTAATTATCTGTCAATATAGTTTTATGCCAGGAATAAACAGTTTTATTATTTTATGATAACTAGTAGCACAAGTTCATTCCCCTTATTTTTTTAACTTTTAAAAATTGTGATAAAATATATATTACATAAAATTTACCATTTTAACCATTTTAAGTGTACTGTTCAGCAGTATTATGGGCATTCACACAGTTCTACAGCCATCACCACTGTCTTAGCTCTAGAAATTTTCATCTTCCTCAACTAAAGCTCTTTATCCATTAAACACTAACTCCCCATTCTCTCCTTCTCCCAGCCCCTGGCAACCACCATTCTACTTTCTGTCTCTGAATTTGACTATTCTAGGTATGTCATATAAGAGGAATCATGGAATATTTGTCATTTTGTGACTGGCTTATTTCACTTATCATAATGTCTTCAGGGTTCATCCATGTGGTGGCATATGTCAGAATTTCCTTTTTTAAGAATGAATAACATTTCGTTGTATATATGTGCCACATTTTGTTTATCTAATCATGTGTTCATGGGCACTTGGGTTGCTTGCACCTTTTGGCCATTGTGAATAATGCTGTGAGACATGGGTGTACAAATATTTCTCGGAGATTCTGCTTTCAGTTCTTTTAGGTAGATACACAGAAGTGAAATTGCTGGATCATATGGTAATTCTACTTTAATTTTTTTAGTATCCACTGTACCATTTTCCACATCAACCGCACCATTTTACTTTTCTACCACCAATGCACAGGGTTCCAATTTCTCCATATCATTACTGACATTTGTTATTTTCTGTTTTGTTTTTGTAATAGCCATCCTAATAGGTGTGAAGTGGTATCTTATTGTGGTTTTGATTTGCATTTCCCTAATGACTATTGATGTTGAGCATATTTTCATGTGCTTGTTGGCCTTAGTGTATCTTCTTTGCAGAAAGGTCTATTAAAGTCCATTGCCCATTATTAAATCAGATTCTGTTTTGGGTTGTTGAATTGTAGTCCTCTTTATTTTTATGCTCCAGAATTTTTTGGCTTTTCTTATTCTAGACTAATTTAAATTGTTTTTAAAAATTCTCTAATTCCCCCTTTGAATATAATCTTGTGGATTTATTGAGAATAGCATTCAATTAATATATTCAGGGAAGAATTAACGTGTATGTCCACCTATTCAGATAATTTATGCTCCTCATTTTTGTAATTTTTCCATAATACTAGCAATTTTCAATAAGTTTATAGAAGTAATGTTTGTTAAATGTACATGTTTATATGACTACTACTTGTTGCTGAAGTAAAGGATCTTTTTTCTATTTTTTCCTGGTACATTGGAAAGCTGTCGATTATTGTACAGTATGTATTTTATATTGTATCAGGTTTATTTAAATAATTTTTAGACAAAAATACTCTAGCATTAAGGCAAATTTTTTAATATCTACCTTATGAGAAAATTTGGTCCTTTTGAATTGAGAGTGAACCTGCAGCCACAGTTTCATGTATGTATATTTTATTTCTCCCATAAGTTGTAATTTTTTTATCCCTTTGGGTAGACTTTAATTTTATAATAATAATTCCTAGTTAACGTAGGTAATTACTCCAAAGTTACTTTCTCTATATTGTCGTCTTTAAAGAACCCAAGTTATAATTATAGCTATAAACATATTCTCATTTTTTTGTATTTTACCTGTCTATTTGGAATTTTCTCTTCTTGACTCTAGTAGTTAATGGCTCTGCCACTTGCTAGCCTTATTAATAATTTTATTTTATAGACCAATATAATTATATTTTAAACTATATATATTAATAGGTAGCGTATATATTACAGACTGACCTCAGTAGTCTCCTTTTCATTGTCTAGTTAAAACTCCCACTGTCTCTAGCCCTGGCAGGTACACTGGCCTCCTAAATTGTTTCCCTGATTTCAAACTCTTCCCTTCAGTCAGTTCTGCACACTGCTATCACATGATCAGGTTCTGATGCAAATGCTAAGAAAGCTGCAGTGCCCCTCCCTGTCCATATCTCCACCACACCCCACTGCCAACAATTTAGGTCTAAAGTTCTTAGGTTGGCATTTAATACCGTCTTTAACTATTTAACGCTAACTGTGAACTGTCCTCCTCTCCAGCCTCATTTTCTTCTTCCCCATGACACCCTTGCTGCTCCTGAGCAATGCAAATCACAGGACAAAATATTTCAGTGTGATGAGGCAGTGTGTTCTCTAGTAGTTTGTTACTGAAAACTTTTGGTAGTGATTTCTGTAGTAAGATGTCAGGTGTTTTTAGCACCCTATACATTTGAGCTTTGTGATTACTTACAGTTACCGTACTGTGTAAGCAAGTAAATACTTGTGTAACACAACCCCTTATGTGAATCCATTGTCCAGATTTTTATTAAGATGATCCGTGTCTTCTAATATAGATAATATAGTAGTCACGTTTTTAAAAACTAATAGAAAGGTCTTCAAAACCCATAATTTCATCACATGTAAAAAAATGGCAAGTCATTTTTTCAGCAGTGCATGAAAAATAAAGCTGAATTCATTCTTGAGAGTTCAGAGATGAGAATGTGCTTTGACTGATAGGTGTTTCCATGGCTTTGGAAACTTCTCACGTTACTTTGAATGTGTTTTGTGAGCAGTGTGGGACCCACCTTCTTTCTCAGGCCTTTCCTTGAAGAATGGAGAATGCCGAATTGGAGCTGAGAGATTACACATCTGTGAAGGCCCCGGGAGCTTTCTTCTAGAGACTGAATCATTTAATATGTGTCAGAACAAAGGAGTATCATTTAGAAGTTCATTCTTTGGCTTTAATTTCCAATCCTAGGAAATACACCATTATGGTATCATAAAGAATTTTCCAGTAGTAAAGTGACCATTTTCATCAGAGCCATATAAAAACATCAATTTAGGAATTGGATTCTTTAGTTTTTTTTTTTTTTTAAAGTAAAATTAAGAGAGTTAAAGAATACCTAATGCTTACAGATGTAAAGGAATAAAAATGGTTATCGAAATCTAATTATTGATCCAATTTATTCTTTCTTGGTCTCTTTATGTTTTGTCCTAAGTACTTTTTATCTGATTAAATATTTGGCCCCATTGACTTTAACAGTGTTTATTAGTTATAAAAATATGCTGATTGTAAAAAGAAAATGAGCAATATGTAAGTATATAAAGTATGAAGGGAACATTTCTCATTTCTGCTTCTTTGCTTCTCTTTTCTTCCATGTCCCACTGTGCTCTTATCCCATAACAATCCCATAAAATATACTCTTCTGGAATTTTTCAATATATAGATAGTATATTTAAAAAATAGAATAATATTAACACCCATTTTTCACTTAATAAATCTACTGGAGTTTTAGATTTGCGAGGTATTCCTTAATGAGTTTGTTTTTTTTTTTATGACTATATTGTGTTTTATTGCTTTATATGAAGCAGTACAAGTACTTCAGGCCAAATTTGCTATTAAGTTAAACATTGGGACCGCTGGTGAAACAACTACATACCTTGTTCTGTCCCCAGCGTTTTTTTCTACTGCATTTTCTTCTGCATTTTCTTGGAGGTTGGCCTCCAAGCCTGACACTTTTCCCCTTAACTGAGATGCTTTTGTTCCATGGCACAGTAGAGGGAGCATAGGGCTAGTGATAAGTTGCCTGTATTCTAGGCCTCAGTGTCATTGGTTAGGTATGTTTCCCACGTAAGCCATTTAACTACCTAAGTAGTTTTCTCATCTATAAACTGGGGATAGTGATAGTAATAGTAATGTACTGTTAGGATTATTCTGAGTTTCAGAGGAGCTGTTCCTTTGGTGAAGTAGGCATTATTCAGTACCCTCAGTGGCCAACAGTCAAGATTGTGTAATGGTAGAATGAAGAAGACTTTGGCTAGGACTGTAAGTCGCTATTAGGTGGAGGGGGTGGGATGGATAGGGCTGACAGTGCATTTTGTGAGATGGGATAGGGCAGCTCCTTGAGCTTGGGTAAGCTCGCTTCTGGTGCCAGGGTGCGTTGAGATCAGAGAGGGTGCAGATCTGTAGTAATTCTGACGCATGCTGAGAAATGTCTGTAAACCTATGATGCTTTTAGAAACAATACTATGAAACATCCCTCTCTGAAAAATAAGTTAATTTTTTAAACTCATTGATCCTTGACTGCGTTGTGGCTGTGGTCCAGAAATTTTCATCTGATACTTGCCTAACCTTGCTCATTATTTCTGATGATGATGACTTATCAGAATGATTTTGCTGAAGGTGCACCAATTTGTTAAATATATAGTCAAAATCTATTTTTCTAAGGAAATGACACTAGTGGCTAAATGTAAATTAAAAAGTAAAACGGATATTTGAGTATTACTTATTAATTATAGGACTGTAAAGAAAAGCATCTCCTTTTAGTTAATACTGTATGAAGAGCTTATTAATTTTAACAAAGGACAAATAAGCTCATAAAAATTGATTAAGTGTTTAATGCTTCAATGTAGACAATAAGACATTAAATTTATTTACTCCGGCCTTTAAAAAAATTTAATGGCTTTATCACTTTTATTATAATTATACATTAATTTTTTTCCCAGCTCGACTGAGGTATAATTGACAAATTATAAGATATGCAAAGTGTACATTATGGTGATTTGATATATGTATACATTATAAAGAGCTTCCACCATCAAGTTCTCTCTTAGCAAATTTCAGTTACATAATAGTGTTATCAACTGTAGTCACCACGTTTTACATTAGATCCTCAGACTGTATTGACCTGATAGCTGAAAATTTGAACCCTTTCTATTCCCCCCAGCTTACTCGTAACCTGAAAAATTAATTTAGCAAACATTGATTAAATCTTACTCTATGCTAGATGCTTCACTAGGCCCTAAGGAACAGAAGAGAATGAGGTTCTCTTCCTGTTCTCATGTAGAGACTGGCCCGGAGACATTGAAACTGAAGCAAGTATCGGTATGAGTGTAAAGAAGGTGTGGTCCTTTGCACACACAGGAGGATGCCCTGGAAGGGAAGGCTTTACAAAGAGGTCGTGATTCTTAACAGTGCTTTGCATACTTACTGTGTATTCGAATCACTTTGGGATCTTGTTGAAATAGAGACTGTGATTCATAGATCTGGGGTGAGGCCGCAAATGAGTGGCAAGGATTTGAAAGAAACACCTATTGACTTTGTATTCATCAGACAAGATAAAGGACTAGATGGGAAGGAGGCCATTTCATTCACAAAGGCGATTATAAGCAGAATAGAGTCAAATAATCTAGAGATATAAAAATATGGGGTATGTGTGTGCGGGGGTGTGGGTATGTAGAGGGATGGGGGCATGCCAAAGCATAAGAGAGAAGTTGGTAGAAACCAACCCTAGGACTGGCTTTTATGCCTTTAAAATTAAATATTAATTAAGAGTATTAAAATAAAATCATTATCCTGTAGACAATGGAGAATTAGAGAGTTTAGATTGACTCATGACCTTAGTTTTCATGTTCAGATCAACATGATACACTTGGAAAGGATGGAAAGCCAGGACTTTAGGTGTCCAATACAGTTGTTTAGGCAAAATATGAGGGGGTTAATAAGGATTTGTAGGACTTGGCTTGAGAAGAAGAAGACTTCTTTGAAAAAAATGATATGCCTAGTGAATTAGAACAGTAACATCCTGGTGTCAGAGTGAAAAGCAGGTGGTTTGGAGCAGAATGCGTGCTGATGTAGAGTAGAGCAGAGGTGAGGCTGGAAACGGGTAGAACTTTAACGTGGGTGACTTTAAATGCCAGACCTGAGGAGCCTTAAGCTCCTTTTTCTCTTTTAAGATGAGATTTTCGTAGGTGAAAGTACTGGGACAAAGTAATGAACGTCACTTTTCAAACAGATTACTCGCTTATGGTGCCATTAGTAATATGTGGCACTATCATATTCATCTAAGGCCTTTTCGACTCCTGATAGTCTTCGGTTATGTGATATAGCAGCATTGAGAGACTTGGTGCTCGATTAAATGGGAGTCTGGGAGGGGATTCCAATGTTATGAGGCTAGGAAAAAGGAAAAATGGAGCTAAATGAGTCTAAGTAGGTAGGAGTTGTCTAATTGTCCAAGTTGAAACATTCAACAAGAAATTTAAAATGTGAGTGGCATTTGGGATTTAGGAGGAAGATAGGGTTGCAAGTGAGAATTGGGGATTCATCCATGTAGGGAAGAGGTTGGAATGAAGTAAATAAAATAGGTTGTCAAAGGCTTGAACTTGGGAGATGCCCATGTTCAGGAAGCAGGTGTGAGCATCAAGATGGTGTGGGTTCAAAGATACCAGAGAATGTGAAGCATGCATATTTTGTTGATAAGTGGAGCCACTTTTGCTGCAGGAAAGAAAAGTTTGGGCAAAGCTCATCTAAATTAGGCAAATAAGGAATAAAGGTGAAAAGATGACAGGAAAAAAAAGACTACTACTAATAACATAGCACCATCTGGTGTTAGACATGAGGCATTTTTTTAAATGAAGTTTTTCCTCATCAAATTGAATTTTTTTCCTTTTTGGTTGTTTTAAAATTTTCACCTACTTTTCGTATGGTAGCCTAGTGCATGAATGGGCTCAGTTTTTACTTTTTAATCAATAGTATGGAGGGGATGTTATATTAATTTGTTTATTCTTTGATTTCAACTTTGACAAAGCTTCTATCTCATATGGCTCTTCTGATCTATCTCTGTCACAGGAGATGTGAATAAATTACTTGAGGTTACAGGGTTACAGCCACCCTTCTCATATCACCATCCTCTCTACTCTTCGGCTTCTAAATTATCAAAAATAAGTTGATGTGAAGATTTCATCTGAGGTTATATAGTTCTGAATGTTCATTTTATAGTTTGACTCAGTTGTTTGTGCAGGAGTTTGTTTGAGTTTACAAACTTAAAACTTTTGAAATAAAAGCAGTGGCAACTTTTTTTTTTTTTAACCCCAAGGAAAACCTACATCACTGAAAACTGCACAGCAGTCCTGGGTGAATTTACCTAGACCGCTTCCTAAATCCAAGGTGTCCTTGCAAACGTCTGTGCTGCGGAGGGCCGGAAGCACCTCCTCCATTGGCAGCACCCACAGCGATCTGAGCACTTACAGCAACAATCGTGAGTCCACCTTATGTCAGCCTTTGGGGGTGGCTGAATTCTAGTTATAAGAAAAACTAGCGCACTGCAGATAATTGTCAGAATTTTTGATTCTGTGATTTAGGGCAAAATACGCATACTATTTCTTGCTTAGGATTGCTCTAAAAATTTGGCAGGAAAAATATTCTTTCAGTGACAGTCTCTTTGATGGATGTGTTATGAAACACTGAAGCATTTCTGTGTTGAAGGTTGAAGGCACGTGGTATTTTTTTGCATGAAGATTCTAAAGTGCATCATTTGAAGTGGTGATGGTTTTTGGTTTGTTTAAGGAAAGAAAGCAATCCAGCTAGGAGCTTTGGAACCCAAATGGAAATCAGAAAAGATAACTTCAGTTCCATTTACTTTGTAAAAGACTATATTTTGTAGATGTATATTTTATATACTGTGGATGCTAGATTCAGTGCAATATGACTAGTACATATAGTGTAACTTCTAACCTAATTTTAAGTAATTTAAACTCAAGAGAATATTTTTGAAGTTGTCAGTTAATGTGAATTCTGTTTTCTGTGTTGATTCTGTTTTGGCCATTTGCTCTTAAAATTCACACTGCAAACAGAAAAGGCTGCATAAAATAGACGAATTGAGCTATCCCTTTCATTCAAAAGATGCCCTTTAAAAACTACTTGCTGAAAGTGTCACCCTAGAGAGTATGTCAGAATGATAATTGTTGGTGATACAGTCAGCAAATTTATCCCTAGTTAATAATCCTTTGTATTATATTCTTTTTGTTGAAAAAAAAAATATGCATTTTGTCTTAGTATTTGCTCATTTTCTTTTAAATTTCCTCACAAAATACATGGATTAGTTAATTTGAGCATTTTGACATCACGGTAAATGCAGTGAGAGATACAGGATATAAAAGAAATTAGTCTTTATCTGAAAGATAGCTGGAGAAAGAAGATTTATATAGATAACTAGAATGCCAGATAAAATAAGATATAAGGGTGTGGTGGTGAAGAAAGGAGTTCTCTCTTCTTTAAAGAGGGATTAATTTCTTCCTTCTGGTGAGGGGACAGGGACAAGGTGGAGTCATGGTTATTGAGCCATCTGAGTCTAGAGCATTATTACAGGGTTACCATACATTATTTTTTTTTCTGAAGTAACTTATGTTACTCTGATTTTATATATAAGATAATTGAGGCTCAGAGAGGTTGTCACTGGTCCAAGGGCGCTCAGCCAGACAATTCTGTCTGTGACAGAGCTGAGAATGTGTCTGTGAAGGGTAAGGCATTGAATTAATGACTGAATTAATGAGGATGCTTACGAGAGCTCACTTAGCAGCAGTAGCTGGTTTCATATGATAGTAAGTAGCTGTGTACCAGAACTTTAGGAATATTGGAAAATGTTACTGAAAATTAAACAGGATTATTATCTGCTTGTTGTTTGAATTTTGGAGTTGTGGCATGAGATCAGAAGGGTTTGCATGTAACATAATTCTCTCCAGATTTGAAAAGGTAATTCACACATGTATTATTTTAAGGTCATTTCACTTGCAGCTTTGTCTGTTAGCAGTGTGAATTTTGAAAGCAAACGGCCAAAACAGAATCAACAGCATGTTCTGGGAGGACTGTGTAGCGCTGGAATCTGTGACACTTGAAGCAGACACGTTCTGCAGTGCCGCCACCCAGCGTTTTCCATTGACAGCCATGTTGACTTGGCCACTATTTCCGTACCGTGTCTGACACTCCTAAGGAGGTTGTAAAATGCTTTTGTCCGTCGCTTTTTGTCCTTTAACAAAGGGGTTTACCGTATACCCACAGAGCCTGTCTAGTGGCGATGTGTCCCTATTGCAGATTAAGCATTCACATCAATGAGTCTCTTTCTTAGTTTGATTTGCTAGTTGGTTTAATCTGTTTTGTGTAGTGCCTTGGAGCTTACAGATTTTTTTTCCTCCATTCTCATTCACTAAGAGCAAGCATGAGGGATATGAGAGTGAACATGGCTGCAGTTTTTCCTGCCTAAGCTTGCTTTGATCCTTTTAAATGACTATACCAGGGGGATTTCGCAGTTGTACAGAAACGGATATTTCTTCGAAAATATTTATCAATTCTACACTCACACCACCGGCTGGTTCAGCAAGGCACTATGACGCTACCTTATTGACACTGCTGGTCCTGGGATCCTACAGCCTTTGTATAGTTCCTTTGTTAGCCACGTTTACTGGGAAAAGAAGTAGGTCGACGATTTCTGGTTTGATTCTTTTCTTTGTAAGCATGCTTAAATTTTATTCAGTAAATTGACTTGGCATCTCTTGATTGTTATTTTTGTAACTTGTAACTTATGTTGTAGTATTTCTTGGACATATTTAAGTTGTGAATGATTCTGTATAGAACCAATTTTATTGTATATTTTCTGTGTTTCAGAACTCAGTATAATTCAGCATTGTCGATGGTTTTGGCACATGAAATTACTTTACTATCAAAGGTTATTTGATGGTCTCATTTCTGATTAAATAGCTAGTAGTTTTTTGTGTATGTAGCTTATAGTTGTATGAGGATAGCAAAATACTCTCCTAGAATTAGAGTGAAAACATCATATCTTTAGTTATTTTACTCATTGTATTATATCCAAAAATATTAAAATGTATACTCTTTGAAGATTACCTAAAAACATGAAAAAATCATTTCGAGCTGAAATTTTCCTTACAGGGATGGGTCATGTTAGGAAATAATCTTTTGATCAGTGTTTTGATTTATATTAGACTGAGCATTTGAACCCTTTTCTAAAGAACATTTTCTTGCTTTGCTCAGTTCTTTGTGATGTGGTACTGTTTGTGGTATCATTTAAGAACTTCTGAGGTCACAGAAGTGCTGATATGTGCTGATGTAAAATAAGCATCTGGTTCTCAGTACTTTGAGATCCTATGGAAATAACATTACCAAGTTTTAAAGTGGCTGACTCAAGATATATAAGATAACGAATCTCTCATATTTGGGGATTTTAGCAGGTTCTTTGTGTTCTTTAAAGCATAGAAAAATTTAAAGTTATGATATTGATTTTCTTCTGAATATTAACATGAAATATTGCGCGGTAGCTTCTGTATCACATGTGCTCATTGGTAGAGGTTAAATGTTATAAGCTCTTCCAGAATCCGATAGCAGAAGTCCAGTTTTTAAGATCATTGGATAAAAGTCCAATGATCTATTGTAGGTCTTGAGTAGACTTGAAGGTTTGAGGACCATTGTGCCAATGTAGAAGGCTGCCTTGGGAGAGTATATAATTTTGCCACATTAGCAAATGTGAAGTCTACGGGTTTTCTTTCCCTTCCATTTTGGCCGCAAAAACATGTTTATTTTTGAGAGACAGATGGTGAGAGGAAATATAAGCGATGCACACCAAAGCTAGTTGTACTCTCTTGGAAATAGGAGAACAGGAGGAAGCTAACTAAAGACATGAAACACCCTTTTCCTTAACCTTCACGGCCAGCTCTGGCACAGACTGAGACACAGGAAAGGTCCTTCAACTCAGACTCATCGTCTTTTCCTATTATTTAGTTTTCCTATTACCTCCTGTGAAGTTGGACAGTCTTTCATTTTCTTAGCCTCACTATTCTCACCTGATGAATGGGAGGGCGGGGCTAGATCTTCTTCAAAATCTTTGTAGTTACAAACGTTTCTCACCACTTTTATTTTCACTACAATGAGGTGGTGCCTAACCGTTTGGGAGGAGGGTGCTTTGAGTTTTTGGAGTGATTAAGCCGACAGAGAGGATTAGTCTTGTTTGCTCTTAGTCTCTTCCTCACAGAAAGTGGATGTTGTCTCACCTGCCAACACTGGTCATTTGTGAGAATCACCTGGAGTACAGTGTTGAAAGATTTTCAGGCTGCTTCCAGGTTCAGAGCAAAAGTTTGTGTTTGATTAGTGATGTCTGCCATAGGCGAGGAACGGCTGAAAGACAGGCAGTATATACTTTGGGCCTGTATTACAAAATATGCTTAATATGTGTGCATGTCTGAATGGAGTATTTAATAAGAAAATACTGTTATCCAGACTGGTCTTAATTTTGTTTTCATTCTTTTAACATTTTTTTTAGAGTATGTATGAGACATTATCACATAGTTGGTAATTTTGCTTTTGGAATTCGAAAGCTTAGACTTCAGTTGTGATTTGATTTCAAGCCAGGTGAACAGATGATCTGGCATAGTGGGGAGTGTTAAACTGATTCACACACAAAAAATTTTTTTTTCAAGAAATGAGCAGAATGTTGGCTCTGTGTGTATATGCATATTTAATAAACAAAACAAAAACTAATGTTAACTAGATGCTAGAATGCAGTATGAAATGTTGGTTTGCAAATAAAAGTCTGGAACAGTGAGAAGAGCTTCTCTAATAGGAAAATCATTGCTTCTGTTGAGACTTCTCTGAGAATCTCTGTTTTTTCTTTAGTTTCTCTCTGTCTCCGTCTTTCTGTCTGTCTCTCTCTCTCATTTCTTTTGAACCACATTTTGATCATGGAGAAATGAAAACTAGAGATTCCAGAGAATCTATTCTGGTATAATTGAGACAGCAAGGACCAATGATGAGAATAGAACAGGAGTGATTTTAAACTATATTAGATCTGGCTTAGGTGAGCATACGTGGAATTTCACATATTGACTCTACAGACCAAATGTTACTGAGTGGTTAGGGCCCCCTGGAGCACTGTTTAGAATTCTGAGGGTTTGTTTGGTCTCATTGGGACTGAGTACTGTAGTCAGTGGGGGCCCCATGACACCGTAGGTACTGTTTCCATACATAGAGATATATAGACGACTCATTATACATAGAGAGGTGAAATGATTCAACACAGCGAGGCAGTGGCCAAGTCAAGACCAGAACTCACATATTTTAAATTCCATTCCATTACTTGAAACTATTATGTTCCTCTCACTATATTGGAACTTGTGCTGCTGAAGAGTGTATCATTTGGATATAATAACTCTGGACAAGAGAAATTTAGATATCATCAGGATACCCAACCAGCTGCCATGTTAAGAACTGAGATAGAGGGCAGGAGAAATACTTTAATGGCATCATGTGAAGTAGTGAAGTACATCCTTCAAGTTGGGCTTTACTAGAAAGCAATGGGCCAGCTTAGAGGAGAGTATTTAGAGAATTGAGAGTATGTCAAGTGTTGGTCATATGTACAGCTCAGCACAGTTTGTCCCCACTATTAGTAAAGTGGGGAAGAGTGAAGGTAGGAAGCATGTACAGTAGATGATCATAGAGAGAGTGTGTGTATATGTGTTTGTATGTGTATATATATATATGTGTGTGTGTGTTTGTGTATATATATCACATATAAATGTATGTGTGTGTGTGTGACTTGATCAAGCTCAGAAATTTTATCTTTGAAATATGGATTTTGACCCTTATGTGTTATGAAGTGATGGCAGATCTGATGCTGGACCTCGTGTTCAGTATAATAGTATTGAACCTGAAGAGTGGCAACAAGACATTTCCTTTCCAGGACACCACCTCCTGTTCTGTGTGCGACAGAGCCAAGGGACTGGAGGATTGTGCCTCAAGAGAAATGTCTTTTGCTTTCATGAGAAATCCTCTTATTTAGCTCTTTGGAAACTGAAGATCTTTGTGTTTAAAGCTCAGTAATGAAAAATATGAATTTAAGTACTTATGAATTTATGTTGCCTGTAAATGAAACTCAATTCAGTTTTTCAAAATCCAAATAGGTGACTTATTTGCTGCTGAATATATTTTTTTAAATGTTTCAAGAAAAGACTAAAATTCAGATTGCTGTAATACATGGTTCAGACTCTAAAAACATCATTATTTCCTTTCTTAGATTTTGATTTAACAAAGGCTATAATGCTAACTGAAAACCAATACCCATTTTTTTCCCTGGAAATCTAAAAATTACGCTCTATGAAATTTTGGTTCTGTTGTTTTAAGACTATGAAGTTATTCCCCGTTCATCCTTTAAGAAGTTATGTTGAATTTTATAGTAGTAGTATCTTCAGTATTAGCATTTATCTTATCTCCTTGTCAACTTTGGAAAAACTAGGTCTCTAAGTTTAGGGAAAGCAAGAGAACTGGAAAGAAGGGTAGGAAATTGACAGAACCTTGTCAGTAGGAGGGAAGGTTCTGTTTGATTTTACCTAATATTAGAAATGTTATCTGGGCACAGTGAGAATGAACACATGGCTCACTGTAGGAAGACTTGACGTAGATCAGAGGAGAGTAACAGCATGTCTCTACGGGGTTTGAATGTGACATCTATAAGCACTCTTAGAGGTGTTAGAATAGTTTAGCCTAGTGAAAATGTTCTAGCTGTCTTCAGATTTGTAACATATTTCTAAATAAGGTAGACATTCTGCACTTTTCCAGAAATGTGAGGTAAAGAAAGGGATCAAGGTTGGTAATAAAGAAATTTATAAGCGTTGAATATTAGAATAGGCTTGGATGCTTAGATTGGGTGTTGAGATTATTTGAAAACAAACCAAAAATCCAATCTGGGTCCGCGGAGGAGAAACTAAGCTTGGAAACCAGGTAGTGAGTGAATGAACTTCCAGATTTTCCCTCAGGCCCAGTGAGCAGATGGTGACTTAAATATGCCAGTGGTTTGTGTGGTTAGCAAGGGAAGATGGATAAAAAGTTAACTTCATGGGAAGAGAACCATAAAACTT
This sequence comes from Pteropus medius, assembly GCF_902729225.1. Taxonomy (NCBI): domain Eukaryota; kingdom Metazoa; phylum Chordata; class Mammalia; order Chiroptera; family Pteropodidae; genus Pteropus; species Pteropus medius. Next base: position 2,702,847 of record NW_024350325.1, read on the forward strand.
TCCAAGTATTTTTGTTTGGATTTTTTTTTTTCTTAGATATGGAGAGAAAAGGACAAAGTGCTGGGTTTACACTCCTGGACGTTGTATAACGTAATAATCTCCTGGGAAGAGCAAAGCGGTACTGTTAAAATGCCTTGTAGGAGCTAAGCTCTAGACAGCATACTTTTGCAAAGACTTTTCAATTAGGTAGAACTAAAAGGAAAAGTGTGAATTTAGGATGACTATTTAAAGAAAATACTGATTTTTAAAAATTTAATTAGGCCATTGATACTGCTTCCTTTTTTAAAATTAGTACTTACTAAAATTTGGACTGTTTTTTTTAATGTTTAGTCTTTACGTACTGGTACTATTTTTTCAAGCCTTTCTCTAATGTTTTTGACACTTAACTGCCCCAAACAGTGCAATAAATGATGGTAATGGTGGTTATAGTCCTAAAGTAGCCACAAAATTTACTTAACCATACCATAGCAGAGGGACACTATTTCATAGTACCTCATTATGGATCAGATACACAGTCAGCAAAAATATAATGTGAAAAATGCAATCTCATTTGGGATTCAGAATACAGGAAACAAATTCTGCTCTTTCTTTTCCCTCTGCCCTTCTCTCTGCCGTGCAAATACAAATCTTAAAGATGCTCTAGAAGATTTGGGTTCCCTTTTTAATCCAGTGGGAAGCCATAAATGTGAAAAGAGAATTCACAATTTAGGAAGAACCTATATAAACCTGGTCTACAAAGTTGTCTTATGTGAATGAAAGAAACGTAGTTAATGCCAATGGTTCAGTTGTTGGGCAAATAAGAATGAGCAAAACATCTACTTAGGGCTTTGTTATAATAGTGTCTCCGTGGTTTCAAATTTTAGTTCTGATAAAAAATCAAAAAGTTACAGATTATCACAATTTTTTAAAGCTCTTTTCTTTATTTTCAAATGTCACTGTCACTTGATATGCTAAGATTGTCTTTAGAGTCTCCTTGAAGAAAGAGAAGCAAAATCAGAGACTGTAGCAAAAATAAAGATGCTCTTTCCAGAAGTCATTGACATGGTCTGCCTAAAGTATAGTATTTGTTCACTTAATTCTTCTCTTTCACTTTTACCCTGGCATTTTCCTTGGGAAATAGTGTAGGTCTGCTTCGCGTGGGAGCCCCCCTTTGCCTAGTTAATCAGAAGGACTCAGAATTACACCACAGCAGCTCAAACAGAGTTGGTTAGCATCAACATTTCTCCAAAGTCCTTTTCTTTAGCAATTTTTTAGAGCCTGGAAACAAGTTTTTTCCCAGAGAGGATTGCTGTGTGAGTGAGAGAGGAAAGATTTATGTATAACATAGAAGATGGTTTTTACTAGTTAGGTGGGACTCCTTTTTATGTTTTAGCTTTGGAGCTTAGGTCTTTGTTTCAGAGCAGATGTTGGAGTGCAAGCTCCTTGCTGGAGCAGGAGAGGATCAGAACCAGATCTCATCCTCGTAGCTACCCAAGGGGTTTGTACGTTATTGTTCTCAAATTATTAATACAGCTGGCTGCTTGTACTCTGCCTTGTCCTTATGGAGATGGATGCTCTTCATGGGTAGCTGCATGTTGAGCGTACTTATTACATAACACTGATGGCCACGCAAATCATCTCCCATCTTTTATCTGGGATGAAAGCTGAACTGAACAATGTGCAAAAACTCGGACTGTGCCAGGATGTGTGCTCACTCTGGATATAGCGTTTACCCTGCATCCCTGACGACAGGAACTACCTGTTATCAATATTTGTAGTCCCAACACGCAGTAATGGCTGGCATGTTGTGGGTGCTTAGTGACCACTTGTTGATTTTAGGAGAAAGGAATAAATTGTGAAAGATCGATACTATATTGATCTATGAAATAAAATGTGCTTTTCTGTATTATTACAGCTGGTAATGCCGCTGTCATCAAATATGAGGAAAAACCTCCAAAACCAGCATTTCAAAATGGTTCCTCAGGATCCTTATATTTGAAGCCTTTGGCACCCAGAGTTCATGCACACTTACTGAAAACTCCTCCAAAAGGTATGGTCCTCATGGAGAAAAGAAGGAAGACAAGATCATTTAAGTCCTTGGCTTGTAGAAAGTTAAATTTTGACAATTAGGTTTATGGTATACTGAACAAGTATTTATAAAAAGTCTGTCGAATAAAGAGTTATAATGCATTTTTACAGTGAGGGAGCTAGTCTCTTTCTGAGGGTCAGTAGGTTTTGTAGTTAAAGCTTGACACGTATAAACCGTAGATCAAAGGTATTAGGTGAAAAGAAGATGTCGAGACTTAAAATATTCTTAGTGATCTAGAGTAATGAGATACAAAGGCATAGTTTACGTCTCACCTTTGGTCTAAACTGTTTTTTGTTTTTTTTTTCTATTTTATTTTCTGTTCTTTGTCTTTTCTCCTTCTCAGTTTTATCACTTTATAATTGCTGTGACTATGAAGAATAACTTTCAGGTTTACACAATTTGTGGTATATACTTAATATGGAATGTTTTCTTGTAGCTTATGACAGTGGGTCTGAAGCACATTAGAAGTTTCATTTTGTGCTTAGAGAATTGAAAGATTGCTTAACTGACGGAATAATTGTGAATGAGAAACTTGACCTAGACTGTGTTACGCATATTTACATTAGAGAATTTGAAAAGCAAACATACAGAGTTCTCCTTTAGCCCATCAATCACAAATGACTGTCACATTTCTTCCATTTTTCTCCTCTGCATATATAACGGTTTTGTTTCGACAAAACTTGGCGCATAGTATGTCCATGTTTCTGTGTCTTGTTTTTATTAATTTAGTAGTATTTCATGAGACCTTTTTCATTTTATTTCATTTTATTTTTATTTTTATTTATTTTTATTTTTTATTAAGTTCATTGGGGTAATATTGGTTAATACAATTATATAATTTTCAGGTGTACATTATAATTTGACATCTATATATTCTATTGTGTGATTACCACCCAAAGTCCAGTTTCCTTCAGCTACCATATATTTACCTTTTTCATTTTAAATGGCTATGAAACAGTCCAGTTTTATAGTGTCATGGTTCCTGGACAATTTCTGACTTTTACTATGTCATGTAATACTGAAATGAACATCTTTGAATGTGAACATTTCAGATTCTAACTACTTCCGTGGGCTACCCCTGAAAGAAGAATTACTGGGTTAAATTGTATGAATCTTTTTGAAATTGTTAGTATATGTTAATAACTTTCCAGAAAGGTGTTAGTGATGAGAAATTATGTGAGAGTATCTGCTGCTTTGCATCCTCCTCTGAGAGTGTGTGTGTCTGTGTGTGTATGTGTGTGTAGTATCTCGTGATAACTTGAAGTTAATTACCTAGTCAATGTTTATAAACACTTTTGCCTTTCTACTAAGTTGAAGAGAAAATAGGCATAAATATTGGAAAAAGATTCTTTAGTGCGCCCTCTGGTCCTCGTCTGTCCAGGGTCTTAAATTTCTGACGCATCAATTGACGCCTGGTTGAGATGACATTAGTATGTGAATCTGTGGTTTTTATTGACGATAAAGCCTCATATCTACACATACACCAATAACTCAAAAGAAATGTCTGGCTTGGATACTTTTAGAGAATTAGAACTTTGTGATTACACTGATAATTTTATAGAACTGGGAACTCTAGTACGTCTTGCTATTGAATTCGTAAGCTTTTGTATCACAGAGGTTTTACTTGAGTGGGAATCAATGCTTTCCATTTATAACAGCCACATATTTTAAGAGATTATCATTTCTGTAAAATTCCACAGATAGAATGTGGCAGCTGTTCCAACTAGTAATCTGCAGATGATTATGCCCTAGAAATGACTATGTCACGTCAAGTGGAAACACTCATAGTTTTCTAGTGACTTACGTTTGTAGCTGTCCCTATTAACCAATCCTGGTCATATTTATTTTTCAGCTTTATTGACGTATAATTGACAAAAATGTAATATATTTGATGATTTGATGGACATATACATTGTGAAAGAATTCCCCTGGTTGTTTGGAGGGAAAGTTTAAGTGTACTTTCCTTCATAGCTCTAAAGCAAGTGAACTGGATTTAATACTTGGCATTTTTAGAAATCACACACTGGTGGCCGTCTTTCATAAGTCTGCCCCTTTTTTGCTCTGACAGCAGTGGAACAGCATAAAGTATGTAAAGAGTAAATTCGGTTAAGTTAAAATTTGAATTTCAACTGTTCTTGACTGAAAAAGTACTATAGTTTTTCCTACCATATTTAATTTGTGACGATGAATTCGTGTCACCCTTAAACTCCCATTTTGATGTTATTTGAGATGTTATTTTATACTTAGACAACACTTGATAAAGTTAATTGTATCTCAGTGGTATTGCTCGTCTGGAACCTAAAATTTAGATATTAATGGATTGTTTTTGAAACTAAAACCCTTATTTTTATAATTTATGTGACATTTTATATAAAACGTGTATTTCACAAATATTTCTTTTATATTTTAGGTCCTTCAAGAAAAAATCTATTTACAACTTCTAATGCAGGTAAGTGACCACTTTAAATATGGATAGAGAAAAAGAATCTTTTTTGTAAAGTTGTGTTATCATTACAAGTATTTAAATTTATTTACAGTGTTTTTTCACTAGTATGCTTATAAATAGAATTTCAGGTTTGTGACATAAACATAACTGCTTATGACCTGAGCCAGCACAGGGTTAAATATTAGTGAGCATGATTGACAAGCCTTCTGACACAAAAGGACATTTTATTAATAACAGGTAATTTTAGTTTTTTTTTTTTTATGATTTTTTAATGTGGTCTAAATGAAGTAGATGATATATGCTTATTCCAAAATAAATGCTATTTTAAAATTGGATAGTCTTTAATTGCTAAATAATCTCAAGACCTTTTAACAGTTCAGCAGCTTAACTTTTTTTATACTCCTATTGAACAAACTCACATCTTCAAGACAGCCGACAGCCTCACACATTTGAACCACAGCTGAGAATCATAAAACTTTCTCTTGAGAAGCCAGCCATGGAAGGTTTTACAAAATGTATTCACCATAGTTCCTGTATTTCATCTATAGCTGCTCAGGTCCCCATACACTGTTTACGTTCTCTTATTTAATATGGAGTTCTAAGACAGTTATATGGCTAAGTCCGTTGAAGATTAGAACAGCAGATCACAAGAGAGAAGGGTATTAGAACACTGACTACAGTTGATCACGCATAGTGATGGTGTGGAGGCTCAGGATACAATGGTGAACAAAAATGAACAAGAGCCTTGACTTTAGGAAGCTTACAGAAAAGTCAAAGAATTGCACAGATAAACATAAAATCACAATTTCAGTAAGTTTTAGGGAGAGTTACATGTTTCTATGATAGGCCCAGTTAAAGGATGTGATCTAGTGAGGGAAACCTGAGCAGGAGGTATAGATTTCTGACCACCACCTCACCCCCTCCTATATATAGGTAGTAATTAAATAAAACAGTGGATAATGTTACATAGGGAATAATTAATATCCTCCATGGTCCCAAGATGTGTTCAGTGTCCTCTATAAGGCACAGAGTGTGAGGGAATTATGTCACAATTGTCGACGTTTTGTAAGTTCTTAAAGCTAGAGAATACTCAGCCATGCAGAGTGATTTAAATTCTAAAGATCCTCAATAGCTTGAGTTTGAGCTTAAAGCTTTTCTAATTTAGAAAAAAAAAACAAAAGAAACTATTCTGCATACATTGATATTTTTATGTTCTTTTCTTTTAAATTTCTAGCACATCCTGACATTTAGGAGAAAAAGAGCTAATATGCTGTAGAATTACTGTTTATGTTAGAAAATCAGATAACTTTTATCAAAAAGCTAGATGGTATGATAATGCTGTATTTGCTATACTAAATTGAGAAACTTCCAGCATGTTTTCCAAAGTGGCTGTACCATTTTACATTGTCACCAGCAGTGTAGGAGGCGTACAGTTTCTCCACATCCTTGCCAACACTTTTGTCTGTCTTTTTTATCACAGCCATTGCACTGGGTATGAAGTGGTAATCTCATTGTCATTTTAATTTGTATTTTCCTGATGGCTAATGATGTTGAACATCTTTTCATAATCTTATTGGCCATTCGCATATCTTCTTTGGGGAAACATTCAAATCCTTTTGCCTATTTTAAAATTATTTGTATTATTGTTGAATTATAGATATTCTTTATATTCTGAATACTAGACCTTTATCACATAGATGATTTGCACATATATTCTTCCATGCTGTGAGCTTTTCACTTTCTTGATAGTATCCTTTGAAGCACAAACATTTTTAATTTTGATGAGGTGTAGTTTATCTATTTTTTTGTTGCCGTTGCTTATGCTTTTGGTGTTATATCTAAGAAACCATTGCTTAATACAGGGCCATGAAGATATATGCCTGTTTTCACCTCAGAGTTTTATAATTTTAGCTCTTACACTTAAGTCTTTTGAGTTAAGTTTGTATATGATGTGAAGTAAGGGTTCCAAATTCATTCTTTTGCATGTAGATATCTAGTTGTCCCAGCACCATTTGCTGAAAATAGTATTCTTTCCGTATTGAAATGTGTTATCACCTTTGTTAAAAATAATTGGCTATAAATGTGAGGATGTATTTCTGGAGTCTTCAGTTCTTTTCCATAGATCTATATGTCTATTCTTGCTAATACCACACTGTCTTGCTTACTGTGGTGGAATAAGTTTTGAAATCAAGAAGTACGAGTTCTCTAACTTGTTCTTTTTCAAGATTGTGTTGGCTATTCTGGGTCCTTTGAATTTCCATATGAATTTCAGGGCTAGCTTTTCAGTTTCTATAAGGAAGTCAGATGGGATTTTGATAGAGATTGCATTGAATCTGTAAATGAATTTCTGGTATTTTGCCATCTTTACAATATTTAATATTCTGACCCATAAATATGGGATGTTTTCCCTTTTATTTAGGTCTTCTTTAATTTCTTTCAACTTTGATTTTTGTAGTTTTTAAAATATAAGTTCCGTAGTTCTTTTGGTAAATAGTTGTGTGTGACTTTTCTATGCTTTGGAAAGTGCCACTTCTATTGATCATAGTAAAGGAGTTGATTAAAAAAATCTTATATGCCTGTTTTAATCTGAATTAAATATGAAGCTTGGAAAGGCAGTCTTTATGTCTCAAGTCTATGATTATGTAAACTACTAAAAAGGATATTTCTTCTAACAGGTATAGTAGATAATAATCCCCAATGTATATCTCTTTTCTGCTTATAGAGAAAAACTATTAGCATTAGGCATTTTCTCTGTCCCATTGTTAGACTGACATTATGACTTATTTCCAAAGCATATAATTGACCCTTTACAAGTAAGGTTATCAGAATGGAAAATTAACTCCTTATTGAGAAAAGAAATAGAAAGTATGAATTACGTTGTGGTTTTGTTGGCAAAGCATTTAACCATGGAGTAGAAATGGGGTATATAACAGAGTTCAAGATTGCCTGTCTCTAATTAACCCTGAGTAATCAAGGCTCTAATAATTTCAGTGGAACAAGATATATTTTAAGAGGTCAACATTGCAATTTAAATCTTAAGTTATGAACATGTAGTTTCCAAAAATCATAAATATGACTTTTCCAGGTTTTTCTAGTTGATAAGTTAGTTATTATCATTATTTAAGATTAACTGTGTGTTATGAGCCTGCTGAGGAAAAGTCACAGTATGTTGTTTTTTGGAGAGAGAGATTTGATGCTAAAAAGTGGCATCCAAACAGCCAGTGACATTGGGTGGATTGTGTAACCTCTCTGACATTAGTTTTCTATTCTGTATAGAAATGATTGATCACTACGGATTTTCCCTATTGTAATATTCTATGTCTACAAAGCACCTAGGCTTTTTTCATATGCTGCTTGCAAATGGTCATTTTTTAGATGATACAGAAGACATCATTGCCTCCACATACAAACATGTTCCTCTGAGCATTAAATTTTAAATAATTATATTATGGCTTTAAGATAGCTTTTTTTTTTAAAGCGACAAACAGTAGTGACGATTATGTCGACCAACTTCATATCCTTTTATTTTAGTAAAATAGTCACTTAATTTTAATTGTAGCAGTTAGCTAAATTCTAAAAGTTTGGCATATTGAGGTTTAGAAATCAGCCTTTAGTTTTCTAAAATTCGTGATTTTAAATACAATTCAGAAACTATATCCTGTTTTGTCACTTAACATAGTCACTTTTAATGACTATTACATTTAGCATATACAGCAATGTTTAACTAATCATCTTGAATATTTGGGGCACTTTTGTATCATATCCATAAATGATTCTATGATTAACATCTTTATAGTTATCACTTTTAAAGCCTGGGAAGTTTCTAGTAATAGAAACTTAAAAGTAGTATAAGTAAATAAAAACATATGCATATTCGTAGTTATTCAAACAACCAAATTGCTTTCCAAAAGCTTCATAACCATTTATACCATGATTGATAACATAAAAGAGTTCTGGTTTCAACATCGAGTATTATTTTTTAAACTTAACTAATATAATCGTTAAATATATTTATAGCATTTAGTTTAGACGTTAATTGTTTCAAAGACAATTCCATTATCTCATAAGAGTGGAAAGGGGCAGAAAGGGAATGAACTTTTGAGACGTTGAATACTGGATTGAATCCTGGTCTTGCCACATTCTACTTTTGCCCTGACCTTGGGCTAGTTGCTGAGCCTCTCCCAGTCTCAAATTTTTCATTTGGGAATATGGGAATATTTGAGGACTAATTTCCAGTATAGGAGTAATTTTGACCTCACAGAATTGTATATAAAGCTCTCAAATGATGGCTCCTTCTACTGCTAGGGATGAGGATGGATGATGGTAATCCTTTACAATGTTGTGATGATTCTAGTGGCTAATTTTCAGAGTTCTTTTCTAGGAAGTTGAATTATTTTAAATCTTAAAGCAGGCAGGAAAAACCAGTAAAAGTCAAGAACCATTCTCATGGGGTCTAGCTGTTGTAATTTATTTAAAGATTATGATGTTATACGACTCTAGCCAACATTGCCTTAAATAAAACTTGGTTTACTGTTTATAAGGAAGATGTCACACATGCCACATACTATTATTACCCTGGTTCTACCACACATTAAAGCTGTTTGGGATACCAAAGCACCAGAGTTGTATTTATCCAGCCCCCTGATTATTTTACGCAAGATCATCAGTCTCGGGTGCCATGGTGTCTGCCATGGAAAGTAGAAAATGCACTGCTTCTTCCATATCCATTTGCTAAATACAGCACAGGGGGATAAGGTTGCTTACTGTGCCTCTTTTCCAAGTGTTAGAAAATGGTTGCAAGTTGCAAACCTGCTCTAACGAGGTAATACTGGTACGGCCCAGGGTTCCTCTGGTGAGTAGGGAAAAGGCTGTCTTACAGTGTTGGTTTATGATTATAACTCTCCTCTCATACTTCAGAAGCAGATGCTATTTTAATATGTGATAAATTCAGTGTTTCAAATAGAGGAAAAGTATGGATTATTTAGTAAATCTTGTTGGGACAAAGTTTATCTTTTTAGCAGGGGCTAGATTCCTACTTCGCACACTACATATAAGTATATTCCAGAAAAGGCCTTTCCAGGAACATAAGTATAAAAGAAAAGATTAATGGTTATGACAACAGAAATTTTAGACTTTCTCCCTTTGTCAAAAGCATTATAAACATGGTGATAGATGTTAACTATAACTAGACTTAATGTGGTGATCATTTCACATTATATACAAATATCGAATCATTGTACACCTGAAACTAATATAATGTTATATGTCAAGTAAATCTCAGTTAAAAAAAACATTATAAACAATATTAATAAGCAAACAAACTGGGACAACATATGCAGCATGTTTACTCCACATAGGGCCTTTTCAAATCAGCAAGTTAAAGACAACTCCACAAAAGAAAAATAAATGGACAGACACAAACGAAGAGATGTGGAGGGCTAAGAAACATGAAAAAAGTTTACACAATGCTAATTAAAATAATGTGCTATCAGTTCTTGTCTATTTTTAAGAGTAATCATTATTAGTGATTGAGTAAGGAACAGGTGCCTCGTACCTATTACTAAGGGGATTATAAATTATGAAGCCTTTGTGGAGGTACTTTGCTAATGTGTAAGAAAAGTCTTCTACCCAGGAATTCCATTTATCAGAATTGATTCTAGGAAAATAACTGACCTACTTACTGCTTTTCAGAATTATTTAGAAGTGGGAAAATTGGAAGTGACCTAAATGATATAAACAACAGGTGTTAAAATAATGGTATAGAGGATTATTCAATGCCATGAAAGATAAGTGTGAACTTTTTAGTTTGATAAGTTTGTTAAGCTTGTATCAGTTTAAAAAACTGATTACCAAGCATTATGATATTCAGATATATTAACTTTTTAACAGAATTCTACAATGACCATTTTTTTTGTTTATTTTTAAAACAAACATTGTACAGGGATAGAACATTACTACTCTTATTTTGGGAGACCAAATAAATTGAAGGTAATGTCACGGATCTTGGAGAACTTACAATCTTATAGGTGGGCAGGGTTTGAAATTTTTTCTAATTATTTTATTTTTGATAATTATAATATATCTTATAGGCATTATTTTTCCTACTAAGGAACAAGACATTATGGGGAACAAAGTGAACTCTGAACTGACCTTTCTAAAATTGGAATAGAGATTGTAACATAAGACCATAAAGATTATGAAAATGAAGAAAATGTGACTATTAGTGTGTTAGGGAAAGTAAGAAGATAAACTTACTTTTGAGTTTATTGAGACTGATACTCCATGTTAAGGTTCTAGGAAGATGGGTTGGATAGCGAGGCTTCAATCACTGGTTTAAATATTAGTCTTCTCCAGATTCTTCATGATCATTGACAACAACAAACAAATGAGTGCACTTCCTACGATCTAGGCAGCCCCACACAGCACATGCCAAAAATCATGTCTAGAACATAACTGTTTTTACAATCAAGTCACTGATTACACACACACACACCCTTTACTCAGACAACAATGGAGTCTGTGATTCTCTTTTGAATATACTGTGATATCACAACACACTGATCTGCCAGACACTTGTATTATCCATATTGTGTCTTCTTTTGCTTTTTAAGCCTTACTAAAGACTTTGTACAGTTTTTTCATTGTTTTTATTTGTGTTATTAATAGAAACTCAGCTTATTTCATAGGCTTTTTATGGAACTATTCTGTCACTTAAATTTTTTTAAAAAGTTTATTTTTCTGCTTCTGTGATCTTTGTTAAAAATAATGAGAAAATATAGAAACATATAGCAGAAAAGTTAAAAATCAGCCCTACCTCAACTCCTAGAGCATTGTTGACATTTTGGTATATTTGCTTCAATGTTCTTTATTCTTTTTGTTCCATGTTGAGACCTTACTGTACATACAATTTTAAATCATGGTTTTGTTTTTCCACTGGACATCTTAACATAAGCTTTGCAGTACTTCATAAAAATTCATCTTATTCTTAATTTTTATAGCTGTAATTATGTTGTCCTTTCTTAGGTACCAAAAGTTCCTTATACTTTTCCTTACTGTCCTTGGTGATCTTTATCGTGTTCTCTTAAATCTAATTAAGACTTTGTATAATAACAAATATGGAACTTTCTTATCTTTAGGTACTTCTATATTGAATTCCATTTCAGAAACTAAACATAGGGCACAAGTGATAACAGCTGATCAATAAGTAATCAAAGAATCTTTCTGAGCCCATTTTAAAATCTGTGCTTCCCTAACCCCCTGAAGTATATGTATTTTAAAACTGTTGTTATTCTACAATAATTGCTTATTCGATTATTTGAATGAGTGACTACATATAAAGTGTTTCAGAAAGTGCTTGGCACACAGTAGATTTTAAGAGTTGACTATTACTCTTAGATTGTTAAGGCTGTCCCTTCGCTTTGGTTCAGTGGTACTAAATTGCCACCAGGGGGCAGACTATGTTTGGGAAAGAATTGAAACCCAGTTTGAGCTGTTCGTTGTCTTAAATCTAGTACAGCTTTCTTTTGTGTGTGTATACTTTGCTGTACAAACAAGAACTATTTCTTCTGAATTTTGACTTTTTCTTTTGAATGGCACCATTTCTCTTTATTCTTGCAGTTCCTTGCTCTGCCGTTAGATCAGATCATTAGCAACATTTACTTCTAATATATGTGGTGTAGCTTGTGTGTGGTTCAAGAAAAAATTTTAATGAATGTGATGAATTGGTGGCATGTTGCTAATTTCTTCTCAAGAAGTCTAAGCTAAAAGATCTCCTTTTTAACCAGGATAATTTAGAGTTTACTATAACTTAACCACCACCCCCACCCCCGATCCTATATGGAGTAATGCCCTGTCAATTTTTAAAATCTAGCTTTCTTCTACTTACAGTCGTAATGCTGATTGACATCTTGGTTTTTACAGGTTTTTTGAGAGATGGGAGGAGAAGTGCAGAATCTGGGGAAAAGTTGTTGTTTGATAATTATCTGTGATAAAGTGGAAAGGCAACACCTAAATGTACTTTTTTTTTTTTAACTTTAATTCCATAGTTGTTTGTGCTTCAGTTGTCGTGGATGCAATGTGTTTACAAAATCCTTTGTCTGAGTATGAACAAGTTATATCTTTTCCACAGCTAACCCTTGACAGATTATTGGGTTTTTCTCTCTTGTTGACAGCTTCTAAAATGGCAGGCTGGGGTTTGAGTGAAGATGAAAAAGGAATTATTCAAAATTCTATTTCCTGCCTATCTCTCCCTCTTCACACCCTAAATGCTCTATAAAATTTCTAAAAGAGGAACTACTTCCTGTACATTTTAATAGCAATTAATAAGTTAACAATTTTTACATTTATTTCTGTTACTGAATCTTATTTTTCAAGGAAATCTTGGAAACAAGTGTAGATCATATTTTACATATTGTTTTCTTATACTTTTTAAATTAAAAAATCTTAGGAGCTTGGGCTTTCCTGGTTTAATATTATTAGCTTTAACTCAAACATATTGCCAGTGTAATTTTTTATCCATATCTTTATCTTTCAACTTTTTGTTTTCTGCCATCATATTTAATGTACTTTCATAAATCACTCTACTAAAATAAACATATAGATACCAGTATAAGGTACATATAACTGTACCCCTTCTCATGTTCCTGGTCTCAGAACATTACTGTGAGAGGCCACCTGATTTTCTATAAATGTAATTAGTCAAGCAATAAGTGTAGTCCTTAGAATACTGCCGGTCTGAGTGACTAAGTTTTATTCCTCTGGAACTATTATACCTGCTAGAGAAATTGCATTAACCTTTTATTGTTGGTTATTAGTGAGGCCCTCAGAACATAAGTGTTAGAGTTGAACTTTAACCACTTATTAATATGGCAATTTTATTAAAAATAATAATTAGAAACATTTATTGCTTGAAGTCACTTTTAAAAATTTTATCCAAAGTATAAGGTTTCTATTAGGTTTATTTATAAATAATCTGAAAAAATGCCCAGTGTTATTAGTGTGAATATACTTAAAAATTTTTAAATCAGAACACAGATTACTTTAATGAAATCTTAATTTTCTTCTAATTACAAAATAATAAGTACTAGAAGTAGTTAATTTCCCTTAATAATCTTCCAAGTAGTTACAGAATCTGTAACATTATTGGTCGTTATGTAAAGCTCCTAAGACCACCTACTTTCTCCTCCCCTTTACCATCTCTGATGAAAACCATAACAACCCATAAGCATGTACAGCGTGATGTAAGTCACAGGCTGCTCACTGCTGGATCAGCTAGGAGGAGATTTTATTCAGAGGACGAGCATTGTTTTGGCAACATCTGGGAGAGAAAACGAAAGCCAGAAACACTTGGATAGCTGTTTGTTTTTTTTTTTCCTTTGTGTATGTGTGGTGGAATGACAATTGCTATGTAGTCATGTTTTCTCTCGCTGTATTTCTTGGCCTCGGGGAGTGCTGAGTTTAAAAAGACAGTATGTGATAGTCCATGGAAGCTGTTTCTTCTGTGAAATCTTTCCACCTGTTCTGAAGACATGTTGTTGTCTCCTAAATTCTCCTTATCTACCATTCACGTACGTCTGACTGCCAAAGGATTGCTTCGGAATCTTCGACTTCCTTCAGGGTTTAGGAAGAGTACTGTTATTTTCCATACAGGTTTGTATTGCATATATCTCTGTTTAGTGTTGCATGGGGGACATCTTGATTAACTTGCAGATGTTTATCAGAAATTTTCAAAGGAGATAGATAGGTGGGGGGGAAAAAGTGGTCTCTGTACGAGAACAAGGCTTAATTTGTAAAAATAAGCAGTTTTTTCTTGTTTCAACGCATACGTATTTGGAACTAATATTGTTTGCAAGCATATCTGTGTTTGGTTTGGTTATCGAAAGCAGAATTGTTGCCTTGGTTCCCCCTAGCTTGCTTCTCTGACACCAACCAAATCCTTGAAAATCAACACCTGTTAAATTACATTTTTCTTCAGACGATTTTGGAAATAAGACATAAGTAAATTAAGAAGAACATTTGTCTTTCCCTTAAAGTAGAAGATGAGACGAGAGGGTTTTTGTAGTTTTTCATTATGTAATTTCTCACTAAGATTATGATGTTAGTTCAATGTACTAAAAGATTTCCATATTCTGAACATTTCTGAAATAAAACATCCTAAGGGATGTGGAGAGGTAATAAGTGAACCACAAATTAAGTTTTCCAAGCCTCTTAGTGAAAATATTTACAATCACAAAAGACTGCCTCCACTGTTTATGCTCATATCTGCTTTTTATTTTCTGTGCCTAAGATAGAAATAAATGCACTGTATATTTTAGGCATGTGTAAACCTGCATGGACTTTGAGGGGATTCAGTAGCCTCACATTGCTACTTGTTCTGGATGATAATTGCGACTGTGGTAAATTAAGTTGATTTTATGCTATAAAAACTGGAGTGCTATTATATTTGATTTTGGCTGGTTAGTGTTAACTGAAATAGGATTGTTGGGGTATGTAAATAGAAGATTTTTCTTGTTTCATATGCATGTAAGCCTTTAAATGTTCTTGTTTTTCATCTCTGTCCCTAGTGATTTTTTTTCAGCAGACTGTTTTTAGTTTTCCCAGAGGCATCTCCCTTCTCTGTGGGATAATTCTCATTTTTTCCAGCACCTCTTCCTCATGTTTCATAACTTCCTTTGACCTGTCACTTGAGATTTTCCCTCAGTCTGAGCTGACAGCTAAAGGTAAATGAGGTAAGTTAGAAGGTAAACGGTGGCTCTGTTTCTTTTAGTCTAAATGCCACTGTAATTTTTTTAACCTTAAAAAACAAAAAGATGAAAAAATAAAAATAAAAATAAAAGGACGCCCTGTATTTGTAATAACTTGTGTGATCTAAAATAGCTCCAAATAACTTTTTAACTTAAAAAAGTAATCCATGCTCCAAATTAAAAAGAAAAACAGTGCAGAAGGCTGTACAATTCCAGGTGAGCTTCTTTCTTACCCAGGCCCCTGCACCCCACAGAGGCAGCCACTCTCAGGGGTGTGTGTGGATTTTTCTGGTAATTTTCTAATCATATATAAGCCTATGTCACTCTTTTATAACCTTTTTTGTTATACAAAAAGGGAAGCAGGCTATATATATTCTTCTATAGCTTGCTTTTTAAAGTTAATATTTCTTAGATTTTCATCTTAACACACGTTTATCTCATTCTTTTTAATAGTCATGTAATATCCCATTTTCGGATGAACCTCATTAATTTAACCCGTCTTCCATTAGTGAACATTTTAGGTTGTTTGTAGTATTTTTTGTGAAGCAGGATAGCTTTCCAAGGCAGCCTAAGCAAAAGAAACAAGGCCTTTATTGCCAGAATTTAACTAATAGGGGTATTTCGGCTACATTTTTTTTTTTAGAAGCTATATAAAAATATTCTTAAACGTTCATTTAATTGCAGTCATGAGCTATAGTGCACTTTGAGGTGATCTAATTTGCCTTATTTTACACCAAGAAGTCAGAGGCCCAGAGAAGTGAACTAACTTGCCCAAGGGAACAGTCTTGACAGAGATGGAACTAAAACCTGGGACCTCTGTTTAACAATTTTGGCTTATAGATTTTCCTGGCTGTGAATTTTGCTGTAATTCTTTTAGTTGTAGTCAACTGTAGTGATGAAAAAAGAATTTTGTGGTAGGAAGCACATTAAAATTATGTGCAATATATAATTCTACTTACCCTCCCCCGCCCCAGTAAGAATCTTTTGTGAGCTTATCCATATTACATAACTTTAAGGTCTGAGAAATCTTCCAATAAAATGGGCATTGAAGCCATTGCATATTCTTATGTATATGGGCTATAAGCTGTAGCTTGTGTTTGTAATTCTTACTAAAGGAAGTGAGTGGTGTTGGTGTTGGTTGCCATAGTGGCAGCGGTGTTGACCTGGATTCCAAGAGTCCAGATTGTAGCCTTGGTTCTTGTAGTAACCAAGTGAATGTGACCTCAATCACTTAACTATACAGGGCTACAAAATAAAGGAATCAGATGAGATAATTTCTGAGTTCCCTTTAATCTATGAGTCTGTGACTTTTCTGGCTATAGATTAAAAAATGCTAGACGTATTACTGGCACCTGAAAATTCATCTTTCTAACCTAATTCTCTATCTCCCAAGCTCAGTTAATATTCCTGATTTATTTCTTTTTATGACACCATGTTTTCTCCTTATCCTGTCATCAAATCTCAGTTGCCTTTGAATCATTGCTCTTCTTCATTTATCCAAAAGTAATTGGTTGCAAGAATCAACTTTGTCCTTTGAAATCTCTACTTGTTTTTACCCTCTGCCATTACACTATTTTATTCGAAGCTTTATTATTAGGCCAAAGCATTGAAATTGCTTTTATAAGTAAAAAATTCGTCAAATATTTCATATCACCCAACCTCATATTTTGGGCTGTTGGAAGAATTTTATATTTTTGGTCTTTGCCACCAGCCTTTCCCCTGCTTCTAAACTGTTTTTAATATTGCAGGATTCATTCATTTATTTCACAAATATTTATTAGATATGTACTGTGTGTCAGATGCAACGCTAGATGCTGAAAATACAGCCAGAACTTAGTTGCACATGGCCCCTGCATTCGCACAGCCCACAGTTTAACAGAGGAAGACATAGAACATCAAATAATCACGGTACGGCGGGGACTAGGCATTTAGGCAGCTTCTAGTAGGTGACGCTAAATTTATCCAGGTCTTTCAGAAGTACCATTTGAGCTTGAACCTCACATATGTGGAATTATCCAAGAAATAAAATGTTCCAAGTGGAAAAAAGAACATGCGAAAGCTGGAGGTGAGGGAGAAGGTGGCTTCAAGGAAACAAAGGAATTTTAATATGTCAGAATTTTAATAGATTATGGAGAGAGAGGTGCTAGCAATAAGGATTTTTAGGGACCCAGACAGAAAAGGCCCTGTTATTGAACCGTTACACAGGGCACTGTGCATGTTAGTGTATTGTTATTGTGTGGTGTCCATTGTTATTGCATCCAGGATGTAATTTTCTCTGTGAATAGGAGCAAGAAAAGAGAGCAAATTTGTCAGAGCTCTGAGTGATATTGCAGGGTTGTCAGGCATGGATGAAGAGCTCAGCATCAGGGAAGTGCTAACATCTTCTAAGAAGTCCAGAAGTGATTTCACTGACCTGCCAAAGTGCTGGCAATGGTCTGTCTTGCCAAAGCATTCAGTTCAGTCTATTTTAAAATTCTGCCTCAACGTATTAGTTACAATTTTATAATGAGTTAGTGGAAGGGAAAGAATCTTCTAAGTAGATTTTTTTTTTTTTTTTGCCACCAGTTTTATTAGAATTAAATTTTTGAAATGCTAGAGACACCTATATTATTCTGAAAAGTGCAATTTTGAACTTCAAAGAGTTGGTGCTTTCCTGATTCAAGTGAAGGCACTTCTTTGCACTAAAATAGAGTTCTTTTTGCTAAACTAATGAGATTAAAAGCAATTACTATAGCAAAAGGGAGGGATTTATGTACATACATGTTGAGGAAGGGTAGGAGAACTGTTATTAACAGAGCAAAATATTTTCATTTACTTGAACCTAAAGAGGACTATATTGACTAGATGTTTAGTAAGAGTGAGCAGAATGTGAATAAATTTGTTTAATTAGAATGAGTCATCAAATTATGTTCTTATGTTTGGTATTCATTTTTTTTTTTAATTGTCAAGGAGAATTGCTTTTAGCTGCAGTTTGTTCAGACCGCTTAACTAAGAAGTAGCTTATTTGTCTCACCTAAAAAGAAGCAGCTCTGATGTTCAGTGGCTCAGTAACGTCAGGATCGACATTTCTGCTGTTTTTTAGCACTTGCCTCCTGACTGTTGCCTCATGATCTCACAATGGCTGCTCTAGGCAGGAAAAAAAAAATTAGGGGTAGTGCCAGATCACTAAAGCTTACATCTCATTGGCTAGACCTCAGTCACATGGCTGTCTTTCCCCTCAAGGGAGTCTAGGAAATTGAGTGTTTGATTTCTCCAGTCTCTGTAGTGCTTGCCGGTGTAAGAGGGGTTACAGTCTTTTTATAGTTTCTGCCTCAAAGAAGGCAAAACAGTTGTTTCTCAAAAGCTGATATTGGGTGCTTATAAACAAGGAGAGTACATCATTTAACAAGTCGAATCGTGAAACAGAACATGTTATTTTTCTCTTTTATGATATAAATGTCTTTTGGTAATGCTTACCTATTTTGAATTATTTCTTTTAAATTCTTTAAAGTCATTTCGTTGTTTGGAAATACACATTAATAACTGATTTTTGTCTCTAAATGAATTCAGTTAGAAAATAATGCATTGTGAAAGATTGTTCTCAACTTTGAATGTGGCTTTTATGTATTGAAAATGTGTTAAAAGATTAATATTTTACTAGTAATGCGTTTATGGTGCATATCCTATTCATGTATTGTTAAGGTGACACTAAAAACCTCAATTTCTCTTGTTTCTCACGTTACACAATAAATCAATGAAGCCATTTTAGAAAGTGTCCACAAAAAAAAACATATATTGGAATTTATGTATAAAAAGTTAAAAGAACCAATCATTTTTAGAATACAAATGACATCAAACGGACCAAATTCAAGAATAAGAGATGAGAGATGTAACCTTCTACCATCCCTTTATTATTTTATTGTGAATCCAGATTCTTCTTTTTGGCTTTTTTGATAGCAGTCTTGAAGATTTTGCTGGCCTTTTGCCACATCGATAAGCATTTACTAAGGACTAGTGTGAATGGCATTATGCTAAAAACATTTTGTCAGATTAGTACTAAGCTCCTTTAGCTATGGTAGTCTTATAGTTACAATTTGTTATCACATGAAAATGTCCCCGTTAGTACTTAAAGCAGTCTATTTAAGAAGGCAGTGAACCGTTAAATGAAGTTTGATTCATAATAGTATTTTGAAGTTTTTAAAAGTTTTATGTTGAAAAAAGTACACCTTAATCTCACAGGCTTCAGATAGCTAAGGCTGTACTGCACTAAATTGTTTTAATGTATTTTGTCAAAATGGAAAGTAAACCACACATTACAGTTTGGATTTGGATTCATGGTGGGAAGTTTGGCAGTGTTTTTCATTGGGAGAAACTGGAGGAATACGGCAAACTATATATAGTTAACCCTCGGACAACACAGAGGTTAGGAGGGCTCACCCTTCCCCCTCCCCTCCAACTTGCTGTCAAAAATCCACGTATACCTTTTGACTCCCCGAAAACTTTACTCACAGCCTACTGTTAACTGGAAGCCTTACCAATAACAAACAGTCAGTTTACATGTTTTGTATGTTACATATGTTATATGCTTCATTTTTAACAAAGTAAGCTGGAGAAAAGAATGTTAAGTAAACTATAAGGAAAATACATTTATAGTACTGTATGTATATATTGAAAAAATGTGCATGTAAGTGGAACCTGCAGTTCAAACCAGTGTCGTTCAAAAGTCAATTATATAGTAAATACTTATTTTATTAGGACAATTGAAATATTTTGGTTAAGTTTTGGTTAGAACAGATTCAGCCTACAAATGAAATCATACAGATTATTACACTTTCTTTGCTAGCTCTAAAGCATGTTTTGGAGCTAAAAATAATGTTTTATTAATAGTATGTACACGTTAACTTGTTTTCTTGAGTGAAAAGACAACAGATATGGTTTTAAATGTAATCTATGTTGAATATTGTTTTTCTGTATTTGTCTTAGGTGATTCTTTGGGTTAGTTTAGCACATGGGGGTTCTTTTTATAAACAGTAGCAATTATATAGCTCTGGGGAAAAATGAAGACTACTGGAGCTTTCTTTTGGGTGTGAGGCTAGCTTTTATCCTGTTGTTCCCTGGTGACCTGAGTTTTAGGCACTTTTCTTTTAAATTGCTTTTCCTTAACTGGTTAGTATTTTGTGAATGACATATTCTTTTCATTTAATATTTGTTTATGGAAATTCCTAGTATTCAATATTTTAATTGGCTATTTAAATTTTTGTGCCTACTGTAAGATAGTCTGTTGTCTTTAATACACAATAAGGAAATTTTTTTGACTCCCTTGGTTCATTCTGGGGATCCCTCCCACCCCACCACCGACTCAGCACCTCTGTCTGCATGATTCAGCCATGCTGCTTTGATGGGGGCCCTATTTAACAACATGTGATTGCAACATGGCTGCAATGGTTAGGGACCACCTGTGGCTGTAAAGTACCTCCCCACAGAGCATGGCTTCACTGGCACAACAGTGACATCACCTGAGCTGGCTCACTCAAGATGTAGAAGTCACAGAAGAGATGGCATTTAAGATTCTAAAACAGTAACTGTGCCACAGGTAGGCATTGCAAGGAGAAGGACCTTGTAGATTTTTTGTTCTCGTTTTGGAATCAATTCTAGTGGTGACTGAATGTTAATCTTGGTTCTGTATTCTTCCATTTGTTAAATAAAAAAGGATACCTTGCTGGTGCATGTCATCAATACTGAAATAAAAGACACTGCTTGGTATAAGCAGGCTTCGTGATGCTGAGCAGTTTTTTACGTACCCATTAAATCATGATTATTAAAGTCAAAATGATCAGTAAGACAAAAACAAAAAACAAGTCCACACCAAGGCTAGTATTTAATATTTTAGGTAATTTTTTTAATAATAAAGGAGGAAAGCCAGTACTGGTGGCTGCTTTTTGTGAAACAGTACCTCACTCATATCAGCAGGAAACCTGGCAGGTATATATTTTATTCCTTTTCTTGTACCTCTGAGAGAAGACCTATCCAATTTGTTCATGTATGTTGTGAAGAAGTCTAACAAAAGATACTTGTTTCCTAATTT
The DNA here is from genome assembly GCF_902729225.1 of Pteropus medius. Classification (NCBI taxonomy): domain Eukaryota; kingdom Metazoa; phylum Chordata; class Mammalia; order Chiroptera; family Pteropodidae; genus Pteropus; species Pteropus medius. The sequence continues at coordinate 2,724,167 of NW_024350325.1, forward strand.
AAGATGAAATAAAAATTAAGATTTTTCCTCTACTAAAATTTTGATGATTAGAATAAAAACATGTTCATTCAGTATCTGGAATTTTTAATGTGACAGGCCTAAAATTGTATTACTCACAATTTTTTTCTTTTTCATTTATATAGCGTGCTCTTTTAGTCCTGACACAGATCCATAAACTGAACATATTAAGGTAGACCTTTAGATAATTTAGAAAGCCAAATAATTGAGGGAGTTAATACCTTCTTAAAAGTATTTCCGAATGTAATGAATTTCTATTAACTTTCCTTTGTAGTTAGTAGTCCATTTAAAGAGCAGGAGGAGTCTGCTTTTTTCCCTGCCAGCTACTTGGAAAATGTTTAAGGTCAAATTTGGATTGTTTTTTCAGGAAAAATTATGTAAGCATATTTATCCTGAATAGTTTTTCATAGAAACAAGCCTTTTAAATCTTGGATGGTTTAAAGTCCTCCTCCCCACCCACGCCCCCCACCAATAATTGGCTTGGGTAATTTAAAGTCTAAACACGATGCTTTGCTGAGCTTCAAATGTTTCATATTAAAGTAAATGCCATACCTACTTGGAAATAGAAAAATACTGTATGTGGCTCCTAAATTATGATTACTGTGACCTCTTAGAGTAAACAGATAACGAAAGGAACACAAAAAAAGCTTATACAAATTTAAACTAATGATGCCATGAATATATTTTTTAAATATCTTGATAAGATTGTATAGGTTAGTGTGCGTTAACAGTTGTGTGTTAGGGGCAATATTCAGGACAACAGGAAAGAAAGAGCTGGTCACTCCTCAGGAAAATAACATGGCAGACAATTAAATTTGGAAAGCGTTATGGAGCAGGTGAGTTAGGAATAGACTGTCTTTGGAGAATAAAGAGCAGAGTTTTAGAGAATGCCACAACACCTCCTCACCGTGTCCCACACCAAACTCATCCCCCCTCTCTGCCCTTTCAATTCTCATGTGCTAATCCACTCCTCTTTGGGTTATTTCCTAGCTGGAAACTTGTGACTCACCCTGGGTTCCCCTTGATCCAACTGGTCACTGAGTCCTCCTGTTCTGCCCCATGAACACATTCATGTTTTCCTGACCATTCTCTCTGCCACTGACCCACAAGTTGCTCTTGCTGGGCCTCCCTCCGGGCCGCCCTGCTTGCCTGCTCGGATCTTCTTCCACAGCGCCCCTGGTCCCCGCTCAGCATCATTCTGCATCTCCTACAAGATAAAACCTTGTATGGCACACATGCTCTAGCTCCATTTATGCTTCCAGCCTTTTCGTCTTGTTGTAACTTCAAGAGTACTGACTTTGTTGTCCGCACTGGTAGCCATAGGGTCTAGGGCCACCCACGCCTCTCTCTGCTTTTGTGTTTGCCAACCTTTTCTCCTTATCTGTCTGCCAAGTGTGCAAATGTCCATCCAGGCTGTCTCTGGAACCCCCAAGATCTAGGCGTTTCTCCATGTCTACTCTCACAACACTGTAATTCTGTTATCTGTTTATCAAATCACACTGCCATTGTTGATAGCATATTTCTGTCTCTGCTACAGAGAAGTCCCAGAAATCAAGGACCAATTTGTTAAGGAAGGCATCCAATAGACATTTACTGGGTGAACAGTAGTCATTTGGGTAATCACTTCATAACAGGATACTCCCTCTTATTAGAACAGATATTTCACAATAATTTTCATTTTAATGCTTTGTTTTCATGGAATACACCAGGGTAAACACCCAACGTTTAATGCTGAGGAAACACCGACTGAAAGAACTTGTGTACAGATAGGTGTTCCTATTAAGGCATTTAGATGTATAGGTTCAGATTAAGGCAGAAAGAAGGGAATTGGTTGTCCAGGGTGCTGGTAGCAATTTAGAGAACGCTCACCTGCCCATTAGTTCATTATCATTGTTTTATTAATCCAAAAACATTAGTTTCCGATGCAGAATCTAGTAGAAAGCCCATACCACCAAATGACTCACCTTCAGTCAGAGAGGTATATATCATGAGAGTTTGACAGGAAGAGGTTAATATTTGGGGAAAACAATTCAGCAGAGATCTTCGGTGTCTTCATGTATCCCCCATTCTCCAGGCACCAGGGCCAGTCCCCCCACCCTACAGTGACTCCCCCGACCCTACAGTGACGCTGTCATGGTAAATTTTGATAAATATTTGGTGAATAAGTGAGTAGGTCAGTGCATATACAAAAAAACTAGGCAATATTAGTTTCTACATTCTGTGTTTTGTGTTTCATGGTAGCCAACGCACTCTCCTAGTAGGTCTTATCTCTAACTCAGTTCTAATATTTAGAAACCAGCAGATTCAGTAAATGGCTTTTTTGGCCTTAGGATGGATGTGTATCCTCAGCAGCTAGTATGTGATGATGGTTAGTCCATGTCTGTCAACAATTGTGTTTAGCCTTGAGATGGGGATCGATAGCCTGAGTGACTTGAAAAACGGGTCTGTTCCTCTTTATCTTCTACTTTAAGAAGATGATAAGTAAGTTCATTAGGCTGGTTTTAAATTTTATTAAGGTTTTTGAGTAGAACAAAGATAGCAAACAGTGTAATCCACCTGTTTTTCAAGTGAGCACATGTCTTTGATTCAGGACTTTTGTTTTCCTGGTGGACGTTTGTTTCGTTAGAATGAATCCTGGCAGGTTGGATCAGACAGCAAAGTGGTAATTATCTTGTCAAGAGACATCTGAATCTACATAGAAGTTAACATTTAATTTTAAGCTTTCTGATTAAACTTATTCTTTGAAACCAGAACATGTCCTGATGGTATAGGTATAATAAAATACTGTTTTTAAATACAGCTGCATTATTAAAAATGGTAATATGTTAATAAGTGGAATGTAAGGGCAAAATTTGGTTCACGTTATGCTAATGTCTTATAAATAACGAATCCTGTAGGATTTAAGGAAAACTGTTGTTTTAGTATTATGAAATACCCTATATATGAGCACTGGGGTTTTGAGCATCATTGGAGATTTTTGCACCATCGTTGAGCACTGGGGTGAGGAAAGAGGGAGAAATGCTCAAACTGGGTCATCTGCTGCCGTGGGGTACAATTTTGTCCTTAGGGAGCACAGTATATGGAGCAGAAGATTGAGGTCACCACATGCTTTTCCAGTTTAGGTAGAGGGCAGTCTACTAGCTTATTTGCTCTTCTGTTAAAATTTGAAGACATATACTCTTAGAAAAATAATATGTCAATATTTTCTCTTCTCTTTAAATGTAAATCTATCCTGAGTATTCACATACAACAAAACATGTGTTTAGATTCTTGTTGCGATTCCTCAAGGAAGAAACATGGATTGACTGTGTTTTCTTGATGGCTAAGTGTTAAATAAAGATTTTCCATGCTCAGAATTCATTTTCACCACCTTAGAAAAACAGTATTACTATTTAAATTTTGAATAAGTAGTATATTTACTCCATGGTTTTAAAAAATATAAAAAAAATGCGTTAGAATACCTTGTATCTGTCTGGTTCCTGTTCCCTTCTCCGGAACAGTAAACATTTTTAGTATTTTTATAGATATTATGTGATAATCTTGTCATGTGTTTATAAGCAAAAAAGAAAATTTGCTCATATTCTCATCTGTATACAGTGGGGTGTATTATCTACATTGCTCTTTACTAGGCTTTTTTTTTTCATTAATCACAGAGAGCTTCCTAGTTCTTTGTTACAGTGTTGGTATTACATTTACTATATAAATGTAAATTTATTTAACCAGTCTTCTACTTATGGATGTTTGAGTTATTTTTTTTAATCTTTCAAACAAATTTGCAATGAAAACCCCTCTATAGTTGTCATTTTACGCCCATGTAGGATTCATAATAGGATAAGTTCTTGCTTACCAGCTATGAATTCAACAGTTTGTACTAAGGTATGTTAGAGAAGACTTCTCGAAAAGCTTTTATGTTCTCAAACATCAATTTGAGTACATGAAATTATGCAGACAGAAGTGACCAGAATCATTTTAAATGCTTGAATAAGAATCTTAGTATTGAAAACTGCATCATGATGTACAGATCTTATGACTTCTATCAAATCTGAAGCAGAGCAGTGTTTGTGTTCTAGGTGTGATGGTTTGGGTTTTCATGGCTGGACACTTAAGAGCTGATGCTCATAAATGGGGTTCCCCCAACTCTTGAAATTCTGGTTCTCTGGCCATTAAGAAAGCCTGAGAGGAAAAGAGGCTGGCATGTGGACAGCTCAGGTTTTACTGAAGCAGTCGCATTCCCTCCCCTGCTTCTTTAATTAGATGGAGTTAACACCCTGAAACTTAACTGCCACTGAAGGTGAAACAGCAACCAGGCAAAGCACAAATGAGAAAGCAGCTAAGAACCAGGGGACTTGCTTGACTGGAATGCAATCAAATTTGGATAGTTGGTGTTTTCCAGGGTGTACCTTGGCAAAAATGACTTAAGTTCATTTTAGAGTGATCTTAGCAGCATTCTCAATATAGTCTTGGGTCCTAGAGAATTTTCTAAACCTTCAAAATATATATATGCTCTGATAGAACAGTTCTAAATTATGGAAATAGGACTTTTATAAGCACAAATATCATTTTGTTACCAAAAGTTAAAGCAACCAAAACATAAAGGAAATGTATAGATATCAACCTAGCTTGTGTCCTTAAGCCATCTGAATCCTCAGCAACAAGCTAGTGAACAGCTTATACGGTTGTCCTAACATATATGAAACAATTAAGAGTTTGTCTCAGGAATTTGAGCCACTATGGCATAAGAAAAGCCTTTAACAACATTCATCAAATTAAAATAAAAATCAGTAAAAAGTCATAATGGTTTTGGAGGCCTTATAAGGAGTCAGCAAATCCAACTCATTTTTTAAATACTTAAAAAAAATATTGATAGATTCTTGATATAAGTGTATTATTTTAATATCTATGTCCATTGAAAAACACTACACTTAATCTCCTTAAAACAAGAGATAAGGCTATCTCCCTGTCTTTAAAATAATATTAGAAATAGAATCAGTCATTCAATAAGAAAAATAAATATAAAAGAAGGTATATTACATACATAAAGTCAAAGAATTTAGCAAAACAATATTACTACCAAATATTTTTAGTAGAATCATAAGATAAATTTTAAAAATCTTGGTAACACAATGAAAAATATTTAGTTCATAAATGAGTCAAATACTTAACTATTACCTGACTTTAAAAGATAATTTGAAGAAAAATAAAGAATTTGGTGCTACAAAGGGAGTACCTGTATTCCAAACCCATGTGTGAAAAACAATGTTTAATGTATTAATTTACGCTTAATTCAATATGTTATATTCCTTATGTAATAACTTACTAAAACTTGGTCAGTTAATATTAAAATTTATCTGAAAGACTAAGCAGGCAAGAATCTTAAAGAATATTCTCCAAAACTGTTAATATGAAAGATTTACCTCTTAAATTTTGCAAATAATTATAACCTAATAGTTTTAAAACTCTGTTATATTATGTTAAATTATAAAATTGATTACCATGTAACTTCTAGAAAGAGAATCAAATGTTAAAGAATCAAGAAATGAACTCAAAGCAATATATCATATAGCATTGATATTAATCAGGAGAATCAACTTATATCTACGTATGTTGTTGTAAATTCTAGATGGTCGGAGAGTTAAAAGATGTTTATTGCCGTTCTGTTTGTATAAAATATATAAAACATATAAAACATAGATGTTTATATGTAGGCTTATTGAAATGAAGAGTACTTAGATAATGGGCTTGAATGTATTAAAGGAACAGTTTATCCAGATTATTGCATAAATGTTTTATTTTTAGTTATGAAATACGTTATATCTCTACCACATTCTCCAGTTTCCAAAATGCATGGGAGTAGAGTCTTGGCATCAGAGGCCTGGGCTCTGACTTGGACTCTGTCCCATAGAAGCTGTCTACACCCTTCACATCCTTGAATCTCACCTTCCCTATCAAGAGTTACTGGGAGGATCAAAAGAGAGGAAAGTGAGACACTAGGAACAACAAAACACCATATTAATTATTATTATATGTTTTATGACAAAAATAATTTCTAAGAATATTTTAGGAAATAACGTAAAATAAAGCTGCAGTCCCCAGTCTTTTTGGTACCAGTGATTGGTGCTCCTATGAGAATCGAATGCCTGATGATCTGAGGTGGAGCGAAGGCGGTGATGCTGGCGCTGGGAAGCATCTGCAAATACAGATGAAGGTTTGCTAGCTCTCCCGCTGCTCACCTCCTGCTGTGCAACCTGGGTTCCTAACAGGCCACGGACTGGTACCATTCTACAGCCTAGGGCTTGGGAACCCTTGAAATAAAGGAATACTAATCTCAGCTATTTTGACAAATTATAAAATACTTAGATTTTTTTCAATTTAGTGACTGTGAAGTTATTCCTCCTTCAGGTCTTTAATATTATGACTTTTAACTTACTTTCTCCATCTGCTGTGGAATTGACAATTATTGATAAACAAATAGTAATTGCTTATAAAGAATAAGGCAAAAAAAAGATGAATTGCTGCCATTTGCAACAACATGGATGGATCTTGAGATTATCATGCCAAGCAAAAGAAGACACAGAAAGTTGAGAAGTATATCATTTCATATGTGGGATATAAAACTGAAAGTAGCAAATGAACAAGACAAACAAAAACTCAAACACAGACAACAGTTTAGTGGTTACTAGTGGGAAGGTGGGAAGAGGGAGAAATAGATAAGGGTAATATATGGTGACAGAAGGAGATTTAACTTTGGGTGATGAACACACAGTGCAATATACGGGTAATGTATTATTGAATTATACAATTGAAACCTATGTAATTTTATTAACCAATGTCATCCTGATAAATTTAATTAACAAAAAAGAATAATGGACAAACTCTTCCCCTCTTTTCAAGTATTTTAAAAACAACAGATATCTTAGTCATTTTATAATTGAGAATTATCAAGTATTAATACAGATATGAGTTGTTTAACCATAGAAAGCAACCATAGAAAAGAAAAGCCTTTTTCCATTTTTAACTTAAAGAGCATATTGAGTGTATTTTGCCATTAGTTCTTGGAACATGAATACCGAGGTTTCTTTGTTTATTTTCCTTTAAGAAATTACTGTAATTTTCTTTGCCCTGAAAAATTAGAGAAAACAATCGCTGTGTATTAAATTGTCTTAGGTTTGTTTGTTACTACAGAATGTAGATGTCATAGGGAATGCCTCTGAAAATAAGGAAACATTTGGATTTTTTTTATTAGCTTCTTGTGTTTTTTTTTCAGATTTAGATTTGTTTTGATTATTTGGCCTACTTATTTCAAGAAGCTAAGCAGCTTGTTTCCTGTTTTTCCAGTTCAGTTTGATATTTAAAGTGACTGAGATATTTGGAATGGTTCCAAAACTGAACAATTTTTCACTTAAAATAAAGCAGAGTAATTCCCAGGGCACTTTGGTGTAGAAAGTGAAAATCACTTGGCAGGGCATCTCAGATGGATCTGAGTATTAGCATGAGCTTTTAAAAAATTATTTAACCAGTATTACTACTTGGAGAGGGAAAAAAACAGCAAAGCTTGTGATTGATAGAAAATGGGATAGTATAGTCAAAAGTATAGTACTCTTTAACAATGAACTTAAAGATAAGGGGCAAAATATATTGATTAAATAGTCAATGAATGTGATGATTTATTAGAGATTAGGAAATAAGTTATCTGTAGTATAAATCTTTGTAATGACCAGGATGTCAGCAAGTAAAGGATGGAAAGTTTAAAAAAAAAAAAAAAAGTGCGGGAGGAGAGAAAGGCATTTAAAGTCCAATAATTTGTGTTTTTGTGACCAGGATATAGAGTTAGGGTACTTGTGACAGTCAGGTTTCTGTACCAGTTTACCTAGAAAATTAGAAACTATGAAAACATTAGTTTGCACACAGTTTTCCTGTTTCTGGATTGCTAAATCTATTTGTTTCATGTACATAATTCTCTGCCCCATGGAAATCTTTAAAATCTGAATTAAAGTCATTGTGTGTATGAATTCCAAACATTTAGATATTTGATTAATTCCAGCTCTCATCCATATGCTTTCCTTATATAAACATAAGTTAAATGCATTTCTGTGGCTTATTTTGTGGTATTTGAATGTATATAGTGATTATTATAAAAATCAAAATCATATATTTTACAATTAATTATTAATTCCTTTTGCAGTTGAAAAGGGAAGGCAAAAGAATCCCAGAAGTTTATGTATCCAGACACAGACATCTCCAGATGTTTTGTCCTCTGAAAAAACACTTGAGTTGGCTCAATATAAAGCAAAATGTGAAAACCAAAGTGGATTTATCCTGCAGCTCAAGCGGCTTCTTTCCTGTGGACACATCAAGTTTGAAGCATTAACAGTTGTGATTCAGCACCTACTGTCTGAGGTAAGGCGGTATACACTCTAAGTAGTCTTTCTCACTGAGTTGGGGGGCAGGAACTGAGGGGGGCAATGCTCATGCTCTTGTAAATATCTTTAAATTAATGATTGGTAAGATTAGACAGAGTTCATCTAGTTATGCTTTTGCCAACTCAATACTTGAGTTACTCTAGAAATTCGAGATGGAAACATTTCTAGTAGGTACTTTTCTTCTCTACAATCTCTTAGACCAACAGTAGCTAAAAGATGATTGCCCGTTATACTTCTATGCACCTCCAGACTATATTAGCATTAGCATTTTTTCATTTAAGTTTTTGGCTAACTATGTATATTTCCATATTACAGTTTAATGCTTTGAAAAAAACGAGGTTGATTACATCTGTGGGTCAAAGGATACTTTTGAGGTAACTCCCAGTATTGCTCTGGAGACTCTTAAGAATTTTTATCCATTCCTAAAACAGTTTGTGGTACAACAAACGCAAAACAAATTTTCTGTGCTTACTCTTCCTTGATATACTACAAGGATGTCAATTTAGGAACTAGTTAAAATTCATTGAGAAGACCAAGTTTCTATAAACATATGTTCCTGGCATAGTGACAAAAACTATTATCTGAAGGGAAACACGGGGGTGAGAATGTAACTTGAACTCTTGAGGTTTTTTTTTAATCACAGTTTTAAAGATGGGTATACATGAAATCTCAAGATGAAAACTGATCAATTTCTTTGTATTATAGTTCAGTTCCATCCAGCAAACCTATTTTTCCCATAGAGGCTACTCTGATGTGGTCGCCTATGTGTGGCAGGGGAGACAGAAATGAGTGAGATTTGGTCCGTGCCTTTGACAAGCTACCAAGCCAGTAGACAGTTTAGATCATATTTGATGAACATTTTATAGCTTTGTCCAAATATATATTTTTTGAGAGGGAGAGGGAGACATTTACATCATTTTTAAGTTACAGCAGTATATAGTATTTATTTTTTCTTTAATGTGTAAGGAATTCTACAGTTGTTATATAACCAAGTAAGCTAAATTGGAAACCACGTAATATCAAATTTAGGGAACAATTAGTTTGTCTATTTAGTTATAAACCACTTACTCATTATATCTAGCTTAACAACCCCATGTTCAACTCTTCTCGCTCCTTTATCTCCCACGTGAAATCAGTCATCAAATTCTGTGAACTCTCATCCCACAGTGTTTCTTGGCTTCATCCCCTCTTTTCTATTCCTACTGATGCAAACCTTGTTCAGATCCTGGATAATTGTCCACTAGATTATGGTACTAACAGCTTAAACCAGTCTTCAGGCTTATCCTCACTCCCCTATTATTCATCCCAAGCACTGCTGACAGATTCATCTTTCCAAAGCTTTTCTGCTCTACTGATTAAAACCTTCAGTGGTTCTCCATTCTCTACAGCTCACCTGTTCCATGGGAGCCACCATGGTGTTCCATGGGAGCCACCAGCCTCATGAAGCTATTGAGCACTTGAAGTATACATAGTCAGGCTGATTTGGGATAGGCAGTAAACGTAAAATACACATGTATTTTGAAGACTTCATATAAAAAAAGGTGTAAAATATCTTGTTGATAATTCTCTATTGACTAGATGTTGAAATGGTAATATTTTGGATATGCTGAGTTAAATAAAATATATCATTAAAATTTTAAACTTTTAAAATATGGCTACTAGGAAATTAAAATTATGTACATGGTTCACATTATATTTCTTTTGGATGACTCTGATAAATAACTTGGAATGTGAGATTCTCTTTAATTTGGCACCAACTGCCATTTTTAACCTTACCCTCGCTGCCTGATGTTCCAGCTGTATGATAGGGAAGAAGAGGAGAAGCAAGAGGGATTTGACATTTGTTGAATATTTACTAAGTACCAGACAGTCTTACTTATTAAATCCTCCCCAAAAAACACAAGTTGGAATTTACAAATAAGAAAATTGAGACACAAATCTGTTAAGAAACTTGACTACCATTAGACAGCTAGTGAGAGGGGGATCAGGAATTAAACTCAGGTATAGGAAGTAAAAATCCCCTATAAACTTCCTGTGTTTTTTCATCCTTTGTTCAAGTACCATTACAAGGTACCACTCTTCCTGCTAATACATACATGTTCAGATCTTCCTTATAATGGCATCCCCTCACTACCTGCATTTAATTTACATGGGTTCATTATACAAATAGCCAAAGTAAAAAATGCAATTAAATAGATGAGGCGGTTCTGCCTTTCATGCACCTCATTGAGCAAAGGCCCAGGAGTGGATCTGAGAGGAAGGCCAGAGTCAGCTCTTCCTTCAGCTGTATTCTCAGTCCCTAAACACCGTGTGGGCGTGAAACTTCTCCACTCTGTGATCCTAGTGTTTAAAGGTACTTTCTTCCCATATGACGAGGCCCCTAAAACACAAGCCAAAGACACTTTATCAGGTACTCAGTTGGAGAAAGAGTCGTTCCATCACTATAGGAAAAATCTCACAGGCGGGGCATACTGAGAGATGCTTTGTCAGTCCACAGCAGGGTAAACTCTTAATGAGTTTCAGGGGTACTTTTACTATATGTAAATTTCATCTTACACCTAATCTAGGTCCTAATGCCCATGTAATTGTGACTCCACTGAATTTCTAAAAAGTCAGCTCAAAAACTCCCTCTTTTATGAAGACTTTCTTTGTCTTTCTAGCTCTGCATTCCATCTAACGTCTGGATTCTAGGAGCACTCACATTTCTCTTTATAGGTAACCATTTAGCACTTCTTTTTGTTTTTTAAGATGGGAAGTTCACTGTGAGCAGGATCTGTGTCTAGTTCTTTCTTAGGCAACCACTCCAGCAACTATAGCAGTGCCTTATGCAAAATAGACACACAGTGTATACCTGAATGAACAAATGGATGAGTAGGGAGAATGAGATTGCAGATGTGAGTTGAACATGTAAAGTCTTTATATAAATGTTCTTTGCTAGCTCTTTATAATCAATCAGCAATTATTTACTGATTGCCTAATGTGTACAGGGCACTGTTACAAAATAGTGGGAAAGAAAAGATATAACCAGGGGAAAAGTTAAGTAATTTCTTCAAAATGATTTTCTCTCTTAACTCTTCATTACAGAAGCGATTGATTAATAGATAAGTAGATAGGTAGATGTAGATTTTAGATGCAAATTGATCTATATATATATATATATATATATAGTTATTGCTAACTTTTTCTCAATGGTTTTAGAGCTTTAGATTATTGGTAAAAATGGTTGATTATAGGAGACAGTGGAACTATTGCTTATCATCTTGTTGCAATAACCACAACTTTCCCACTTTAGTGGCAGACAAAGTTCATTATATAGCAGAAGTTTTAATAAATGTCTCAAGACTCTGGAAACTAATACCATACTTTCTGTTTCTCAAAGGACACACTATTGTTTTAGTTTGTTGCATTTCTTGGTTTATCCTTGCATAGCCGTGCAGTATTCTGTACAGACCACTGAAGTGAGGGACAGTTTTGATGGTTGTAATTTCAGTTTCTTCATAGAAGGGTCTATGGATGAGTTTCTAGGTAAGCCTGAACAGGACTGAAGTAACCCCCCAAATCTCTGAATTATTATGTAGTGCACCTCCAGTTCTATTTTTGCCTAAAGCAGCTCCTAAACAAAGGTGAATTTTGAATGACACTAGCAGTCTACTATAAGTAAAATTGTCTTAGAACAAGAAAAGTGGACACAATGCATCATGTGGACGTTGGGGAGGGGATCAGACATAGCACACGTCTGAGCCATCTGAAGCAGCTCTTTTCTGCAATGCCCTGTGATGCTGTTATTCTTCAGTGGCCAGGAAATTCAGACCCGCTGATGGGATGCTGGCCAGAGACTAAGTGCCTGTGTCCCAGGGACTCCTAATTAAATTATGGCAAATCCATTTTTTTTTCCGTGGAGCACTGCATATGTTTAATGTATGAGTGTAAAAGCATTTTTCTATCCAGAGTCTCACCCTCCCTCTGCATTTTATTATACAAAGAGAATTAAATAAACTTGTTATCCGGATTCTAAAGAGTTTATTATCTAAGACAGAAATGCTGATATAGGAACAGCTGAATAAAAAGAAATAGGCAATCGGTATCTAAGTGATAAAACACATTTTATCATCTGTAAATAAAGGGTAAGTATCTTAAAGGGCAAGCAACCAGAAAGAGTTGGGCAGAAACTAACAGTATATGTTTATTATGGTATGGGCACTGTGGTCAGTATTTCACATGGTGTCATATTTAAATCTCTTGATTCTTCAATTTTCCTGTACTACTTCCCCTTAGATGAGGTCATCTGCTTTGAGACGTGACCAGAGAACTGGGCCTGGGTGCTTTAGTTCTACTTAGGTCCTACGCTTCTCAAAGGCAGGGACCATGTCTTAAATTTCTCATAATTTTTCTCAATATGTCAATATCTCATAATTTTTCTCAATATCTTGTTAATTGGTATTGAATAATAATTTGCCCTCCAATTCAGAAGGGTAAATGTCCTGTCTGGGCAATTGGGGCGGGAGGATGATGTCCATGATAAACAGTTAGCATTTCCTGTTAGTGGGTTAGGTCAGGGAGACCAGGCCTTCCGGAGTGTGGAGGTGGGCCATGCATGGTGAGCATGACTTTGGACAGAAGAAGAGTCAGGAGTCTAAACAGGAGCTGGCTGATTGAGGTTCATGGAACTAGGGTGATGTTTATTTTTTTATGCATTCAATGGAAGACTCTTTCTGAGCAAGAGTATTGGTATGTACAAAGAATATGGGATGATAATCTAGCAGCTCTCTGGGCTTTTGACCATCCGGGAATGGGTTGGTTTGGATCCGGACTGGGGTGGAGGTAGCACTAATAGAAAAAGAGCGAGGAATTCGAGACACATTAGGAAGGAAAAACTGACCAGCTTTGGCACAACCCATTTAGACAAAGAAGAGTCAACGATGGCCGCGTGGTTTTCCTGCTGCTGTTACTGGGGTTGACAGAGTCTGGAAGGTATCGATGGCTTCTGGGCATTGTGGACAGGAAGGCTGAGAAGTAAGGTTGGGAGAAATGTCCACATGGGTACTGAAATTTCTTGTCTTCAAATTTCTTTGATAAACAAAAAGATGACCTGGTATTTATTTGTAGTAGGACATAAAAGTTTTCAGAAAATTTCTCCTGGCAATTATAATCAACTTAACTTTTTACGGCAATTTGAAAAGTGATTTAACTTCTTACCAGCTTTTCCTCCTACTAGCAATTTAGTTACCACTGGAAAGTGAATTATAAGCCAGTTCACTGAATGTGTTGCAGGATTGCTCATGGGTGTCTAGTAAAGCTGTGTGGTTTTCTTGTCACTTAGATGACAAAACTTATTGATACTTACTTGAACTAGATTAGTAAACAAACAAAGTTAAGTCTTAAATTTAAGAGATTAAGAGTAATATACATTATATGTATTTTAAAACTTTTCTTCCAATTTTATCCAGGTTGATTTTCCTCAAACTTTAATTTCTACATTAGAAAATGCATCACTTGTTCATTTTAAAAACCTGGACTAACCGATCTGTGATTTCAAAACAACTTAATACTGCGTTTTAAGCATTTAGAATACCACTAAGGCCAAAATGTCTCAATGAGAAAGTGTTTCTTAAATTCCAATCACTTAAATGTCCAAATGACAATGATAATATGTCATTAACTTCCTCAACTCTTTAGAGACTGCAAAGTAAAAAGTAAAAGTTATAAAATAAACCTAATTTCCAACTGTCAAATCATTTCACACTTTTCCTTAAAACACCAGTGGACCATGTTCTAAGCATTCAAATTAAATTTCGCGGAAAACATCCGATTTATAACGTCGTTTTAAATTTGAAGTCACAACACACATGCTTTCATTGTTTTTTACGTAGTTCATAAGCTCATTTTGTATACAGGTTTTGGAGACCAAGTTTCTCTTGTCTATTAGTAAGTGTGATAACCTAATGACCTCAATTAAAGAGAGGAATAAAAAGGCTCACAAATCTAAAAATAACTCCATTATCCATGCAGAGAAGGTCAGTTTTTCTTTCCATTGTACCAGCTGATATTTAAGTAAGTGGCAATCGATCAGTCTAATGTCTAGCTCTCATTTTTCATAAATGAAGGGCTGTGGCTTTAAGTAATCGCAGGCTGCCTGTGCCAGAGGCACAAGCTGCAGCATCAGCTTCTGTGAGGAGAGAGGCGGCTGAGGCATACAGTAACCTGCAGGATGTGAAGTAAGGCTAACCCAGGACCAATGGCGCTACTCCTGGTAGAGCTTTGAATGTAGACAGACCGACTGGTGGGTGGCGTGGCCACCTGTGCACTTCTTGGACAGTGCAGGGGGAGGAGGGAGTTAGAGACAGAAGCTGGAAAATGGGCTGCTCCAGCAGCAAAATGTGCCTCTATTCTCCATGTGCAGCAACAAGGGTAATTAGTATTTGTTTATAGTGCTTTTCTGGAAGAATGTCAGGGACTAAGGCAAAGGTTGTCTGGAATTAGGGGGAAATGCTTTGAATGACAAGCAACTTTTGCCTGCAGAGGTTGAGTCTCATGATCTCTGTCTGCAACACTGATCAAGATGCGGCTGGAGCTCTGACCTGGGTGATCTTGCTGAGGGCATTTTCAGAGAGATTTGAATTCTGCTTTTTCTTTTCTTAAATCTTGTGGTAGGGACTGTACTTTATAAGAAATGGTATCTAATTGCTCTATTTGTGTAAGTATGTGTATGTGTGTGATTGCAATGAGTTGCTGGTCACTTGAAAATTGTTTTTTTGTAAGATTGATAATTGCTTTTTTAATATTGAAAACAACTGCCTGGTTTTCTTCAATTCATTTTTCTAACATCTTCTTAGAATTATATTTAATCCAAAATATTATAATCCTTAGGAAATAATGTATAGATGAGTAAAATTAATTTTGCCTTTAAAGTATTATTTTTTTCACCATAGCTTTATAACAAACTTTTTGTCTTTTGGAAGTAAAGAATTGTAACAAAACTTTTTTTTATTAGCAAATATAGTACAAAGTGCATACAAGTGCATATGTATAGAACATTAAATATTTATCTTAAACTAATTAGGTCCTTACTGCCCTTGGAGCAGGAGAATGAATTACGTCTTAAGTACAGTATGCATTAGCTGAAAGGTTCTGTGGCTCAAAGTAAATATTTTTAAAGCGCCATTCAGCGCTTCAGATGCAACTTTCACAAAGACCTGAGAAAATACAGATTTTCGAAGCACAAATTTCCTTAACAACTAAGGGACATCTGTGTTTTCGAACGACACAAACTGTTAGCCTAAATGATTCATATCTTGGTCTCTCTGTTCTGAGTCTCATTTTCCTAGTGATAACAAATGTATGCCTTACTGAAAGGGACCCTCTTGAAAACATTAGTAACTTGATGTGTGTTTTCCGCAGCGGGAGGAAGCACTGAAACAACACAAAACCCTATCTCAAGAACTTGTTAACCTCCGGGGAGAGCTAGGTAAGAGCTTTTTCCTTGTTAAGTTTTATGGGGCAAGGGACAAATTAGACAGTCTGGTTTGCATGTCTGTACTGTGGCCGGAGTTGCGTGCTGGCGGTTGTTAGCTGTCCCACCCTGGTATCTGTGCAAACACTTACTATCGACATTTCTTTTAAATCTTGGCAGCTTGACCTCAAGTTCACAGAATTCCTGGCACTGATCTTACTAAGCTTAGCAGAGCTACTGATGACCAAAACATTTCTCTTCCTGAAGAGAGGGAATGATTTTGGTAATTGTGTGGATTCCTGTTAAATAATTACATCATTTTTTTTTCTGAACCACTTTTCCTATTAAAGTGTAGAGAAAATTCCCTCGCTGATAACAATTACATTTCACTTTCTCGGGGTGGTTTGTGAGTGGTGAGTATAAAGTTGGAAGGAGCTGCATATAGAGGTAGCCTGTCTGAAGAAGGCTCATTCTGTGCTAATCTCATATTCGAATGGGACTGACGGTGAATCAGTCCCAGCTTCACAGGAAGCCACGTGCCTCTAATGTCTGTAGCACTCGCTGCGCAGCTCTGCTGTTCCAGGCTGAACTCTGTTTTAGTTCTTGTCTCTCCTGGAAGAGTCCTCAGGGTTCATGCAACAGAGAAAATCCTGCCTTCTCCACCTCAACATCCGTGTTGGAGTGCACTGACCGCCTTGGGGTTCCCTCTCCGCTGTGGGCACCTCAGCCCTAGAGAATCAGCTTTTTGCTTTAGCGTCAGCCAGGTCTGGATTTGTTCATTGAAAGGCCGAATTCCTTGCCCTTTGCAGTTTTCTGTGTATGCTAACGGTGTCCATATAAAATGCGTGTAAGTATGTGTGTGAATAATGCAGAGGTGATAGCAGAGATAAAAATTGTGTCCATCTAGTTGTAGGAGAAAATGCTCATTTTTCTTCAGACGAGACCAGAATTTAAACATTGGCAATATAATGTGCTGGACTTAGTCTTTTCTTCTCCAGGGCAAAGATCAATCACTGAGTACGGGGCCAAGACTTCTCCCTGCATTCCTCTTCTCCCTGCATTCTTCTTCTCTTTTCACCTCTCAGTGGGGGACAGTGCTAAACTCCTGGCAAACCCTCCAGATTCTTAATACTTCGACAGGGCATCCTTTTCTCCTGATCTTGTTTTAAGGCTATGGAAATAAAGGACTCTGTTTGGAAAAGTAATTTTAAGACAGACGGGAACTTCTGGACCCCAAAGACTTGAGAATGCTAAGGAAACAGTTCAAGAAAACCACAGCTGTGAAACAGCTCTCAGAGACTTTTAAGGCTTTCTGCCCTGTTACTAACTAGACTGCTGCCCTTTCGATTACCTAAATGACTAACTTAATTTGTTTTTGTCTGTGCCTTAAGTAATGTCATGGATATCGAGTTAGGAGATCAGGCAAGAGGCCTTTTTTGTGTGTTTCATAGTTTATTATAATTCAGTGGAGGTGGAGATGAGCCTACCTGGTGGTTCATGTTTCAGCTTCTCCCCAAGACAAGGCAGAAATGCCAGTGGAACACTGTTCTCATTCACTCTGCTTGAATGGGGGGGGAATCCTCTTTTTACCTTTTAGTGGATAGCACAGTTAAGTGATTTAAATTGGGATCAGGTACTCAGCACCTCCACTTGGTCACATAGCCTGACAGGAAATAGCCGTAACAGTTTGTACCCACTCTCACCTTTCCGTCTGTGATAAGGAGAGTGTATTCTGGTGTGCTTTTACCGCTTCTCTCACAGTGTCAGGATGCAATGGTTGGCTTGTTTGTATCATTCGGTCACCCAAGGCTAGACTCTTAGAGAATGTGTCATTGCAGCTGTTGAATAAGGTCCAATTGCTCAAGTAACAGCATAAAACATTTTGGGAAGGGTTTTGGTTCTGTGAGAGCACAGAAGAGAAGCTTTTATGTAGTTCTTCTGATGAAACAGTTCAGGAAGAATGCCCTCGAAGCTGCCAGTTCGATTGTTTGCAGCATGAGCTGAGATGTTAAAAAAAAAAAAGTTTACATAGCAAAGTTTAAAACTCAGTTTTAAAATTTGAGGTAGGAGTGCACACTATTCAGATTTAAATCTTTGGTAGCTGAGTGACCTAGGGTAAGTCACATTACCTGTCAGTCTGTCCCAATTGCATTCCCTATAAAATGGCAGTCATAACTATCTACCTCAAGGGTAGTTGTGAATTTACATGAGTTAATACGTTGTAAAGTGTCTAGCACCAATTGTAGACACTTTACAACGTATTAACTCATGTAAATTATTCAATCGTAGTACAATTGAATAGTAAGTAGTAAGATATATGCACTTTTATAGCTGCGTAGTTATTAACCAAATTGGCTGTTCTGTAAGAGCATAGACTATAGTGTAGAAAGGAATCGTAATTAGACGAAATATTAATAGAAATCCCTCAGGACAGGTGGTTTTTTTCTCTTCACACTCAAATGGAAGTGAGTTGTGATAGATCCCTGCCTGATACAGTAGAATCCATAGTCTAGGGTTTTGTCCATCTGCTCCTAGTTCGAAGTTACCTAATTTCTTTGAGTACAGTTTCCTCCCTAGTAATACGAAGTCATATGTATTTTGCTGGGCTCTTGGGGAGCTTGAATTAAATGGTAACACATGAAGCAACCAGCATAGTGCCTGGTCCATCACAGGCAACTCAAGAGAAGAGAGGTGCCACCATCACCATCATCTGAGTAGCCACCTTTTCCCTCTGAAACAGTGGGGGACCATTGGTGTCAGTCTCCCATTAGGTAATTTTTCTTTACCTTCTCTATTATAAATTGGGACAAAGTTCCCGAACTGCTAAGAACCGCAAAGAATGAAGGACAACTCATAAAGGCAGGAGCAGTAGACTCCCAAGTAGAGTCTGCACTACTGACCTTCAGAACCTAACTGCCTCCCGTTGTCCCCTCCATGGACTGACTTTCTCACTCGTTACCCTGATACGCGTTTCATACTGCCCAGTTAACCAGTTTACTTCCCGTGTAGCCTGCATGTTTCTACCATACGAGCCACACCCTCTTCCTGGAATGACTTTTCACTTGCTTGTGCAAAAACTCTTCAAAAACCCTCACTCAGTCCTCTTAGAACAAACCTTGAGGCTCCATTTGCTCCGGTGAGTCTTCGATTCCTCACCTTATTATTTCTTGTATCTTGTGTTTTCCTGTTGTCTTCAGATAGTGAACTCCTTAATTGCAGAGATTCTTTCCTGCTTCCTATGAAAAAACTATATATGATGCTTTCCATATTTATGAGTAATCGATACATATTTACGGCTTGAGGTTTTAAAGTTCTTTTTTATTTGAAGTTTTAAAGTTCTTTTTTCTTTAAGAACAGTATGTAAAAAGTAAAGAAAATTGTGATGTGAGAGGAAAATAGCTCATAGCTCCATTACTCTGACATAAATTTTATTTTTGTATATTCCCTTGTCTTTTATATGAATGTATACAAGTACGAACTGATTTTTTTAGTAAGGTATAATTTACATACAATGGGATTGTTCTATCATTTTTGACACACACATATACTCATGTAGCCTACACCTTTATCAAGGTATAGAAGATTCTTATCATTCCCAGAACATTCCCTCATGGCCCTTTCTAGGAGCCTCCTCTTCCCCTAGAAGCAAACACTGCTCTGATTTTTATCACCACAGGTTAGTTTTGTCTCTTCTAGAATTTCATAGAAATGGAAATAAACAGTACATTTCTTTTGTGTCTAGCTTCTTTCACATAGCATAATGTTTTTAAGATCCATCCACGTTATTTTATGTATACTCTGGTCTTTTCAACTGATGTCAGGCGCTTTTCTGTATTGCCTCATAGTCTTCATTATGGTCATGTTTAATGACTGTCGGAAAGTCATATCGAGTGGATTTATCATAATTTCACTTACCCTTAAACAGTGTTGTAGTGTAGCGAGGGTTTCATTGTCATCTCTTTTCCCATCCATCCCATGGCTTCAAGTACAACCTATAGGCGTGATGACTTACTGGTTTATTTCTCTAGTTCTCTCCTTCCCAAGCTGCAGACGTGCTTTTCCTAGTGAAGAGCTGCTCCAGAAGAGCCAATCCAATGTAATCAGACCTTCCTGACTCTCCAGCCCCTTGCTTCCGGAACTCTCTGCAGTGTCTAATCATTCACACCTATTCCTCAAAGTCTCTTCACCATCTTCTGTGGTGGCATTCTTGTTCGCTCACCCCAAAAGCCAACAACTGAGGTCAGACTCCTTTTCCCCCATCCTTCACATGATATCAGTCTGTGTTCTAAATATTGCTCATATCTGGCTCTGCACAGCATTCCAGCTGCTGCTGCTCTAACTTAAGCCCCAAGACTTCTCATCTAGAACATATTACAATGATCACTTAACCAGGTCACCTTGTCTCCAAGCCTGCTTCTCTCTATATGCTATCAGGATTGTATTTTAAATAAATCTCACATGTGTCCTCTACTGGCCATTTTTAACAAACATAAATGACTCCATTTTGGCTTTGAGAAAAAGTCCAGACATACTAAAGCCACCATGTATGATTTGACTATAACCTTGCAGTCCAACTTTATGATGTTTGGACGCTCATTTCCCTTTCTTCACATTTTCTTTCCCCTCGCCAGGTCCCAGCCATGGGTTTATTCATACCTCCTTTGCACATCCTTGTCACATGTTATCCTCCCTGCCTGAAATGCTCTCTACTCTTTCTACCACCTTTCTATTTTTTGCCCCTCAAATGCCTTCTCATTACTCATATTTTCAGTCCTACCTAAAATATCTTGTCTTCAATTGAGTTTCACCCAAACCTTTCAAGTAAGTTAATTAATCGTGACTTCTACTATGCCCTTCAAGGTTCTTTGCTCTTTTATTTGTTGATAGACCTCTTCTCACAGTCCAGAACTGTGAGCTCTTAAGGGCAAGGCCAGTCTCACCTTCATCTTTGTAGCTCTATAGCTAGCATCTCGTGTCTGGCACTAAGTACCTCAGTGAATGAATAATTTTACTGGTGAGGACAGTAGCTAGGGAAAGTTGCTTTTATCCTTATACTATGCTAATATTTGATTGGGGTTTGTGTATAAATGTTTTCCTACAAACTGTTGAAAAATAACTTGTCTGTTTCTAAATGAATAATAAAGTAAGGCGAGCAATAATTCTCTTGGAAACTTTTTACTTTATGTTTGACAATCCCAGTTAATTAGATCATTTTGAAAGTGTCAGCCCTTGAAGTAGATTACAGTTCAATTTAATAGCCTACATCCATGGCAAACGTTTGGCCTCTGAGATAGGGGATAAATAAATGTGTCATTCTGATTCTTTGTAGTCATACCGGTGTAATAGAGAGCCATCATTATCTTTTGGGGTTCCTGGATTTTTTTTTTATAAATGTAATCATCGAAATTTAAGTGAAGAAACTTTTATATTTAAAAACTATTTTTTAGCCACCAGAATTCATAACTAACATCTTTTTATACATTTGTCCTGTTTCTATTTCATGATACAAACCAAATTTTATTCTTAATTCACTAAAAATTTTTGGAATTTTCATAATAATGACATAAAGGCTAGTTGGTTTTGCCCTCTCTATGTAAAAATTATACGATGTTTGTGGTGTTAACATTTGTTGAGTGCCTACTCTTTCCTAACATCAGTTGTTCAGCTATAAGTCTGCTGGTTTGCATTTTATGAAAAAAATTTGAGGCTTAAAATTTAAGTAACTTTCCTAAGGTCGATAAGTTAAGCACCTAGATAAGAACTCAGAATGTCGAGACCGGGGGTTCCTAACCCCCAGGCTGCAGACCGGTACCGGTCCGTAGCCTGTTAGGAACTGGGCCGTCCAGCAGCAGGTGAGCGGCAAGTGAGCTAGCGAAGTTTTATCTGTATTTGCAGCTGCTGCTCAGCGCCAGCATCACCACCTCCGCTCCACCTCAGATCATCAGGCATTAGATTCTCATACGAGCATCAGTCCCTGGTGCCAAAAAGATTGGGGACTGCTGGTCTAGACTACATAAAAGAGACAGCATGGTGAAGCTGTTTGAAAGGTTAAAAAATCATTTGATATAAACAGTACTTTGCACTAGTAACTAGCTTTGGAATCACTTTACTTGAGTTAAGAGTGCAAGAAGTCTGGTTAGATTAAAATATGTCTTGTTATTACCTATTAGGGAAGAGTGACTTGGCTCTATGAAAGACATTGTGCAAATTGTCTAATCAACACTTCACAGTGTCTATGAACTCGAGTCTACCTCACACCTTATGGAACGTGTTAATTCTTTCACTGTTCTAGTTTTGTCTACAGTTGTGGTTTAACAAGGCTATGTATTAAAGTAATTTTAAAACTCTTTATAATTAAGTCATTTTGGAGCTACAGAATTCCAGAAGTGATTTTTGAAATGGGCTTTAATGAATATCTATTAATAAAAACCTGTACGTCAAAAAAGAATTATCTCGCTGAGTTTATTGAAGATGGAGTTGAAACCACCTCAAACTTAGATCATTCTTTTCCTGTCCATGTCTAACTGTTTTAAACATAGACTTGAGCTGGCTGTTTTCTTCCACCTGTACAGATGCATAGTATTACCAAGTTATCTTTTTTGAGAGCCCATTGGGTCTTCTTCCTTGTCCTAACTTGTCCTTGTTCATTTTTGATATGTTCAGTTTTCCCTAATTTAATGTCATTTGTCTAGAACAGTGGTTCTCAAACTTCATTGTGTGATAAAGTACACCTGACTGAAATGCAGATTCCCAGTTATGACCCAGGTGGCTTGGGATGGATTCCAGGAATTTACTTTTAATGATCATCCAGGCGATCCTGATGCAGGTGCTCCCTGGACCACACTTTGACACCGCACTAGCTATCTAGAATGTTGTTTCTTTTATGTAAAAATGTATATAAGAATCAAGCACAGTAGGAGAGTAAGTAATAGCAAGTAGCTTTAACTGAATTGAGTCCATTTTTGTGCACAGGCTTCTAAATTTAATGCATATCAATAATGTTTACCTGCCATTTTGAACTTTGTACCCTAAACATGAATTATCAGGGAGAAGGAGAGCCAGAATAGTACCTGACTCAAAATCATCCTTTTATTAACATCATATGTATTCTTTTGATTGAAATGTGATTTCCTTAAAGTCTTATTTTTCTCAGGCCTTAAGCTTAGAGCATTATGTCCATTATTCAGCAGGTTTTCATCTCCAATCCACTTTCACGCCTAAATGTTTTCATTGGTCCATGGAATGTTTGCTGTTGTGGGTACGAGAGCATCTGTTTTATAACGTGGTGTCGGCCAGTGAGTAAGTTGAAAAACAGCAAAGCCTTTTATTGGCAGGGAGAACCTGAAGCTCTGTGGATGCCCAGCCAGCACCTGTGTACTAAGATCAGCTGACTAGGCCAGGTCATCATCCCACATGCAAGGAAGAGTTTGTAGGGACTAATCAGTATAGCGGGGGAAAGATCATTTTTTGCCTGCCTTATCTTGCAATCTTTCTAGCTTTTCAAGAGAATTAAGCCCTCATACCCTGAGGTATCCATTGTATTTGGAATTAACTTCTCTCTTATGCATCCCAATTTGAGAAAAGAGCCACTCAGATCAGGTTCTGTGTTCTGTGCTGTAGAACCTGCATTGAAAAACACTGAGCGGATTGAGTTCCAGACCCAATTCTGCCATTTCAGTTTCCTCTCTAAGTAAATGAGATTTAAGATAATACCAATTTTATTAACTCAAAACATTATTATATCCTTTCTTCTGCTAACTTTGGGCTCAATTTGTTCTTTATCTGTTTCCTTGTTAAACCACAACTGTAGACCAATCTAGAACAGTGAAAGAATTAACGAATACATAAGGTGCGAGGTAGCCTCAAGTTCATAGACACTGTGAAGTATTGATTAGACAATTTGTACAGTGTTTTTCATAGAGCCAAGTCACTCTTCCCTAATAGGTAATAACAAGACATATTTTAATCTAACCAGACTTCTTGCACTCTTAACTCAAAGTGATTCCAAAGCTAGTTACTAGTGCAAAGTACTGTTTATATCAAATGATTTTTTAACCTTTCAAACAACTTCACCATGCTTTCTCTTTTATGTAGTCTAGACCAGCAGTCCCCAATCTTTTTGGCACCAGGGACTGGTGCTCGTATGAGAATGCCTGATGCCTGATGATCTGAGGTGGAGCTGAGGTGGTGATGATAGTGCTGGGGAGTGCCTGCAAATACAGATGAAGCTTTGCTAGCTCACCTGCCGCTCACCACCTGTGGTACCAGTTCATGGCCCAAGTGTTAGGGACCCTTGCCTTAAGGAGTAGAGTTAGGTTGTTTATTTGGGATCTTTCTTTTTTAATGTAGGGATTTATTGCTATGAACTTCCCTCTTGGAACTGCTTTTGCTGCATCTCATACATTATGGAATATTGTGTTTCCATTTTCATTTGGCTCAAGAAACTTTAAAAATTTTCCTTTATTTTTTGTTCTATTGTTCAGAAGACTGTTGTTTAATTTCTGTGTGTTCATGAATTTTTCAGTTTTCCTCTTGTATTGATTCCTAGTTTCATACTACCATTGCGGTCAAAAACGATACTTGGTAAGATTTCAATCTTGAATTTGCTAAGACTTGTTTTTTGGCCTAACACGTGGTCTATCCTGGATTATGTTCCATGTGTGCTTGCTTAAGAATGTATATTCTGCTGTTGCTGGACAGGATGTTCTGTTAATGTCTATTAGATGTATTTGGTCTATAGTACTGTTCAAATCTGCTATTTTCTTATTGATTCTTTGGATCATCTATCCATTGTCAAGAGTGAGGTATTAAAGTCTCCAACGATTATTCCGCTATCATTAATTTACCTTTTATCTCTGTTATTAGATTACATTTAATAATGTGAGAGTCCTTTGTAAAGTATGAACTGAGTTTTAAAGGTTAAATGATATTATTTATGGGAGAACTGATTTGATAATACAGTTATTTTGTAAAAGTAAATTTGTAATAAGTTATGACTAGTGAAAGGCTTTGAAATCAGTTCATGTCAAATTAATATAATTCCCAAGAGCAATCAGAAAGCCATTTATAGCTCATTTTGAAATCTGGTAAAAGACATTTGTCTGCCACAGGTTTGCCAAATTTCTTGATTGTGTGAAAAAGTAGTACCTTTATGGAAGCAAAACTTGGTGCTTATGAATAAGTGATCATTCCAGACAGTCGGTGAAGACTCACTCTACAAAATATAATACTACCTATTGTACTTTATCTTCACCAAACTGTAAGGTTAGCGGAACAGGTAGTACTTATTCTTACCTTGCATATCAGGAAACTGATACTCAGAAAGCTGGAAATGCCTATCGTCGGATAAGCTAGGTTCCCAACCCTTTTGTTGTTCTGTAGGCTATTGCCTCGCCACAGAGTAGCAGTTTACTTTTTTTAAAATGGTACCTTGGTTACTTTGTTTGGTTATATTACTGTCTCCAATTTTAAACAGATTAGATTTTGGCTTAAGAGAGTAACCCACATAGTCACTTGCCCTGGAAGCAAATCATGACTGGATTTCCCTTCATAGAATAATATTATGAAATAGTCATGTGACTGTGGTAGAGGGTGGTGTGTCCCCATTCATGGTTCTGGGGTGAGGGTACAGAGAAGTAAGATAAGGTATATATTTGTCTCTCCCTTTTATGCACTGTTGGCAGCATATTATACACGCTGTTTTGCACTTTGCTTTTCCTCTTAACATTTCTTAAAGATCAATACATAAAAATATTCTGTCTTTTTTTTTTAACAGCTGTATACTAGTAGATTGTAAATTAATAAGTTAGTGGAATTGCTGGGTCAAAAGGAATATGCAGAGAAAACAGACTGGCTCAAATTGAGGAACATTCTACAAAATACCCGATTCTTCAAAATTGTCAAGATTATGAAAAACAAGGAAAGATACACAGATTAGAGAAGAGTAAAGAGACATGATAGCTAAATGCAGTGTGGTATCTTGGATTGGATCCTGGGACAGAAAAAAGGACAAAGTTTAGAATTTAGTTAATAATAATGTACTATGTCTTAGGTTTGACAAAATGTCCCAAAGTACTATATAGAGTTAATTTTAGGGGAAACCATATTAGAGGTATGTGGGAACTCTCTGTTATATCCTTGAATTTTCTGAAAAACCTAAAATTTAATTCTAAAATTATAAGTTTATTATTTAAAAAGGGGCATTAATAGAAAACCTAGTAAAATCTGAATAAAATCTGTAATAGAGCAGGAGTCCCCAACCTGCCTACCCTCGCCATTAGGAACCGGGCTGCACAGCGAGGAGGTGAGCAGCAGGTGAGTGAGCAAAGCTTCGTCTGTATTTGCAGCTGCTCCCCAGCAATAGCATCACCACCTCAGCACCACCTCAGATTGCATTAGATTCTCATAAGAGCACCAGTCCCTGGTGCCAAAAAGGTTGGGGACTGCTGTTAGGGTTAATAATATTTTATCAATGTTAAAACTTAATTTTGACAAATGTCCCATGATTATGTAAGATGTTAACATTTGGGGAAGCTAGATGAAAAGTATACAGGGACTGTCTGTACTCTGTACCTTTTCTATAACTAAATTATTCCATAGTTAAGTTGGAAAAAAAAACAAAACAAAACTGTTTACCCTAAGAAGTGCATGTTATTGAAGAAAGGAGCGAAAGCGCCCAGAACTAAAAGCAGGTGTCTGACTTCCCAGGTGGCCAGAGAGCGATTGAGAGAGGGACCCAAAGCAGGCAAGTAAAGTCGATTGCAGTCATTTCTGATAGATTGTACAGAGAAGGAGAACTTGCTCAAGGAAGGGTTGGCACCCACAGCAGGCCTGCTGGAAGCATCTAGAGAGAATGTGTGTATGGGGAATGAAGTCCTCTTATTTTCCTGTTTGTCTTTTCTTTCTGTCACAATCTCTTACATGGCATCACCGAAATTCGCATGAGCTTCCATGTGACCTTACCTCCCCGGTTTTATTTTTCCTTTTCTTTTTTATATTTTATATCCAATTTAGACAAAATCACCTAAAAGTTGGGAGATTTCTATTGTGTATACTGTCAAGAACAATAGGAGTAGAGAGTGAAGGTTTGAGGTGGGTGTGTACTGTGGCTCCCTGTCGTGTGTATGTGGTATGTGTTCTTTATTAGATAAGCAGTGCTTCTCTTTAACTGTCACATTCTGTCACGGCCCCCAAGCCTGTCTTTGAGGACTCTTCAAATACATTTGAATTGGTGGACTTTTCAAGGCTAGCAATAACAGTAGCATTTATCAGGCACTGGGCCAGGTGCTTCACATGTATTATTTAATCCTGTAGGGAAGGCACTAAAATATTATCTCCATTTTAAAAATTAGGAAATGCAGGCTTAGAAAACTTAAGTAATTTGTCCAAATGACATAGCAGGTAAATGGTGTGGCTGAGATTAACCTAGGTGTTCTAGTTCTATTAAGACATTTGTGTTTTGGGGAATTAAAATGTTTGTGGTCGTTTCATGATAAAGCATGCTACTCAGATATAAAAATTAAGAAATCTCTATTATTTCAAAAGGATATTCACATTTTAGGACCATGATTATGTAAAGTTTTTCTCTGCAGACAGTACATTTATCAATCACCAAAGAGAAATTAGTTTCTACGATATGGAAATGATGAAAATCTGACCTCCCCCTCTTAGGAAAGCCGGCCAAGACTAATTAGGTAATGGCTTCATTTCCGCCCCTCAGGGATAACTGCTAAAGAACCTGAGACGAACAGTTCTATTTCTCAAAGGCTATATTTGACTGTGACATTGGGCCTTTTCTAGATGTCGTCCAAAGAATTATTTAAAACGGAAATATATGAAGCGTTTTACCACTTCTTCTGA
Organism: Pteropus medius; assembly: GCF_902729225.1. NCBI lineage: Eukaryota > Metazoa > Chordata > Mammalia > Chiroptera > Pteropodidae > Pteropus > Pteropus medius. Next base: position 2,751,914 of record NW_024350325.1, read on the forward strand.
AATATCTTTTCCTTGCTCAGTTGTTCATGTTTTAAACAGTCAGGGAGTGTTTCTGTTCTGTCGTTGTCCTGAAGTTCTCAGGTCTGGTTCATCCCAGAGTGAAAACGTCAACTTCTGATCTGTAACATGGCCTTATGTTTTAGGGCTGATTTTGTAAATCAGTTGCTTGCTTGCTTGCTTGCTTGCTTGCTTTCTTTCTTATTTCTGAAAACTGTATTTCTCATTTGAAGGTGGATTGCTGGAGATAGCTTTTGCAGTTCTCCAATATGTGTACAAAAGTTATAATCCATCAATTTTTCTACAGGCAGTGGTATTCTGGCGCCTTAATCATAGACATGCTTTTTAAAATTATTAAAACACCGAGGACAAAAGGATTGCTTTGTACTGTGTGTATTTTGTATTCATGCAATAACTTCTTAAAAACAATATCACCTAACACTGAGAAAACTTGCTTATTAGTTAAAATTCTGAAAGATGTTATGTTTGGTTTTTGCTTTGTTGGGGTCTGATTGACTGAAAGCAAGCAGAACTCAGGAGAATAAGCAGGAAGAGACAGGACTGAGAACAGGAGTAACAGCGAACAGAGGTGGCATTAGAAATCTCTCCCGAACTGTAATAAGTACAAGGAAAAGTTCATGACTAAAACCTGGGGCGATGATCCCCCTTGCCCTCCACACAGCGTGTCCAGGAGCATTCTGAGGACCCTTGATCTATGTGTGTGTCTCTTAAAGTATTTCGTGAGTCTTTGTGCCAAATAAATGTTTCCTCGGGGGCCCAGCCCTGTTAATTCAGAGTAAAGCCCTTTGGGTGAGTGATTATTTCAGCCCAGCTGTTCTCCACTCACCACACCAGGGAGGTAAACAGAGCAAAGGTCCGTGCACAGCTGCAGGCTGATGTCACCATCTGGAGCTCGGCCTGCATGCTGGACTGTGTACTAACAGCGGTAAAGCCCTCGCCCCCCATCTGACCCGGCTTCCTTCCGCCTCCCTCCTGTCTGTCCTCCCTTCACCTCGCTCACAGTGGCAAGCTTCCCTTTAGAAGCGCTTTAGTTTTCGGTTCACTTAGACATGTCTTTCTCCGATATGAGCATTTAGATGGGCTAAGATAGTGTCATCATTTATCTCCACCTTTTTTTTTTTTTTTTTTTTTAACTTGGCTGATATCTGGAGCTATAAGGGAATTAAGTGAAAAGGCTCTGAAACCAAGATTTCTCTGACTAGGAAGCTCTTTGATGCCTTTATTGACTGCTTGCCAAATATTTTTCTATTGCCTACTTTCATGTAGAGTTCTAATACAGAATTCACACAAGGAAGCTTGTGGCCTCATATTTTATTTGTGTACTTTGTAAAGCCAGCAGAAGTTAAGCTTATGTTTACTCCTTTGACTAACATTTGCCTTCCTGAATCATTTTTTTCTCCTTTGGTAATTAGTGCAATAAGAGGAAAAGTGAATATGAAGAGTGTGTTCTGTAGCAATCAACATAGCCATTATCTTTTACTAATTTTTTAAAAGAAAATAACTTTCAGCGTTTAGTCCCAAAGGACTGAGTTGTCAGTGATATTCCATGTTATGGCCTCTATAATCTGGCCTACATCTAGTACCTTATTGGGTCTTATCTTCAAATTTTCTGCCTTGTGAATGTTCTAGTTCTCAAGTCTCACTGTGTAGTCCTCCCACCATTTCTAATGGTGGAAAACAGTTTTTACCCTCAATGTAAAATTATATCTACATCATATGGCTCCATTAAGAAATCTGTTGACCTAATCAAAACCACAGTGAGATACCAGTTTATACCCATTAGGATGGTTATTATTAAAAAAGGGAAAAAATGAGTTGGCTGAGGATGTAGACACTGGAACCCTTGTGCACTGCTGGTGGAAATGTAAAATGGTACCGCTGTTATGAAAACAGTGTGACAGATGCTCAAGTAATAATAGAAATATATGATCCAGCAATTCCACTTCTGGGTATATGCCCAAAAGAACTGGAAACAGGGACTTGAACATATCTTTGTTACCCCATGTTCATAGCATTATTCACAATAGCCAGAAGGTGGAAGCAACCCCCGTGTCCACTGAGGGATGAATGGATCAGCAGAATGTGGTATATACCTACAAAAGAATATTATACAGCTTTAAAAAGGGCAGGAAATTCTGACACACACTAAGACATGGATGAACCTTAGAAACATTACAGTAAGTGAAATAAGCCAGTCACAGAAGGACAAATATTGTATGATTCCTCTTAATGTGGTCCCTAGAGCAGTCAAATTCATAGAGACAGAAAGCAGGATGGTGGTTGTCAGGGGCTGAGGAGAAGGGTGAAAAGTGGAGTTATCATTTAATTAATTGGTTGGGAGTTTTAGTTTGGGAAACAAAAGTTCCGTAGATGGATAGTGGGGATGGTTGCACAACAATTTGAATGTACTTAGTGCCCCAGAACTGTACACTTAAAACAATTAAGATAGTAAATTGTATTATGTATATTAATTTTTTTTTTTTTCATTTGCTGACCAAACCTTTCATATCACCCTAGCTGGATATAAACCAGCTCGAGTGCCATTCATTCAGCCCTTAGGTCCTACTACCTAGTATTGCTGCTTCTCGCACGTGTAAGTCTTGCCTTCTCAGACAGCGAGCCTCCCAAAGAGAGGTTCCATCTTGTTTCTCCACAGTTGCTAGCACAAGAGGCAGCTGGGTGGGGTAGAAGGAACACAGGCTTTGGGTGTAGACAGAATCGGAATCCAAACTGCTCATTGCAATCCAGTCTTCTACCCCTTACTAGCTACGTGCCCATGGGCAGATTATTTACCCTTTCTGCTGGTTTCCTTATGTATATTTACATTTAGAAACAAGGTCCTCACAGGACTTCTGTAAGGTTAGATGAGACAGATAACATGTGTAGGGAGCCCCATTCCGTGCCAGTCGTTCAGTAGTAGTTTTTGTTTCTAATGCTAGTTCCTTTCCCCTTCAATAAATGTTTGTGGGTTTATTTGAAATTTAAGGATTCTCTTTAGCAGAGCCTATTCTTGTCCTTATTTCAATAAGGCCCATTTTACCTCTGAAAGAATACTGATAAGGAATGAGTGACTGGTATTTCTACCACCATGTGGCATGTTCCCAAGAAAACAAGTCTACACCATTGCCAGAAATTCATACCAGGAACCAGTTATTCCACATTACTTAGGTAGAATAATCGTTGAACTAAACTATTCTTTCTTCGGCCCTAAAACAATCTTTCTCTTGTAATGCCTGTTGGGGGGGTGGGGGGGCTGTGGAGTGTGTGTGTGTGTGTGTGTGTGTGTGTGTGTGTGTGTGTGTGTGTGTATGTTTTTACCTGTTTTTAAGTACAGACTAACTATTTCCTTGTTTCTTTTTACTGTTCACTTCTATACTATTAAGTTTGAAAACCTGGTCACCAAAGAACAGAGACATACTGCGCTTATGCCTCCAGAGTCATTATAGCTGTGTGTGAATGTTATGAATTTAGGACATTTAATAAGTTAAATGTTTGGGGTTTTTTTTTTTTCCCCATCTCTTTTCAGTCACTGCTTCAACCACCTGTGAGAAATTAGAAAAAGCCAGGAATGAGTTGCAAATAGCTTATGAAGGATTTGTCCAGAAGCTAAACCAGCAGCACCAGACTGATCTAACAGAGCTAGAGAGTCGGCTTAAAGAATTCTACACTGGGGAGTGTGAAAAGCTTCAGAACATTTACATCGAAGAAGCAGAGAAGTATAAAACTCAATTGCAAGAGCAGGTCTGAGCATGTTCTTGGTTGTGGCTCTTTGAATTCTATTGTTGTTTGATGATCAATTTCCTGTCATAAACTTCTCTTTGTTGAACATCCCTTGATGAACTTTGTTTTATTTAAATAAGTGAAAAGTCTTTTTTTTTAATTTTTTTTCTTATGATCAAAGCAATGTGCACGTATTGAACGAATGAAAAAAGAAAGATAAAATGAAAACTCTTCATCTTAGTACCTAGAAATAATCTCTTTTAGGGCATTTTGGTGCCATGCTGCCAAACCATTGGTTCCTATTTCTTCTTTAAAATGGCACTTATTTGATAACCCATATTTTTCACTTAATGGTATATCATAGGCCAGTATTTAATTTCATTGCTCCCTTTTCAAATCAGCTTTTCATTTAGCAGATATTTACAGAGTGCCTACTGTATGCCATGTACTAGGAACTGAGGCTGTAGAGGCCAACATGACAGGCGTGCGGACTCTGTGGTCCCGTCACTGGGAAACGTATCCTCATTCCTTGTGATGGACTTGGCCATTTCCATCAGTGGGCCCTGGAGAGCTCTGTGTTTGTGTTCTGGAGCAGGACAGGGTGGAGACCTGGGAGTAGCAAATCCAAGTGGGGTTGTTCTTTATATGCATTAGGTAGACCTTCAACTGAGTACAACTATATGTATTAAGTCTCCTAATGTTGCTGCTTATTTATTTAACTTAGTACTTTTGATTTTACTGGTGAATCATTGTTTGTTTGTTTGTTTGTTTGTTTTTTATAGTTTGACAACTTAAATGCTGCCCATGAAACTTCTAAGTTGGAAATTGAAGCTAGCCACTCAGAGAAAGTAGAATTGCTAAAGAAGGCCTATGAAACCTCCCTTTCGGGCAAGAGTGCTTTTTTTTTTTTCTATTTAAATAGAATAAGAACTAATGGAACAGTGTGATATATTTTAAAATGGAAATGATTCATAATTTTCTCCTCCAGAGAATACCCTTCTGTTTGGAGTGTTTTGGTTTCTTTTTGCATTGTTCATTGTTAGCAGATGCCCTTTCCCTTAAGGATGCAAAGGATAGTTTGTTACAAATGACAGCATTTTGGGAAATAGGTGAATGTTTAAAGAATTTAAAGGCCTTTTAGGTAATAGTTGTACTTTACCACTTTAAGTCCTGGAAGTCAAAGTGTTTGTTAGTTTATATCCTGGCCATGGTATAAGATCCACGCTAAGCACTGCCGCTCACCAACACTGCTGTGAAATGTAGATGGCACTTGTTGAATAAAGAATCTTTAAGATTATTTTATCATGATCGGAAGGATTAAAGTAGAAAGTGAAGAATCAGAAGCCGTTTCTTTCAGAACATAATTGGCCGTGTAGCTGAAGTTGTTGCACTAAATTCCTTATATCCTACGCAGAAGTGTGTGGGCAGATGTGTGTTAAGAACTGACTGTGTGACTTTTGGCTAAGGGCTTTCTCATCAGAAAAATAGAGTTGTGAAGTCCAAGATGATAATATATAAAAGTGACTAGCTCAGGGTAGAAATTTAATAAACATTGTTTTTCTTCCTTCCTGCTAGAAATGGGTTTAACTTTAGATTTCTCTTTGGTTTATGAAATACAAATGGAAAAGAACACGGGAGCCAGACGAGCAGTCTGCAGGCCAGGGTTTGAGGTTCTCCCCTGAGAAGTCTGCTTTGTGTTCCCTATGGTCTCTTGGCCTTTCTAGGGCTCAGCGTTCCCAGTCATAAGATGGGAATATCTGCCTTATCTCATAGGGCTAATGTGAGGATAGGTTAATTTATATAGAAACATCATACAGATATAAAGTAACAGAGTCACGTTGCTTCATAATCAACTCTTACATCTGTGTGCTTTAACAACTACAGAATACAGTGGTCTCATAAGATGTTAAAAAAAATATCACTTTTTTCCAGAAATCAAGAAAAGCCATGAATTAGAAAAGAAATCACTTGAGGATTTGCTTTATGAGAAGCAGGAATCCCTAGAGGTGGGTAAATCTCAATACCAAAAACACAAAACACATCATTCTTGAGGTTTGAGGTCCGTGTGGTTTTGGTATATTTCTGTGCACATTTGCTATATTTCTGGTGTCTGCTTATTAACTTACGTTCCTCATTTTGTTGTGTTTTAGAAACAAATTAGTGATCTGAAGAGTGAAAACGAGGCTTTAAATGAAAAGCTAAAATCAGAAGAACAAAAAAGAATATCAAGAGAGAAAGCAAGTTTAGTAAGTTCCGTGCACTCCTCCATCCCTGCTGGCCTTCCCTCTGCCCAGCTGCCTTCGAGTTTCAGCCAGTGTTCAGCAGCCAGAGAAACACGGGTTCAGAATCCTTTCTCTATCTTGCAGCGTGCTCCTGAAGCCGTATAGAATGGGCTCTTTGTTTAGTGGTCTCCTTTTTAAAATGCTAAAAACTGACATGCAGATGAAGCCCAATATATATTCCTAGTGGTCTAAGCTACTACCTACAGGAAGACAAGAAAACTATCAGTTAGGGTCAGGGTTTTATTTGAGGACTTCGTTTTTCTTTTTTCTTTCTTTTTTTTTTTTCTTTAAAACTACTGCATTGAGACGTAATTTATATACCTTTTTAAATGTACAATTCAGGAGTTTTAGTATATTTATAAAGTTGTGGATTGGTCACCAGTATCTAATTCCAGAGCATTTTTATCACCAAAGTAAACCCTGTACTCATTAGCAGTCACTCCCCATTTCCTCCCAAAGCTCCAGTTCTAAGAAGCCACCAGACTTTCTGCCTCTATGGATTTGCCTCTTCTAAACATTTCATATAAATGGAATCATGCTCTATGTGTCCTCTGCTTCTGGCTTCTTTCACTTAGCTTATGTTTTTAAGAAACACATGTTGTAGCGTGTATAGATGCTTCATCCGTTTTTATGGCTGAACAATATTTCATTGTATGGATAATCCTCACTTTTGAAAAGTACAAATTTCTCTTGTAAGTTAAAATTTCTCTTATAACTTGTACTCTTACTCCCCTTATCCCCACCCTTTTTTGAGGAAAAAAAATGTCTTAACTGCTTCCGTTTTTAGTACCACCATTTCATACTGGTGCCTTGAGAGTACGGAAGCAAAGCTTTTTTGCCACTTAAAATCGGTTCGTGAGTTGTTGCCAGTTCACAAAGCACATGTGTGGGTCGGTCTCTCAGTGAGCGAGCCCTTTTGCTGCTGATAATGTGATTGGGAGACCCTCTAGATATTTGAAAACAATCAGTTGAGGTCATATTCAATGAAACTTCCAAGCTATTTATTCTGGAAGATTCTTAGAAAAAGTAGTAATTTCAGAAAATAATCTAGACTTCAGCTGTAGAAGGTAAGCCTTACTAGCGGTTTGAGTTACAGATTTTAAAGAGCTTCTGGGGAGTGCTGTGACTTTTGAAAAACTAAGAAGGGAACAGACTGAGGGAGCAGGAATAGCTAGCTAATGCTCCCGTCTGTCCAGGCACGTGAAGTTGTGGAAAAAGTACATGTGAGAGTAAAGGACAAAGAGACAGGCTGGCAGAGAAGTAGGAACAAGTACAGTGGGAACAAGGCTGTAAATGTTCTCATTTTAAAAATTGACAGTAAGTTATGCTGTTTCTTTTGAACAGAAATGAGATAGGATTTGCTATTGTTAGGGTAAAAAAAATCATACGTAAAAGGATAACAGCATATGAAACTTATGAAATGTTTGGAGGAACCCTGAAGTTAAAGTCCTTTGCCCCAGCACTTTCCAGCTCCAGTATGTTCCCTGAGTGCATCACACGAGCTGTGGGATTTGTAGTCTCTTTCTGTAAAGAGAGGGGTTTGAGTAAGTAGTCCCCAAGGGCCCACACCCTGACTCTCCCTAAGGGTTGGTTCAGAGCATTCACTGCTGCCCAGGAGGATAGTTTTGGTGATCTACCACTGATTCTTTTCTAAGAAATTCCCTCATTAAACATCTGATCCATAGATCTGTGCTGTTCATTTGTATTGTACATTTCAGATGATTCGCTTGAGTGTCCATAAATAAAGCAAAGATTGGGGGATCTACCCTGGTGTTGTGCTCTAAGAGAATGCTTCCCCTTATGTAGGGTTTATTTTGGATAGACTTTGAATAATGCACGTGCTGCCTGCCATGTAGGTGTTGGGGTGTTACAAAATAAAATAAGGTGTTCTGGCTGCCCTAGAAGGATGGCTAGGCCTGCACAGTCTCATCATAATAAAAATCCAGAAGACACAGGACATTATTGTTTCTGTTGCTTTCCAGAGAACCTTATATATGTACTGCCTTTTCATTCCTGATCAGTTACTGATATTGGTCAGAGAGAACTGTTGTTCCCTTTTCTCTTTGCAAACACCAGTAAAAGACTTGGAATTGCCTAATCTCTAGCCAGAGTTCTATTTTGTATTGTAAGCAATGTTTTCTCTCCAACTTGCAATAAAATATTTGGTGCTACCAATATTTTTTCCATATTAAGTTACTGATAAATGAGTGAAGCATGTTTTCAAATATGAAGTATTTTATTTCATTCTTACAACGAATGACTTTGAGAGTAAAGCCATCCTAACTCTTTCCACCTTTCTTTGAAACTGCTGTAAGAAGGTAGAAGTCTCTTGCTACTTGTCTAATTTCTAAATCGAATCAAAGATTATTTATATTAAGAATCTGAACTACGCTATGGGTTTAATGAGCAGTCAGAGCTATATATCCTGCTGTGTTTTCCAGAAAAACCCTCAGATCATGTATCTAGAGCAAGAGTTAGAAAGCCTGAAGGCCGTGTTGGAGATCAAGAATGAGAAGCTGCACGAACAGGATGTCAAGTTAATGAAGATGGAGAAGCTGGTACGTTTCTTTCAGAGACTCACCAAAGAAAACAGTGTCTGTGAAATAGGAACTGGGCTCTGAACTAGAACCGGGGAGCTGTTTTAACTGCTACCGAAAGCTATTTGGAAATACACAAAAGATAAAAGAGGTCGCCTTTTCTTTTCTATGTCTGCTCAAAGCTGATTCATTGCTGCTTTCTAGAATTTTTTTTTTCCCCCTCCCAAGGAACATGTAAAGCAGCATTTGCTCCTTGGAAAAACCACTCCAAAGAAAGCAGGCTCCCATTTCAGTGGTCTGTGAATCTTCACCTGCATAAGAAGAATTTTAAGATAATGTAAAATTTGTACTTTAACGTATCACCAACTCTGGGCAGGTTTTGTGTGCCCCAAACAGTTTGATTTGTAAATTAATTACATTGGAGCAATTTAATCTTGCTATCTAAGTTCATTTTGCTTCTTGTGAATTAGAATGTTTTAAAGAATTGTGTTTTAATAAAATTAATCCAGTTGGACAAATAGCAAGCATTATGAAAAATATGAATGGTTTAGTTTGTAGCCTCTAAGACAAAAAACTGTTGTTAGCCTGCAACCAGTCTATCCAGAATTATGTTTTTGAGCAGTGTGCCCAATGACGACAGGAGTCTCATCAAGTGGGCAGGATTTTGCAAGGTGACCTAAGTGATCCCAGGTACCGCTGTACTTTGCTGTACTCTGCCTACTGCCTTCACTGCTTGTCCCTTCTCCCCACCAATTATGAGTGACTGATTATTGAGTAAGCACTTCATTGAAACCCAAACCACTCCTGAACAATAGGGAACATGGAGATCAAGGGTCACTCTTGGTTTGCTTTGGTTTGTTTGGGTTTTGGTGTTTGATTTTCTTCTAGATACCATGACCTATCTATTGCGGAAGGTAAGGGCTTAGCTGCCATGTGAATATGTGGGCACTTGGAATTACCAGGAAATTTTGATTTTTTTAAAGGAAGGAAAGAAACTCATGGTTTGTTAATGGGTCCAACATACGCTATATACCAGTTTCTGCCTGAGGTCATTCTGTTCTATCAAGTCTGATAACTGTTAATCCGGTAGTCACTGATGACCCAGATAATCCTGGTTGCCCCATATACCATTCATCAACTTTTCAGAATATGAGCAATAAGAACAGACTCTGCTGTAAAATTACCAACATATTTTTTGTTGATCCATAAATATTTGTCTCTTGCCATGCCCAACACATATCATGATGTTAGGATTATATTATGTATATGCAAAAGAATGGGTCGTTGACAGGTAAACCCACTGCTACCTATTTACCCATAAGCTCCAAGTCTTTGTAGAAAACAAGACACTTAGAAAGCAAGGAGCCTCTCTGTTTTTATACCAGAGTTTCCGTACTAACTCTGCCACTGATTTGCTCTGTGATAACACCTAGCTAGTTTCCTCTTCTTTACAGTAAGGAATTGGACAAGATAATATTTTAAGGCCAGTCACTTCCCAGTCTCCAAATCCAGATTTTCCTACTTATGTCTTATCTTGAATTCCTTTATAATTACTGGAAATTCCAAGGCCCCCTCTTTCTTAGATTCTAGTCTCATTTTTTTGGAAAGTTATTTTACCTGATTCGTTTGTCCTCAACATTTTCTGGATAATAGGATATATTAAAAACACTACGTCTCCAAACTAAGAGCCTTAACACAAGTAGATTAGTTATGCGCTGCAGTGACAGGGACTTAGAATTAATTCTGATAGAGCTGTGATGTCGCTTCCTAAGCAAGTGCTAAAATCTTACCTTTAGAAAGTGAGCTGGGATGTAATCAGCTCTTCATCATGTTAGTGATTAAATGTCTTCTGGGATTTTATCCTTTAATTTCTCAACTGATTAACTTGTTTTTTCTTGAAAGTTTGGCCTGGGCAGGCCAGCAGATCAAATGCTATCTTCGGTTGAACCGAGGAGGAAGGCTTTCTGTGTCACTTCTCTCATTTGATGCTTTATAGAGCTTTGTGAATTTGCTGCTTTATGTGGCCACTCAGAAGTAAATGCTAAAGAACTAGGAAACCATGTTTAAGGCCATATCAAACATTCCCCAGAACTGTTGGCCTTAGGAGTTTTCATCAAATGTGGCAATTTTTTTTTTCCCCCCAAAATTGACTGTAAGAAGCTGTAGTGCCCTTGATAAATACAAGCTGTCTAGCTGCTGTTTGTTTTACCACCTTGAAACTGAAAGAGGCACAGCCCCAGGGTTGCCCAGGGCAGGACACCAGTTCTCAGGAGGAATTCTCAATGGGCGTGACCTGAAACAAATCAGTTGCCCCCTTGTGTGTCAGTTTTCAAGTGGTTCTTGAAAACTAACATACGTTTAAAAAATGCATCTAGATGGTCTGTTTCGCTGCTTTAGGTTCTGTTCTGTAGTGTATCAGTATGAAGATATTTCGATATACAGTTAAACTTAATTAAATCTTTCCAAAGTGTACTCGTTTCAGTCATGTGCCTTAGGAAAGAAGGGGCTTTATTTACCAATTTTTAATGCCTAATTGTTGGCCTTCTTGCTTACACCAAGGTGGACAACAACACAGCGCTGGTTGACAGACTGAAGCGATTCCAGCAGGAGAATGAGGAATTAAAAGCTCGAATGGACAAGCATGTGGCGATTTCAAGGTAAAAATAAAGGTCCTAGTTGTCCCATCTTCTCCTCTCCTCGGACATTGAGTGTTGCTTTACCACACTCCACCCGTGCACCTCCTAGAAATGTGATTGAAGAGGGTGGTTAAAGAGGCACTGATTTCCGTCTGGAAAATTTGATGGTAGTGCTTCGTGCTTTTACCACAGGGGCCTGGACTAAATAGTGAGACCTAAGCAGGCCAGCCTTCCTCCGCCAGGGCCCCTGGCTTATTGATGCTGAGAATGCTTTCAGAGAAGGAGCATCAGGAGACCAAAGAGGAAATGGCCCCAAACATAAGACAGTCATAAGACATGCAGAATACCTGTGGGAGCGTCACTCAGCCAGTGAAATTGCCCCCAAAGTGTAGCTTTTTCTTTAGCTCCAGTTCACATTTCCAGGGGTTCTCAGTCAGCCAAATACCCTTGGCCAGTAGCTCTGTGCAGGGCTCCCTTTTATTCCAAAGGGGTCATTTTTCTGGTCTATCAAATTTTAAATGGTAAAGAAAATTTTTTCCAAGTGAATGTTTTTAAACTCAGATCCACGTGGTTTCTGGCTCTTTTGTCCTTCAGGCAACTTTCCACCGAGCAAGCTGTTCTGCAGGAGTCGTTGGAGAAGGAGTCGAAAGTCAACAAGCGACTCTCCATGGAAAATGAGGAGCTGCTGTGGAAGCTACACAACGGGGACTTGTGCAGCCCCAAGAGGTCCCCCACGTCTTCTGCTATCCCCTTCCAGTCGCCAAGGAATTCTGGCTCCTTCCCCAGCCCCAACGTTTCTCCCAGATGACGCTTTCTGAAAGCGGGGAGACTGTCTGAAAGCATTTTTCCAGGTCTGTAGGACTGACCCTAACCGTGGTCCTGGGAGCAAGAGCTGTGTAGCTGATGCGTAGTTATCGCACTAGAACTGGAAAGTCGCCCCCCCCAGCATTGGCTCCTTATGAGACTGGAACTCTGGAGGAAGACCTGACTGGGTCCAAGAGACTCCTCCCCCGATGATCTGCACGGACGCTGTTGCACAAAGCACTTAACGAATAAGAAGGTGAAGGTCTTGTTCATTGCCTTTTTCACGTAAGCATAGGGGAAAAACTCTCAGGGTTCTCTTAAGATTTATAACCTTTATAATGTTCTTCACCATAGACACCTTCTTGTGATTTTTATTTTGAGGATGTGTGAATGAAATGGATGTAGCGGGGTGTCGTGTGTCTGATGCTGCCTCATTTGCTGTGTGTTAAAAGTCAAAAGCTGAATATACCTGGATATGTACTAATCAGATAAGTCAGTGTATGCATTTTTGCAAAAAGCCATAGAAGAAAGAGCAATAGTTGCTTGAGTTATGATTCTCTACAACCCACTTTGCTCAGCCCTTTGACATGGAGAGGGGTGGGAGAGAGGGAACAATAGGAAAAGCTTTGACTTGTCCATGTCTGTGCATTGTTTCCTTTTAGAGTATCTTGTTGGGTCTTTCACTGTTCAGCCATGTCAGTAAAAAATTGATTTTTTCCTGTAGATTTTTAACTTTCCACGTGAACTTAACATTTTACTACAATCCATTTTCTCAGGCTATGAGCAAATGTAGAACCCTAATTTTTCTAAAAAATCTATATAAAGAAAAAGGGCAGCACCAATGGATTGCTTCTTTCTAACTTTTACGTTGATGTAAGCTATCCTCATGGATTTAAACTGTCTTCTCTCATCCTCGCTTCCTCCGTCTCCAAGCCAGAGCCACGAAAGCAAACCTTCTACCTCCTACCTATTTTTCTCTGGGACAAGGATAATGGAATATGCTTTTCCAGAGCCAGTTCATCTTCAAGGTGCTGAAACCACTTTCCAAAAAAAAAAACCATGGCCTGGATTTGATAGTACAAGTTTTCGGAAACTTTGGAGGAAGTAAAGAATACAAGTCATTGGCTAGTAGAACTAAGGAAGGTAGGCTTCAGTGCTTATCGATGAATAGCACCGAATTCAACACGAGTACCTTGATTAAACCAATGATGCAGTATTTAATAGATGAAAACAGTCTAGGAAGATAATGCTAAGTTTCCATGTACCCTTTGAGGAATCCTTCTGTCCTTGGGAAGGTAGAATGGCCAGCTGATGAGTCAGAAATGTGGCTTACACAACTCTCCTCCAGGCTGCATTTCAGTTTCTTTTCAAAACTACACTTATCTCCTCCCCCAGTTCTAATACTTTGGGGGAGGTGGAAGAACTGGCTCTTTCTCTCTCCCCCTGCATATTTTAACATTGCGATGTCAGTATTTACTAATCTGTGTTGCTGATGTTCAATGGCTGTAGTAAGAACAGGTTCGGGATACTAGAGGTAGATATTAGAGTCCTCATTTACATGTACACTACATAGCAAATTAGTAGTCATGATGCATGGTTTTTTTTAGTAGCGATTATGTCTGAAGTCTAAACTTCGATAGTTTATTATGTATGCAGCCTTCCACGTTTGCTTCTAATAAATAGGAACGTAGGTTCACTGCCACCTCCTGGAATATCTCTGCTTACCCTTTCAAGTTGTTTTCAATGTCATCAGCCAAAGTTGGGTTTGCCATCCATCCCCTTGCATGGTAAATCTTGTGCTGTTCCTTGCTCTCCTCCGTACCATTTAGGTGTCTGGGGAAATCAATCTTACACAGTTTTAGTATGAAATGTCTTCAGAGAAGAGAATGCAAGACAACTGGAGAGAAGATAGGAAACAAAACAGAGAACTTCGAGTTTTCAAACCAAATGTTTCATGTAGGATGCGAAAATGTTGGCACGTCATAAAAATATGGATGTGTAAACTGTAGTTGTGCTCAGTTTGTAGTGATGAAAATTGTATTTTTACTTTGATCAAATAAATAATGCTGGAATATTCAATATAAGCAGCAGCCTGCGACATACTTTACTCTTCAAAGTGTTATTCAGTTTATAGCTTATAGCCCTTCTCATAGCACAGGAGTTGACATCATGTCTGCTCCTAAGCTCTTTCTCAGGAATTTCCAATGCAACCACAAAACTGGTCATGAGATGAAATTTGGCTCACAGAACTAGACTTAGAGCTAAGCTTTTCTTATAATTCAAAGCTATGTGTTTGGGAGAAATAACTCTTGACTGGTTTTAACAGTTTCTGCTCTGTTAGGCAAAATTGGAACAACTATGGTCTAAATATTTTGAAGACGCGAAAAAAAAAAAAGAGCCTAAATGAAGTTGAGTCTTCCTTCTGTGCATCTATTTTATATTGAAAGTTAAACTTAAAAACACATAGTGTGGTTCTTAGTGAAAGGACTAATCTAGCACTAGTACTTCTGAGTAGTTTTTTTAAAAACAATTTCCTATTTTTTTGATATCGTCATATCATATAGTAATATGTTACTACATTTTTTTATTCTTGTTAAATTAAATGGAATATTAGGTATTAACCCAAACATTACTGCCAACAAGTCTTTCTGAATATACTTTGTCAACCTAAAACACAAACACTTAGCCCTTTTTTTTTTTTTTTTACAAAATCTTGCTCATTTAATAGTAATGATTATATAAAGTTGTTTACATATATGCTTTCTTAGTATGAAAACTAGAAATGCATATATCTAGGTAAGCAATCAAAATACATGCTTTCTGTCAGAGGAGTTAACACTTCCACTTTTAGACCGAATGACTTCCTTTTAGTTTGGATGTCTGGGTCTTACTCACAAGGCAGGGGTTGGGTGCGTGCCATCAGCCTCTGGCAAAGCACTAGTCAAAAGAACGCCAAAGCTGGTCGTGTACTCAAATGGACTTTCCATCAGTTCATTATACTTCATTTTCCAAGTCAGGAAAACTCAACAGTGGTAGCTACTGTAGTCTGTCCTCGGAGATTCTGGGCAGTGCAAATGTAATATCCTGCATCAATGGTCTCAAAGTCTTCAACTGTCATGACGCTCTGGGAGATTCTTGTGGTGTGTCCGAGTCCTCTGTGGATCAGCCTCCAAGTGTCCTGAATCGTCACAGGCCTTTCATCCTGTTTAATGATACCCACATGGACTGAAGCACGACCGAAGATTTGCTACACACAGCTCCCACTCACCCAACACTGCCGAGCATTCCTTTCAAAGTGCAAAACACATGCAGATAAAAGACTGTTTGGTATGCATAGCTCATGGCTGCTTTCACACTGTATAATCATTTAGACTGCATTTTTTTTCAGAGCAGAGTCTTAGATTTCTGCCCTTTTCTTTAGTGAGTTTCTACTTAAGATTTATTCTTTCAGAAGTCCAAGAATGTGGAACTGGTATTAGGCATAACGACATGGGTAAGATTTTCCACTGTTCTCTTCACATTGCCCACTTTCACTCTCTCACTCAGTGGTTCTTATTCACAGAATTTATGGTCAAAAAGAGCCTGAAGCACTCACTATATAAGTGAATAAAAGCTCCCAATTGTTCAGATTTGGGAGAGAGAGAAGTATGATTAGTCACATGTGCCATAGGACTCCAGTGGAAGAAAAGTTGTACCAAGGATGAATAATGTGATGCCCTCGATGATATAACTCCCTATTTCTAGAAAGTCAAATGGTCACTTTTGAGATCCTTCATCCAAATTTAGTGATAATATAGTGTTTTCTGGATTAGATGAAAATAATTTTAATATAGTATTACTGAATTAATTCTTTCTGCTCAAAATAATTGGCAATATTAAGAAATACTGAAAATCATTAATGTTCTCTAACTAGGACAACTATTTGAAAACAAGTACCTATTAACAGGATGCTGGAAAATACTATTGTCCAGGGAGTGTTATTTTCCACCAATCACAGCCCTTAAGCCAGGAGTGTATTGGCTACCGAGCACATCTCAGGAGGCCAAATCTCTTCTGGCAACACAGGGATTGTTCCATGTCGGTAGCAAAGCTGTTTATTTTAGAGAGCAGAACATGCACAGAGGCTAAATAAGCTGTAGTTGCTTTTATGGGAAGGCTATTTTAAAATTATCTCTGGCCTCACAGCACCTTTTTGAAAAGGGCCTATGTTTCTATGTCCTCTTCATGGATGTCTGCTCAGAGCTCCTCGCCCCGGGACTTATAAGGAGAACGCTTTGAAGGATACCAGAAGGAGATTAGATTGGCCTCTAATCGACCCAGAATTAAGACTGAAGATTGCGGTTGGGAGTAGAGAAAAAGGGAGGCCCCTTCTTTTCCCTTTCAAACCCCTGTCCCTTCTTATTTAAGAGTCATGAAGAAGAATCACATGTAGAGGGTACACTGAGTAAATTGCCTAGTGGAACCAAGTCATCTTTTTTCTTGTGTATTAAGAAAAAAAAAGTCCTTTGTAAATCTACTGAAACATCTTAGAGCAAGCGAACAAGCAAGCAAGCCCTAGCCCTTACGATAGTCCCACACATTTCTTATACTTCTTAAATTATAGTCTTTATCACTAAGAGCTGAGGGAGGGGAAGACGAACCTGAATTAAAACAACTGGCTGAGTCTGGGGTTGCTCACCTTCTGCCCTGGATAGATCCATCTGAATTCTACCTCAATATCAGGCTCCCCTAGGACAGTGCAGAGGACACTGATGTCATCTCCACTTTTCACTTTGTTGGAGGATGCCAAAATGGTTGTTGATGGAGGGCCACTGGGAACTGGAAGCAAGCAGGAGACAGGGAAAGTGAGATGGAATTCATGAATCTGACATTAAATACAAACCTACAGACACATGCTTTTCTTTAGACAGATATATAAAACATTTCTACCTTTCTTATAGCTTCCTAATTAGTACCAGGCCTCCTCCTCTATCCCCCCAACTTTTGGTTTCTTTGAGGATCTCTCTCTCACTCTCTCTGTCTCTGTCTCTGTCTCTGTCTCTCTCTCTCTCTCTCTCCCCGCCCCCTTGGTGGTCCAGAATGGGGTCATCATCCAGAACTCCCCAGGTCCAGCCATTACACTTGTAATTAGGGGATGAGCCCATTAAATCTGCCAGAAGGTCATATGAAGGGAATAAAAATGTCGAGAAGAAAGTACTTGGGGAGAGAGCAAGTAGAATGCAGAGGGCAACTGCCCAGGTGGAGACGAACAGCTGGATGTGTGGTTGCTCATCCTTAGAAAGGAGAGGAGAACGTTAAATCTATGAGAAAGCGGGATTGCAGGAAGGCCATGACTATGTATTTGCTACGTATTTTCATATTTCAGAAACAAATTTTTTCATTATGATCAGTTCATTCAACATACTTTTGACGGCAGCCTTGAACAAGGTGATGTGCTAGGAGCTGGGACTACAGCAGGGGACCAGACAGGTATGGTCTCTGAGCCCCAGAGGCTGTATTCCAGAGGAGGAGCCACATACTGAGCAAGTACTTGTGTTGTTAATTTAAAAGGAGTTAAGAGCTATAAGAAGCCCAGAGTGTTTCAGAAGTTTAGAATAGGCTGCAAATCAGGAAAGACTTCCTTGAAGAAGCAATGTTTGAACTAAAATCTGAAGGGTGAGCTTGACAGGCATGGAGGGAGAAGGGGGAGGCATTGGCTGATGGGCATTCACCGTAGCAAAGCCCCCGCCGTGAGGCATAATCAGCTTGATGTGGAAGAGAGAAAAGGTGAACATAGGGGAGACTAGCTGGAAAAGCATTTGCATTAGTCCAAGGAAGAGGTGATGATAGCTTGAAGGCTTTGCAGTGAGGATGGAGAGAAATAGCAGGAATCGAAAGTGATTTAATAGAAAAAGTAAAAAGACTAGGAAGAGACAGAAGTTTCAGGTTGACTCCCAGTCTCAGTCCAGCCCTGGGCGACTGCAGTGCTATCATGGAGACAAGGAAAAGCTGAAGAACCAGGCCAGGGAGGAAGACGCAGAGTTCAGGGAAGAGCCTGTGACGCATCCAAGCACAGATACTGGCTAGACGGTTGGATACATGAAGCTGGCACTCCCAGATCTGGGCCATGTATATTCGATTAGAAGTTATTAGTGAACAGATATGCAGCCGAGTGTGGATGTGGCCGAGACCACCCAAGTGAACAACGAATGAGAAAAAAGAGATCTCGGGGAACTCCCAACAGTCACAAGCTGGGAGAGGCAAAGAGCTGACAAAGCAGAATGAGAAAGTCGGGGAAAAGCAGGACAAAATGGAGCCAAGGAGCAGGGGTTTCATGCAGGCGAGGTGGACCCTCGGAGGATGAGGACACAACGTGTCTGCTGCATTTAATGGCTTGGGGTCCCTGAGACCCTTAGCAATAGCCATTTTGTGGAGCCTAGAGGAGAAGGGTAAGGAACATGTAGGAGGGAAGGAAATGAAGATGGAGAACAGGGAGAGCTCTTTCAGGGCAGTTGGCTGTGATGGGGAAGAGAGATGGCCTTAGCTGAGGGCTGAGAGTGGTCAAGGAGGGTTGTGAGGGGTATTTGTTAACAGGGTGTTGGTGCCGTGGCCTAATGAATGGACTCTGGCCCACATGTGGGCCACTCACCCCAGGTCACATAAGAGTTCTCAGAGAAGAGTCATCCTCAAGGCACTATGGTGCAAGAAGAGAAATCATTTCCTCTACTCACTCTCAGGGCCTGAGAGGGGGTGCTTTCTGTCCTGGAAGTAGAGAAAGGAGGCTCGAGGGAATTCATTGTCAATAAGGGAGGTGACATGTCCTTTTGCAGTAGAGATCTGCTTGCTGCCTGCCTGTGAACCACCAGTCCTGGGCTGGAGAGCGATGGCATGGCAGAGCTGCTAGGAGGACTGGAAACCTAGATTGTGTCCCCACTCTAAGTTTCTGGTTTCCACATGCTCCAGAGTCAAGGAATCGAAGGGACATAGAGATTTTGGCACCATCGCCTTTCAAAGACTACACTGAAGCAGGGAGTGAAGAGATGCACAGAGACAGTGGAGGCCTTCAGCCGAGGGTCCAGAAGAGGACAAGGTTGAATCTGAGAGGGCCATATGGGACCAAGGGGGCCTCTTAGGGATGAGCACCTTATTATCCATGACAAGATGTTGGAGCCACCATCTGTCCCCGTGGTATTCGTGAACAAGCCAGGTCAGCATTTAGTATCAGAGGCAACTGCCTCTGGGCTGCAGCCTCTCCCCTTCTGCCCCTGGGCCAGCACCAGAGCAAGGCGGGGAGCGGAGGGAGGCTAGCCTGTCTCTCCCACCCCACTCTTCTTCTCCAGCTGCTGGAGTCACCAGTGTAAGCCTGCTTGCTGATGGGGGCAGTAGGAGCAGGCTTGGGGTCAAATGTGGGGTTTAAGATTTTAAACGAACCGTCTTACTAACTCAAAGTGCTCGTTGGATGTGGAATTGGACTGAGATATCACGAATGGACCTCATTATCCTTAGAAAAGGTGGCAGGATTGATGGCAAGTTCCTAAACAAAAAAGTATTTCATGTATGAAGCCACTGAAATGGAACTGCTCACTGAAATGGTTATGTTAAAAAAAAAAATTCCCTGTTAACGGAGAGATTTGAGCATATTTCAGTTCTATCAAGAAGCGGGTAGTGAGGCCAATTGGAAGAGAATGAATTTACCCACCCGTGGGATTTCTCAGCTGTCCTCAAGGGTGTAGTTCTGTTCATTTAGGGTCGTGTTTTCCTGGACGGGGGGAAAGGAGAGTACAGAAGGGCAAAGAGTTCAGGGCACTGGCAGAGAGCACTGAAGCCAGTGCCCTGAACTCTTTTTTGAACTCCACAGACTCTAAGCAGAGCACTGTGGAATGTGGAGAGTAGAGGGTAGAAGTGAGGATCGGTGCAGAAGGAGTCACCGAACAATCTGGGAAGGTACGAGGCTGTGGTTGGAGTTGGAGTGCTAACTCAGTGACTCCTAAGTCATAGCAGTTGTAGCCATCGGCATATTTAAAGTTGTGCCTGAGGAAGGGGTGTCTGAGGTGGGATGGATAAAGCAGTCAGCGAACCAGGCCTGTGGGTTCCAAACGAACGTTGTCACTCATAAAATAGTGACGAAGAAGAAAACGAGCCCATGAGAAAAGGTGAAAGCTGGTACAGTCACAGGCCTCAGTCTGGTAGCCGTGAGTCTGAGGAGCAGAAGTTCCTGAGAGAGGGCGAGAGAATAAGAATCGGGAAGTAGGAATGGGTGCAAGGACGTCTGCCCCACCCTCCTGACCCTGAGATGGGGAAGGGATGGTGCCCTGATAGCAGATTTTGGTTAAAATAAAGAGGATGTTCTCATTTGAGAGAATGTTCTAAGAAGAGGTTTTGGAGAACTGCCAATCAGTCATACCGAGTCAAACCAGAGTGAATGACAGACAGATTTAGAGACAAGGGAGTTGAAGGGTGTTGGGTCGTGGTCACGAACAAATGGAATATTCTAGAAATAGCAGTGTAATAAAGGAGCCTTTAAGAACAGCATTCTGTGCCCTCTAATTTCCATCCATATTTTGGAACGGCAATACCTGATATTGACCAGCTGGAAGCAACTAAAATCTAGGCACTGGTAGGAAGCAGGCTTACCTTCTGCATAGAGAAGTTGGTACTTGACAGAGATCTGAGACTTGCCCCCAGCCTCCGCCTTGCAGTAGACCACCCCCTGGTGGTCAGAATGAGGTTGCAGATACACGAAACCTCTCTTCATGTCATAAACAATGTCTGTTCCATTGGCTGGGATTTCCTTGGCTGGGAACTCCCTATGGAGTGTGACTTTGGCTGACAGGACTGTCACTCGACAAGGAACCACAGCCTGTCTGTCCGGGTTCAAGTAGACAATATCAAAGTAACTGGGAGAAGGTACAAAGAGTTCTCCTTTCTCTGTAAAGAAAAAGACACAGGCTTATTTATTCTGCAGAAACGATGTAAGAACGCTTTATAGATTCTTGGTTTTGGAGCAAAAAGATGAGAGAGGACTGGCAATATATTCAGAATACTAAGTGTTTATGAATAGAAAAAGCTGTTTTTAATAACTTGCCTTTTTTAGAAGAAGGATATTTCTTCCCACCTCTTTAAAGGAAGCAAAATGGGTCTTGGTTTGACTAAGGATTACCCACTGAGAAAGCTCAGAGGAAGACTGATTTCCTTATGTTAAGAGTAGTTTTAAAACCTGTAAACAGTCTGCTGTCTCTGGGGAAATTAGCCCCGTAGCCTATGCTTAGTAACTGCCTGTTGGGAGGGGTTTCCCAGCACAGCAGTGTTTCTCTGAGAGGTCCAGCCCAGTGAGGGCGCAGGCATCCTTACCCTGTCCTCACAGCCCAGGGGGCCTCATCCCTGCCAACGTCAATGGAAAGGAAATTGAGTAGAGATGGATGAAGAACTCGCTAGTCTCAGGTTCTGACTGAGCTCGGCCTGGCTGCTACCAGACTGGGGACCTTCAGCTAGTTCCTTACACTCCTCCTGTTTCCTCTGAAATCACTCTGCATATTCTTTAAGATTTAGGTGATAATATTTTTATCTTACCTAAATGACATCTGGTTTACCCACTTTCCTTAATACAGTCAAACAACTCTAGGTTTCTTTTTTCTTTTTTTTTTGGTATGGCACATCGAATCCTTCATTTTCTATTCTATGAGAGAATATTATAGTAATTTCTAAGAGATATTGTTTAACTTAATCACATTCCAACATTTGTTAAATCGTTTCCCACGGTTTTCTTGCAAGGTTCCTGAAACAACCAATTATTCTTGGCTTTGTCCTTAACTACCCTTCTTTGTGCCATATAAACCACATGTGATGGTTTAGGTTGGGGACAGAACTCCTGAACACATCATCAAATGTCTTCATGGGCCAAGATCTCTCTGGCGATGAGTGCAAGTTCACTAACATGGAGCTCATCCCTCTGGCTCTGACTGAGATCAAGAAAGAGTATGTCACAGCTCAGCGAGTCTCTATTTTTTGCAAGTCTTTATATCAATCCAAGTGATTCATGCCACTTCACAATAAATTGACTTTCAGGCTTAGGGGCACCTTTGTCATTGTACCTAATAGCCCTGTGTTCACAAAGAGTAAATCTTCATGGCCTTGGTTGTGTCACTGAATCCCTCTGTGCTTCCACATCCCCACATGTAAAGAGAAGAATCCACAGAAGATAGTATTAAAGATATATTTTAGCAAAGCATTTAAGAAATTTACAGTAAGATTTTATAGAGGAAACTGAGCCAATGAGTAAAACTGGTAGAATAACAATCTGAATTTTAGAACACAAAAATGTGTTACTTGTACTATAGCACATGCTTTGAAAGAAGTGACTGCACCAATTGCTTTAACAAACAGAAGGAATACATTGATAACCAGTAGATTCCATCTACCAAAAAAAGTGCATTGACATTCATTTAAGAAATTATAGATTACATATGCCCCCTGCAAATATGTTTGTATTGACTTGAGTAGCTGACAAACATTACTTTAAGAAAACTAAACGCATGGAAATTAAAATTAAAATTATAGCAAACTCCATAAAAGTGCTCATTAATGTGGATTTACTACATATAAAAACTGGAGCCCGAGCCTCTTGCTTACTGCCCGTAATGTTCTCCTCTTTGATCTGGGTGCTAGTTACCTGTGTGAGTTCGCTTGAGGATAATTTATTGAGCTGTATAATTATGACTTGTGTGTTTTTCTTTATATGTTATACTTTAATAAAAAGAGGAAAAAAATTATTGAGTACCTCCTGGGAAAATATTAAATGTAATGTGTGACAGTTGCTTAATCAAAAACGGCACAAATTAACAACAGTGAAAAAGAAGCTTCACAGTGTTTGCAATCAAAGTCTAGGAAACATACAAACATATTGAATGCCAGACGTATCTCTGTGTGGGTAGCGAAAAACCGTATGTTCTGAAGGAATCCAGAGCCAGCAGCAGAAAGCTCAGCTCCCAAAAGAGCCCATCTTGGATTTGCAAATCCACCCAGGCCTGAAAAGACAAAATGCTAAACCCTATACCCAAAATCCAAATGGACTCTTGGTGTTGAGGAGTAAGAAAATGATATGACACATTAGGTCACATCCCTTTTGGGGCTAGGTTTCTTGAAAGTTGAAATAAATATTAATTTGGGGGCATTCCTTTGAAAGGAGCTTTTATAAGATGAAGACTTGCCTCCAAAACTCCATATCTCTAAAAGGACATTCTGCTCAAATGAGGTCTTCACTTCAAAATCTGAGTTCAAAAACCAATATTTTGGGAAGACACAACAGTGCTCACTGTGACAAAGAATCCTCATTCTGCAAATTGAAATACGTTATCAGTCCTCATCCAAAACAACAGGCTCTTGTTAGTCTTACCTAGTGGCCTTTCCCACTGCCGCTCCCCAGCGTGGTACGACACTAAGGGCATGTGAGCATTCTGCATAGCACATTCCAGAATGAGGATCAGAGGGATTACCTATGAACAACTGTTAGCAATTTTCCTGACAACAGCAGTTATGCTAGCTAGTGTCTTCTGTCTGCCCAGCTATCATTCACCTTGTCTTAGAAATGGGTTAGGGCAGTCAGAACATTGGATCCTGGGTCAGAAAAACAGGGTTTGACTCCTTACTATGCTACTATAAGTCATGAAACACTGAACAAGTCACCTTGCCCTTTGAGTCTCAGAATCAGCATCATTATTTTTACAATAGAGATAACGAAGCAGTTTTTACTTAGTTCCCAGGGGTATTGTGGAAATGAAATGAGATATATGAACCTCCAGGATTGCAGAGTGCTCTGCTAATCCATCTGCTTGCCAGAGAGGAGCAGTTTGTGTAGGAAGGGATTATATATGAGACATTGCTAAAGCATTTATTAATGGCCAGGGCATAAGATCACTTGAGTCATGGGCCTAAATCACTTTGATCTGAAAGGTAGATGGATTTGTAATATAGACAAATCTTCTGAAAGCCCCTGTTCAGACACTCAGAAAACATTCTGGCTTCACGTGAAATGCCTTAGACAACAGCAGCACCAGGGGGTGACATTTGTAAGATTCCTGAAAGCTGTTCCTGACCTCCGAGCCTTGTTGGAGAATGTCATCCCCCAAACTTCAGTTTGGAAAGTTCTGCAGAGGAAGGAGGCTGGCAAGCTACTCTGCAATGTCTATTTCTCCAGGTGCAATTCCACCTGGCAAAAACTTACCTACCGCTGAAGGGGACGAGAAGAGTTCACTCTGCCCTGCACCTTTTCAGGCACCTCACTTAGGCTCAGAGATTGGGACTAGAGCCACAAAGGCCAAGATCGTAAGGAATTCTGCCACCAACACTCCAGCTTACAGTAGTCATAAGAACAAATACAAGGAGGTCTTCAGCCAGGCATCCTATGACTACAGAGGTCCCAGAGGAGGTCATTACAAGTTCTGAGAACATATGACTAAATGTCTATGACAATGCTGTCTAAGAGAGCTTTCTGCAATGATGATCTTCTGTCAGCAGTGTCCAATAGGATAGCCACTTAGCTGTACTTGGCACTGGAGCACTTGAAACATGACAAGTGTCACTGAGAAGCTGAGTTTTTAATTTTAATTAATTCCCATTCAAATTTTAAATAGTCAAATGAGTCTAGTGGCTACCATATTGAACAATGTAGGTACAAACTCTGGAATCAGGCAGTTCTGTGTTCAAATCTTGATATAGCCACTTACTTGCGGGATGATCTTAAGGACTTATTTAATCTCTCTAAACCTCAATTTTCCCATTGGAAAAAAAAAATGGAACCAATATTAGTACTTACTCTGAAGGGTTGCTGTGAGACTTATATAAAATAATTGATGTAAAGCATTGAGCCCAGAGCCTGGCACTGAGTGGGTGCTCTGATTGTCCTTATTTGATTTCAGCACCCAGGGGGAACTTTTAATATGGGCCAAGTCCAGAAGGTCGAAGAGTTCCACTAATGCAGCAAACATTTTACCTGTAAAAAAGATGTAGGTGGAGCCCATTTTAGCCTCGTCCTTCCTGCAGATGTAGCCATTGCAGAGCTGCCCCCAGCAGCTGAACTCTCCAGTGTCAGCCGCAGTGGAGTTGACCAGGGTCAGTTGGCCATAGCGCTCATTCTGCTTCACACTGTCAACAGAAGCAAAGCCACGTCACACTCCTGGGCCGGGGCCTTGCTGCCATCACTCTCTGCCCCATTGTTTTCAGAGATAAATGCCCCAGTGGGTTGAGGCAGAGTGCCCTCTCTCAGATGGCATAAACTAATAAAAGTGTGTATTTGGGAAAAAAGTGGGGGATGGGGAAAGCAGAGAGAAGAAGCCTTTCCTAAAAGAAAATTTAAAAATGACAATTACATTTTCTGAATAGAGGAAATGCTCTTCAACCTTGGAACTGGGGTTTCCTTAAGTAAAATCACTGGTACATTGCAATGCAGCCACAGAAACTCAGCTAAAAAGCCTCGAGCAGGTGTTTTGCTTTCAGCTGTTGTTTCTAATGAGTTCACTGAAACAACACTTAATATGAATGAAATAACCCAGCGTTATCCAGTGTACAAAAATCTTTCATTAATAAAGATAAATCTCCAAATATAAGCTTAGAATAACAAACATTATTAAAAATAAAATCAGCATAATACTCTCAAGATTATAAGTAAAGTCAGTCAAATGGAAAATGTCAAAAACCCATGATGTCACTCATATGTGGAATATAAAACAAAAAGTAACGAACTAACAAAACAAATGAAAATAAACTCAGAGACAGACA
Organism: Pteropus medius; assembly: GCF_902729225.1. Taxonomy (NCBI): domain Eukaryota; kingdom Metazoa; phylum Chordata; class Mammalia; order Chiroptera; family Pteropodidae; genus Pteropus; species Pteropus medius. Next base: position 2,777,663 of record NW_024350325.1, read on the forward strand.
ACAGAATGGTGGTTATCAGAGGGAAGAGGTGGGTGGGGAGAGGGCAAAGTGAGTAAAGGGGGTCAAATATGTGGTAACTGAAGAAATTAGGTGGTGATCATCTAATTTATACATCTCAAAATTATATAATGTTAATAACCAATGTCACTCCAAGAAATTAATTAAAAAACTAAATATATAAGTAACACACACATACACAAATAAAAACTTCTCTTTAGACCTCCAATCAAGATGGTGGAATAGATAAATGCTGTGCTCTCCCCTTCCCACAACCACATCAAAATTACAAAACAACAATCATTGAGAACCACCAGCAGTCTAGCTGAACAGAAGTCCTATAAGTAAGACTATAAGCAGCAGCCAGGATGAGACTGATAGGAGGGGTGGAGACATGGAAAAGGGAGGTCTCATACCCACAGTTTGGTGATTAAGAATCAGGCTGTGGAGGGCCCCTCTGATGAGTGAGGAGTCCCAATCCCACACTGGGCTCCCCAGCCCAGGCACCAGTGCCAAGAAGAGTCATCTCCATAGCATTTGGCTGTGAAAAACAGTAGGGATTACATTTGAGTGAGATAGATGGCTACTGAAGTCCCAGGCAGTCCTCTGCAGGGGCAGAGTCAGACTCATTCACTCCAAGACTCACTTGCTCTGGGCTCCAGTGCAGGGGCAGCAGCTCGAAAACCACCAGGGACATATGGGGAGGAGCTGAAATGACTAACTTCAGAGCGAGGGCTGCAGGAGCAGGGGGCAGGGCAGTTCTTTCCGGGGATGGAAGTTCTGGAAGGCACCATTGCTCCCTTGTTAAGCCTTTCCTTGACCCAGCCAGCAGGTAGACACCAAATTTGAGTTCTCCATCAACCTGGCTAACACCATTAGTTCTGCCCTAGAGATTCCCTGATCCCCCACCCAACTAGTTGCTTCCAGTGCCTTTCCACACAAGTGGCCTTCCTTGGCTCATGCTGCAGATTTTCCTAAAATTATCAAACTTCCACAATCCCCAAACAAGCAGCAGCTGGCCTCAGCGTGCCCTATACCTCTTGCCAAGCAGCCCCAAACCTGCCACAAGTGGCAACTGGTTTCAACTTGCTTTGCAAATCCCATTGGGTGGTCCAAAGCTTGTCATAAGCTGCAATCAGGGTTGTCTTGGAATGTAACTACAGCTAAGTGGCCACAAGCCCAACACAAATGGCAGCTGGCCTCAGCTCACACAGTGGTGCCTACCAAAGGGTTCCAAGCCTGGCACTAGTGGCAGCCAGCCTCAGTTCACCTCAGCCTAGCCTCTCCCAAGCACCTCCGAGCCCAACATAAGTGGCAAACAACTGTAGATCACTAATGGCAGATGACCTTGGCCTGCACTGAAGCCCCTCCCAAGTGGCCAGCATCAGACCCCACCAAAGCACTACTCAACCACTTCCAGAAATGGCAGAGAGTGGATTTGGCTGACACCGGAGCCTTGCTAAAGTGACTCCCACTCTATGGGGTCCATCCCCCACAAGACAGTTTCTTTACTGTAGCCATGGCCAGCCTTTGCAGTCAGTCAGCCTGAGGGTCACTCCAACCTACTGATGTTTCAACAGCAATCAAGGTTCAACTACAACAGGAGAGCACTCATAACCCACACAAGGGACACCCGTGGAGCACCCAGCTCAGGTGAACAGGGAGACTGTGCTACTGGGCTCCACAGGACACCTACTACATAAGGCCACTCTGTCGAGACTGGGATCTAGAAGATCTACCTAATACATAGTAACAAACACACGGAGGCAGCCAAATGAAGAGACAAAGAAACGACCTAAATGAAAGAACAGGACAAAATTCCAGAGAAAGAACTAAATTAAATGGAGATAAGCAATCTATCAGTACAGAGTTCAAAACACTGGTTATAAGAACGCTCGATAAACTTAAGACTTTGTGAGAAATTCAACGCAGATAGCACCACAAAAGAGAGCCAATCAGAAATGAACAATACAATAACTGCAATGAGGAATACATTAGAGAGAATCAATAGCAGTTAGAAGCAGAAGATTGGATCAGTGGTCTGGAAGACAAGGCAGCAGAAAACACTCAATCATAAGAACAAAAAGAAAAAGGAATCTAAAAAATGTAATGACTAAAAACTTTCCTAACCTGGCAAAGGCAATAGGCATATAAGTCCAGAAAGCACAGAGAGTCCCAAGCAAGATGAATCTAAAGAGGCTCAAACCAAGACACAACGTAATAAAAATGATAAAGGTTAAAGACAAAGAGAGAATCTTAAAAGTAGCAAGAGAAAGCAATTAGTTACCTACAAGGGAGTTTTCATAATGTTATCAGCTAATTTTTTTTTTCTTTTATCAGCTGATTTTTTAACAGAAATTCTGCAGGCCAGAAGAGAGCGGCACAAAATATTCAAAGTGATAAAAAGCAAAGACCTACAACCAAGATTGCTCTACCCAACAAGGCTATCATTTAGAATTGAAGGAGCAATAAAGAGCTTCCCATACATGAAAAAGTTAAAGGAATACATCATCACTGAACTAGTACTACAAGAACTATTAAAGGGGGTTCTTTAAGTAGAAAAGATAAAAAATATGAATAAGAAAATATGGGAAAGAAAAAAATCTCACTGACAAAGACAAACACTTAGTAAAAGCAGTGGATCAACTAAAGGTAGGACAAAGGTTAAAAGGTAAAAGTAGGAATAATTACAACAACAATTAAGGGATACAAACACACACATGCAAAAGAAGTAAAAAATAATGATAAAAACATAAACTTGGAATGGAGTGAGTATAAACTGTAGTGATTTTAGAATGTGTTTAAACTTAAGTGACCATCAGCTTATAGACTGCTAGAAACATAGCTTGGTAAAGATGTTAAACACTTGGTAACCACAAATTGAAAATCTATAAGAAATATACAAGAAACAAGAAGAACAAAATAAAAACACAACATTATAGAAAGTCATCAACAAACAAGAGAACAAGAGGATAAGAAAGGAATGAAGAACTCAAAACAATCAGAACACAATAAAATGTCAATAACTGCATATCCATCAAAAATTATTTTAAATGTAAATGGACTAAATGTTCTGATAGAAAGTCTAAATGGATTTAAAAAAAAAAAACAAAAAACAAGACCTGTACACATGCTGCCTACAAGAAACCCACTTTAGGTCAAAAGACACAAACTTTCAGTAATGGGATGAAAAAGACATTTTATGCAAATAGAAACAAAAAAGCTGAGGCAGCAATACTTATATCAGACAAAATAACTTTAAAACAAGAGCTGTAACAAGAAACAAAAAAGGGCATTTCGTAATGATAAAAGATTCAACTTAATAAGAGGATATAACTTTTATAAACATCTATGTAGGAACACCTAAATACATACAGCAAGTATTCACAGACATAAGGGAGAGATCAATAGTAATACAGTATTACCAGGGGACTTTAAACCCCATTGACTTCAATGGTTAGATCAGCCAGACAGAAAATCAAAAAGAAAAACAGTGGCCTTAAGGGACACATTAGACCAGATGGACATAACTGATATTTTTAGGACATTTTACCCAAAAGCAGGAGAATATACATTCTTTTCAAGTGCATATGGAATATTTCCATTACAGACCATATATATGTTAGGCCACAAAATAAGTCTCAATAAATTTAAGAAGACTGAAGTTATATCAAGCGTCTTCTTCTATCACAAAAGTGCAAAACTAGAAATCAATTACAAGAAAACTGAGAAACACAAACACATGGAAACTAAATAGCAAGCTACTAAAATGAATGGGTTACCAATGAGATCAGAGAGAAATCAAAAGATACCTTGAGACAAATGAAAATGAAAACAGAACAACCCTAAATGTATAAGACACAGACAAAGCAGTTCTAAGAGGGATATTTATACCAATACAGGCCTACTTCAAGAAACAAGAAAATTCTCAAACAATTTAATCTTATACCTAAAGGAACCAGAAAAAGAAGAAAACGAAGCCCAAATTGAGAAGATAATAATAAAGATCAGAGTGGAAATTAACAAAAACAGTCTAAAAAAAAAATAGAAAAGATCGATGAAACCAAGAGCAGTTTCTATGAAAAGATACAACTGATAAAACTTTAGCCAGACTCATCATGAAAAATAAAGAGGGCCCAAATAAAATTAGAAGTGAAAGAGGAGACATGACAACTGACATCATAGAAATACAAAGAATTGTAAAGACATACTATGAACATGTATATGCCAACAAATTGGACAACCTGGAAGAAATGAATAAATTCCTAAAAACATATAATCTTCCAAAACTGAATCAGGAAGAAATAGAAAAATTTGAACAGACTAATAACTACTAATGAAATTGAATTGGTAATAAAAAAAACTCCCAACGAACTAAAGTCCTGGACCAGATGTCTTCACAGGTGAATTTTACTAAACATTCAAAGAATTAATACCTACCCTTCTCATACTATTATGAGGCCAACATTACCCTGATACCAAAACCAGACAAAGACAATATAAAAAAGAAAATTATAGGCCAATTTGCCTGATGAACATAGATGCAAAAATCATCAACGAAATATTAGCAAACTAAATTCAGCAATACATTAAAAAGATTATATATCATGATCAGGTGAGATTTATTCCCAGGATGCAAGGCTGGTTCAATAGCCACAAATCAATTAACATGGTGCACAACATAAACAAAATGAAGGATAAAAATCATATGGTCATATCAATAGATGTAGAAAAAGCACTTGACAAAATTCAATATTTATGATAAAAACTCTCAGCATAGTGGAGATACAGGGAAAATACCTCAACATAATAAATGCCATACATGATAAACCCACAGCTAACATCCTACTCAATGGTGAAAAGCTGAAAACTTTTTCTTTAAGATTATAAACAAGACATCACTTTTATTTAGCATAGTATTGGAAGTCCTAGCCACAAAAATCAGACAAGACAAAGAAATTTAAAAAAAAATCTAAATTGGAAAGGAAGAAGTAAAACTACCATTATTTGCAGATGACATGATACTACACAGAGAACCCTACAGATTAAACCAAAAAAGTTATTAGAATAAATGAATTCAGTAAAGCAGCAGGATACAAAATCAATATTTAGAAATTCATTGCATTTTTATTCATGGATAATGAACATTGGAAAGAGAAATTAAAACAATCTAATTTTCAATTGCATCAAAAAGAATAAAATACTTATGAATAAATATAATCAAGGAGATAAAAGACCTGTACTCAGAAAACTATAAGACATTGAAAAAAGAAACCGAGGAAGATACAAATAATGAAAAGCAATACTATGCTCTTAGATAGCAAGAATTAACATCATTGAAATGTTTATACCACCCAAGCCATCTACAGATTCAATGCAATCCCTATCAAAATACCAATAGTATTTTTCACAGAACTAGAAAAAATCAGCCTAAAATTTATATGGAACCACAAAAAACCACAAGTATCCAAAGCAATTTTGAGAAAGAACAAAGTTGGAGGCATCCCACTACCTGATATCAAACTATACTACATAGTGATAGTATTCAAAACATCATAGTATTGGCATAAAAAGACACAGATCAATGGAACAGAATAGAGAGTCCCAAAATAAACCCACGGCTGTGTGGTCAATTAATCTATGACAAAGAAAGCAAGAATATACAATGGAGTATAAAGACAGTCTCTTTAATAAATGGTGTTGGGAAAACTGGACAGATATGTGCAAAAAAAAAAAAAGGAAACTGGATCCGTTTCTTACACTATATATACAAATAAACTCAAAATGTATTAAAGACTTAATACATTTAGGGCATTAATACATTTAGGGTATTAAAACCCTAAACCATAAAACTCTTAGAAGAAAATATAAACAGTAAACTCTTTGATGTCGCTCTTTGTAGTATTTTTTTGGATACGTATCCTTGGGAAACAAAAGAGAAAACAAACAAATAGAACTACATCAAACTAAAAAGATTTTGCAGAGCAAAGGAAACCATCAACAAAACAAAAAGACAATGTACTGAATGGGAGAAGATATTTGCCAATGACACATCCACTAAAGGGTTAATATCCAAAATATATAAGGAACTTAAACACCAAAGAAACAAACAATCTGATTTAAAAATGGGCAGAGGTCCTGAAAAGACTTTTCTCCAAAGAGGACATACAGATGGCCAGTAGACACATGAAAAGATGCTCAACATCAAAAATCATCAGGGAAATGCAAATTAAAACCACAATGAAATATCACCTCACACCTGTCAGAATGGCTATCACCAATAAATCAATAAACAAGTGTTAGTGAGGATGTGGAAAAAAGGAATATTGTGCACTTTTGGTGGGATTACAAGTTGGTGTAGCCACTATAGAAAAAAATATGGAGGTTCCTCAAAAAATTAAAAATAGAATTACCCTGTGACCCAAGAATCCCAGTTCTGGGTACTTATCCAAAGAAATCTAAAACACTAATTCAAATATATATATGCACCTCTATGTTTGTTGCCGCATTATTTACAATAGCCAACATATGGAAGCAACCTAAGTGTCCATCAATAAATGAATGGATAAAGAAGAGGTGGTGCATATACAAAATGGAATATTACTCAGCTGTAAAGAAGAATGAAATTCTGCCACTGTGACAATATGGATTGACCTAAATGGTATTACGCTAAATGAAATAAGTCAAACAGAGAAAGACAAATATCATGATTTCACTTATATGTGGAATCTATAAAATGAAATAAATGAATAAAAAAAAACAGAACTCATAGGTATAGAGAACATTTTGATGGTTGCCAGATGAGAGGGGTGTTCGGAGGGTGGATGAAAAAGGGGACAAAATTAACATGTAGAAATTGCCAGTTATAAAAACAGTCACAGGGGTATAAAGTACAGCATAGGAAATATAGAAAATAATATCCTAATAAATACATATGGTGTCAAGTGGGTACTAGACTTTTTGGGAGTGATTGCTTCATAAGTTATATAAATGTCTAATCACTATTTTGTACACCTGAAACTAATATGTCAACTAATTTTTAAAATTTTTTAAAGAAAATTTAGGTAAAAAATGTGAATTATGAATTTGATTTAAGATATCAATATTGGTTTATTAACTGTGTCATATGTACTATACTAATGTAAGATGTGAATAATATGGGAACTGGGCATATGGTATCAGGAATTCTCTGTACTATATCTGTGCAATAATTCTGTAAATAGGAATTTTTTCTAAAATTAAAAGCTTATAAAAAATGAGAAAAAAAATCGACTTCTCTTTCGGGGAAAAATGCATTGGTTGCTAAGATGCTGAGCCCCAATTTTGCGGCCCATCTCTGGTAAAGTATTTTGAGCCTTTGGGCCTTCACATCTCTCCTCTGCTTCATCCTATTATTTCTACTTTTCTCGTTTTTCCATTTTGAAATGAGGAGAGTCATATTTATTATTAGTAAACACTAATATTAGCCGATTGTCATTGTAATTAATTGTATTACATTGTGTCAGGAATCCAGATGTATCATTTCTGGGACAGATGCTCTCCCGTGGCTCAACGTGAGCAATGCCAAAATAAAGAGTTTTAATCTGAGGATGCATCTCAAATATCCATAAACGTTACCCCTCAGAAATCCACACACTTTCCAGATATAGTGGAATGTCTCCAATTGTGTGTTGCAGCAACATCAATATGGTCACCACTTTAAATTTAGCACGCAGCAAAATGTCTGGTTGGTTGATTTTAAACACAGCCTGTTCTGGTTCACTGCTGAATAGCTGCTTTGCTCACCGGCTCCGCAAAGAGCTGCCTCTTTACTCCCACTCGGTCAACTGCCTTCTTTCAGCTGAACGGAAATCTCTCCTCCTTCGGGAAGCTTCTAATTAGAATCAGCTCTCAGGAATCTCCCTGCCTTCTCCTAGTGACGTGGTTGCCTCCCTTGTTGTCTACCTCTTGGGCACCCTTGGCTTCCTGTTATTACAATGGATGGTAAAAACTTTGAGGACAGAGACTGTGCCATATTTTTTTTTTATATTCCCTAAGCAATAAATCAGTGCAGAGTACACAGTAAAAAGTCCCTAGAAACAAGTGGACAAAAAATTGAATTGAATCAAGGGTTGGAACTGGAAAAAATCTTGAAAAGCAGACATCCAGCTCCCAGTATTGCTGGTGAGAAACTGAGTCTCGGCAGAAGTTACTTCTCTGAGACCCACAGCTGGTGAACACTGAGTCAGTTACTTAAGTCAGTTAAGATGGTACTGAATACTCGCTCATTAGATAAGAAAATATAAAGCACTTCATGCCATGCTTAGTTCATTGCATTATCCCAATTATACCTTAATTATATATAACTGCAGATTAGAAGTTATTATGAGTATTACTACAACAATGACAAATAATACACACCCAATTTTGGGAATAGTTAGCACCACAAATAAAAGTCTCTGGACCTCAATGATATATTACAATTCAGTTAGCAATTAAAACTAATATACATGAAAAAAATCAGAATAACGAAAGGAGTGCCCATAATAAGACCAATAGGAATTATGAAAACGGATCTATCACTGTGGGTTAAAGAGATTGAGCTTTGAGGAGGAGGTGGTGAGACAAACTGGACTTCAACAGTGGCGGTGGATGGGGGCAGACAGCAAAGGGGCTGAGAGACAGTGGGCTCCCCTATGCAGGAAGCTCCATCCCCACGAGTGCTGGGAGGGGCCTGGTCTGCTCTGTTCACTGCTATGGCCCCAGTGCATGGTGAGTAAAAGGCACTCACTCAGTAATGATTCGGGGATTTAATCCATTAATTACAGGAGACAGAGGGAGCTGGGAGTCATGGGACAGGTGCTTGAGAACAGTAAGAGGGGTATATGGTCCACTCACCAGGCAGCAGGGACCACCCTCAGTTTAGGAGGTGGGAAGTCACAGGCCCACCATAGCCAGGGCAAGAGTGACGAGAACAGGAGTAGGGAGACGGGAGGAAGTGGGAGGGGCTGAGAGGCTGTTACTACGATGCACAGCAAGTGCTGGGGCCGGGCTGGGTGATGGCACGGAATGCAGGCAAATTCAAGGCGTGTTGTCTTGGGGAAAATTTATGACAGGCTGGGTATAAGAGGTAGAAGAAAGAGAGACCATTCAGTTTATATTTCTGTAGAAAAGAATGATGTTTTAACTGACTAAAATGAAATTGTGGAGAAGAGAAAGGAGATTGAAGTAGGCAAAAGAATAGGTTCACTATTGGAGATTTTAAATTTGTGACCAAATGTGGATCATTTAAGTGTGGATGTCCTATGGGCAGTTGGAAATAGAGGCCTGGCACAGAGGAGATAAACCAGTAGATTTGTATTTGAGGAGTCATTTACTTAGTGGAAGCTAAATGTATGAATGGAGTCAAGAAAAAGCAATGGAGAAGAGAAGATTGAGAACAAAATCTAGAGCCAAACTAGGGGGCCAGAAGGAAAATAAGAGGTAAATAGAAGAGAGAGGAAGAATCAGGAAAGGGAATCATCAAGGCGATTCAAGAAATTGATGCTCGAAACCATTGATGACTCTAAGAGGGATTCGTGACCTCTCTCTCTATCTCTCTCTCTCTCTCTCCTTCTCTTCTTCCGTACTTCCGTCCCTCTGTCCCTCCTTTTCTCTCTCTCTCCATTTGGTAGAATGAAAGTGTTTGGCAACCACCAAAACAGCAATTTCAGTTGTGAAGACAGAGCTGGATTTTAGCAGATAAAAAACGGAAAGGTAGAGAGAAAATGGAAGTGAAGTTCTCTGCCCAGTTGAACCATGTGTCTTGGCCACATTCCGGGCAGAGCTCAAAACTGGGGTACAAAATCAGCAGGTAACCAATGAAGTTATTGAGCACTTTCTCTGGGCCCAGTTTTTGCTAGTACTGTAATAATAGAAAGTAGAAGATGCCATTTCTACCAGGAAAGGAATTGGACACATAAAAATTTAGCACTTGGGAATAACCTTACCACCACCATGAAATCTGCATGCTGTATCTTTAGCAGGATTGGGGGCGGAAGGAAGGAAATGCACTGGAAAACATTTCTGGACTTTTCCACCCCCTCTCATATGCAAACAATATAAAACAGGAAACAAATTATTTAGCAGGATTACAGTTTAAATGCTTGGATTTAACTGTCCTTTTCTACTAATGGTCTCACACAGTCCGGGAGGCTACCCAAGGAGCTAGACTATGACCTAAGGCCTCTGAGGGAAGAGTCTGCACCATGAAATGAAGACAAGAATTCACTGAACTCTGCAGAGTGCTGTACAGAGATGCTTCATCCAAAGACCTACACCTTCTCTTAGAACCCCTTAACCAGTCTCCGGGGCTGAAAGAAGTAGGGCATGTGAAGTCTGGTGGAGCAAAAGGTGATGCTGCAATAAAATGCTCTCCCAAAAATATAATTAAGATAAGCAGAATTTGCATTAATTGGAAGTAGCTCTGAACATCTCAGTACATCAGCTCACCTAAGACCTTTTTCTTTTGAACTAGCACTTTCACACCTGATCCACAGTAAGCTCAGTGATAGACAAGCCCAGGTTTCAAATAGCATTTGTTCAACATTTAGGACTGTGTGTTTGTGTGTGCATGTGTATCTCTTCCAATGAACTCTCACGGCCTTGACAAACACAGAGTCCATTCCACTCCCATCTGCAGAGGCCCAAAGCTTCCTGCATGTTGCCCAGCATACTCCTTTTTGAAGGGGGCCTATCTCATGGGATGGCATAAAGGAGGGGGCTGATAGTTCCCAAAGTTAGGGACCACTGTGTATTTTACCTGGGGCAATGACTAGGTAATGACAGTGGGGTCCATGCTCCTGTTCTTCTCTCAGACTCCACAAGCCAAGGGCAGGAGGTGAGCCCTGGGTTAGAAGATAGTCATTAATTCCATTAATACTGAGTAAGTGCAAATTAAGTGGGAGGTTCTAGAACAGAGAAGGAGGGATGCACTGTCTAAAGAGGTCAAGTGTTCCCTCCTCTCAAGTTCCCTTAAACATAGTGCCATGGGAATTCTGAGGAGGGTAATCAGGAAAAGCTTCCAGACCGAGACAGTCTTAGAAGAAAGGAACGATTTCAACATGCACAAAATAGGGGCATGCATTCCAAGGGAAGATCACTTGAAAGGAGACAAAAGACCGGTTTTGTGCATAACAGAGTTTGGAACTCAGTTGGGCAAAGGACTGTGGTGAAAGGCAGTAGTCAAATGAGGCATAAGATCTTGGACTTTGGAGCCACATTGACGGAGTCCAAATCCCAGCTCCGCCATGACCGTCAGAATCCTTAAGTAGGGCTCACAGCTTCCGCTGTCTGGCTACACCTCCCTCTTCGACTTGTAGTTAACAATAGCAGTAACAGCTAACACAGAGTGCTGGGCATTGCACTAAACTCTTCAAATAAGTTCATGGCTTAGAACTGTGCCTGACACAGAGAAAGTGCTTGATATATTTTAGATTGTTCTGATGATGGTCTTCTTTTATTCTCAAAACATTGGGGTAGAGGTACTTTTTCTGCCTTTTACCGCTGAGGACACTGTGACTCAGTCTCCCAACTATAAGTGGTAGAGCTTCTAATCTAGTGTCACATAGACTCAGGTTATGAATGTAAATAAAAAGGATGTGGATTTCCTTCCTATCAAAATGAAATGAACTGAAGGAATTTGGACTGAGAGCTGGTACCTCTAGCTAGCTTGCAAATCCTGTTAAATGTAGTCAGCCTCCCCCCGCCTCACAAATAACATGGAAGATCTAATTATATTAGCTCAATATTATTGATGGTACCCCATTTTTTATTTAAATGGGACAATAAACCACTCAGTAAGTAATTGAAGGAAACAAGGCAAGAAAACAACCAGTTATTAAGCACTGTTTAACTGAAAGTACCCATGAGATTGTGATGGTAAAACTAGTAATAATAACCAAAACTTAAGTACTGCTTAATATGTGTTAAGTAAGCACTGTTTTAAGCCCGTTACATATTTTGACCGATTTCATCCTCATAACAGCCCTGTGAGATGGGTACTATTCTTATTCTCATGTTACAGGTGAGTAAACTGAGGTTAGGTAACTTTCGCAAGAAAGTGTTGGAGCCACAGAAGTTGAAGGTCAGTTTAAGTAAATTCCGAGGGTCGTTAAACTATATATCATTCCAGATATCCTGCCTTGGGGACTCTGTGATGCCTCTGGCTGCATAAAACAGAAATGTAAGGAGTAAGGTAAAAAGATGCAATCAAATATCCTTATTCAATATTTATTTTACATTAATAAATTATTTAGCTTCTACCACATGCAAGGAACTGTGCCAAGCATCAAGGGAGATAAAGATTCATGCATTTTCTTGTCCATGTTTCAAGGATTTGTACAGGTCTATGTTTACACTAAACCTCCTTTTAAAAATGTTTTTGAAAATAATTGCTCCATGACATGCTGGGAATAGAGCCATATCAACAGATTACAGGTCGTGAGAAACAGACAGCTCTGTAAAACATATCAAAGCTCCACCATTTATAATTTCAAAAAAGATGAAAAGAAATATGTATGAGAAACTAGTAAAGAAACAAATATACAAACTGAGAAACTTCTAAGTGAATATAGAATTAATATCAGGAATTAAGCTGAACTCTCTCTCTCCTTGTCCCTCCCCCTTTCCCTCTCTCCGCGTTTGAGGACTATCCAACGACCTACTCAAAACCCTTACAATATATTTCTATTTCAACAATAGTTTATGTTAATGTATGTGAAATATGACTCAGGTCTTTTCTACTACAGTGACTTATATCGGATTCTTCTTCTTATTTAAAAAGAAGTTGTAATAGGCATTGCAATGTTTTCACATATGCGATGTCCCTCCAGCTCTGCCAGTATCTCCCTCATTGTTCCAGGTCTTTCTTAAACACTAACCACAGACTCTGACCACTGTACTGGAATGATCCCCGTCTCTTCTCGTTCCACATCTCCCAGCCTGTTAACGTCATTCCTTCTTGTTGCCCCCCCTTGCCAACCCATCTGGCTTCTTTACAAAGGAAAAGTGACTCTTACTGCTTCAGAAATTTTCTAGGTTCTAAGACATTGAGATGTGGGTATCCCTTTGATACCACAAGCCAAAACAAGCCTCATAAACCAGAGGTTAAACAAACAGTAAAGGCTTCCTAGAATAACAGCTGTAAGATGTACGTGTCTGTGGCCCAACAATTCCACTTGTAGGAATAAATCATTGCTACCTAGATGTTTACTGTAGCAATGACCGTAGCAAAAAAAGCGGGGGAGGGGAATGATCTAAGATTGCAACAATAGAAATTTAGTTAAACATACTATGGTATTACAGTTATAACATCGAAAATATGGTACATTAGGGAAAAGTAATAATAGAAGAGTTTGTATATTTTGTACAATTTTTTATATATAAAAATAAAACTGGAAGACTCTACACTGTATCTTGGGATATTCGGTTACTTCTTTATTTTTACTTATCTATGGTTTCTAACTTTCTAAATGAAGTGAGCGTTATTTTGTAATAAGAAAATAGAAGCTGTAATAAAAGCAAAACAAGTTAAACTATCTACAAAACTACAGAACAGATGCTCTGTAAATATGCACTTATGGATGGCTCATTTGGGCTTTAAAATTCTGGAGGTGAGTTTTATATCATGTCACTTTTTTAGAATAGGGACTTCCAAAAGCAGAATCAGGAGGAATTCCTTTGGAGACCTAAAAAAAAACCAGTATATTATTTTACTCTGATTAATAAAAATATAGCAAATTGGAATGTAAAAATTAATCAGGAGTCCAATGTGACCATTCTTACACCCTGCTCTGTTCCCCTTGTGCATGTGGCCTGCCCAGGCTGTGCCAGCTTCCTGGGGCTTAACCCTGGCCTCTCGGGCTCCCGATTTCATTCAGCCTCCAGATCCTCTCACCTGGGTCCCATTCTTGATTCCGTTTTTCTTTTTCTGTTTTGTTTTTTTGTTTTGTTTTGTTTTAATGAAGCCATAGCTCTACCTGTCACCCAGGCTGACTCTTTGACCATCCATCTCTGTTCAATTTCTTACATTCTATCAGGCAACAAATCAATCTTTCTAGAAAATGTTTCCTCTCTTCCCTTCAAAAGCTCTACAAAACTGTCAGATATACTTTTCTAAAAACCATTTTATTATTACCTCTATCTTTACAATATGAGCCGCTCCCAGCGTGCACAGAATTGAATGTGGCCATCTTTGCCTGGAATTCAAGATTCTTGTGTCTCTCAAAACCTGCATAGGGACCCTCCTCTCCATCCAAAGTCCTCACTGATCCCAGACACATAGGCTCATTTCCACTCCAGTCCTCTGGTCATCTTTTTCCCTCCAAAAGGTTCTCTTCTTTTTCTATCTGGTTATTATTTAGAGTTCTATCCTTAGGGAGACCTTTTACATTCGGTGGTGTAAAACTAGTGGTTAGGAGCATGCACTCAGAAGTCAGATTTCCTTAGTTCAGATCCTGCCTCCACCACTTGCTGGCTCTATGACCATGGACAAGCTACTTAATCTTATTGTGCTCAGTTTCCTCATCTGAGTCATGGAGAGGATAATAGCCCCTAACTTCTAGGGTTGTAATGAGAATTAGTTAATAAATGTACAAAATCTTAGAAGGATTCTGGCACAGAATAAGTGCTCACAAATGTTAGGTGCTATTGGGGTTGTCCCTATACACATGGATCTAAGCTTCTCACACCCTGAACTTAATGCCTTTATCACAAATATGAGAAATACACACACACACACCTATGTTGCTTTGTGGTAATGTGACCTTTTCAACTCCCTACTATATTTCTATAGTGAAATGGTCCTTTCCCAGGCAGGAACCATGTCTTATGCTTTCCTGTATCAGCCCTTGTCTTCTGCATGGCATAATGTTACATAGACAGCAGTTATAGGTTACTGTGAGAACAGAATTCAAAGAGTGAAATTGAGTTGAATAACTTGTCCAAAGGCTCTTACTCCTTGACACCTATGTCATCTAACATGAATTAAGCACAAGTGCCAAGAGTCATTTTAAAACCAGAAGGGAACTTAGAGATCATCTGGTTGGATCTCTCATTTTACAGAGAAAAATCAAGTGACTCACTCAAGGTCACATAGCCAGTTATGGGTGATGGCAAGATACAATTAAGTGGATGTGCACTCACCATATAAAGAAATTCACACAGATAACAAGTAAATCATTGTCATCCCATTATTTTTACAAGGTCATCTTTCAAACTTGGCAAACACATGATTCTGATGTATAGGGGTTATTTAACAATTCACATTATTACATCTCTGGCAATTCAAATCTTACTATGTAGAGTAAGCCCATCCGTGTTTCTCTGTGGGTCACAAGAAATAAGAACTCCCAGCTCTGCTTAGCAGGATGCTCATGGCCACACTGGAGAAGAATAGGCCCTCAGAAGAGGAGTGACAGAAGACAATGGAGCAAGCTGCCACCACCCTTGTTAGAGAAACAAGCTGTGGGTTACTAATTGGCTGGCACACAGCCAGTGAGTATATTATGGCCAAGTTATAATAGTGAATGCGGAGGCCATGGTCTGGACCCAATTTGCACCTGGTACAATGAATTCACAGTAGAGAGAGATCCCCAAATCTCCCATCTTGCCAACATTCTTCAGTTGCTCACTCATACTGATGTTACTTAGATGGTAAATCTTCTGGACAAATATCAGAAACCTAAAAAAAGACTGCTTTCTTGAGACTAGGGTAGTGCTGGGAATTAGGTTCAAGTCTAGGTGACTTTTACTAAAAGCTGTGCACACTTGAGGAAAGCCACTTAGCCTCTGTGGGTCAAACCTAATCATTTGTAAAATGTAGGGTCCAAGTTAGATCAGTGGATCCCCAAGCTGACTACACCTGGAAATCCCTGGGGAGGTTTTGTGTTCTTCTCCTTGGCTCTTTTTTCCACATATCTCCATCTTATCTTTAAGGCCCAATCTCCTGCAATTAGGTAATCAATCACTCAGTGAATCAATGTGCCTCTCTAGCCTATGCTGACGGCTGCCTTCTCACCTTCCCATGTCCCTGTGCGCTCACCCTTGATCACAAGCTGTCTATTGTTGCTCTGTAATTGTATCTGGCATGTATGTCATTTATTCCAGTGGTTCATAAGATGCTTTCAGTCAGAACTACTTCTGTTTTATTTATTTATTTTTTTCATGTATACCTGAGTAGATTCTTTCTATATAAATTAGGCTAATGGTAACTATCTGGCATGCACTCTGCTGAACACCTGTTGTTAATCTATTAACCTCTGAATACCTATTAATCTCAAGCTGTGACATACTTGCTGTCACCCCTCCTGCTTTTACATGGATAGTTGGTGTTCCCTGCCTCTTCCACCAGGACTCCCACCAGCTGATGCCATAGCTCATGCCATTCATTGAGCCACCTATGTAAATAAACGCATGAAAGCACATTCTCTCGTATCTCTCCTTGGTACACAGGGTCTCATATCCCTGCCTTGTCTCAGCTACTAAGTCAAGTTCATAAAGAGCAGAGTTTACAGGGAAGGGTGAGATCGTACTGTCTGACCTCCTCTTGCTGGCAATTGAGGCACCACATTGAACCTGGGTGCTAAGATGTACGGTGGGGTTGGGAGTGGGCTTTAGGCAGTAAGACATGATCTGAAAGGTGGAGTCCAGGGCAAAGTCAAAAACACAATCTGGACAAAGGGTTTGAAAAGTAAAGCACCAAGCAAGGGAAGGCGACATACTCCTAAAGCCTCAGGGCAGAGTGAAAAGGTTGAATGAGAGGTGACACCTGCGGTTCTGGGCTGACTCCCAACAGCAGAGACTTCTGGCCTGTCCATATGCAGCCAGCTGTGTGGGTGGATGCTGCTAAGGCAGCTGAGCCCAGGCTGGAGGCAAAGCTCTGGCATCTTAGTTTTACTGTTTTTATAATGTGCCATTCTATGCAGTTGTATACCAGTGGGCATAAAATTTTTTCTTTTTGTAGCTTGCCCTTTATTCCTGTTTGTTTGTTTGTTTGTTTGTTTTGGATTCCTCCTCTGACATACCCTTCAAAATTGTTTTATCTACATTTTACATAAATACTTGGCAAAAAATTATCATGCTACAATAACACCCGTTTTCAGTTTTGCACATTAAATATCACACTTCACCCACATATATACTTTTTTTTGTCTGTGGTAGGTATACAACATAATGATTCCCTCAGCCACAAAAATGAAATCTTGCCATTTGTGACAGCATGGATGGACTTTGAAGGCATTATGTTAAGTGTAATAAGTCAGAGAAAGACAAATACCATATGCTCTCACTTATATGTGGAATCTGAAAGAGAAAAAAACAAAAATATCAAGCTTTTAGGTACAGAGAACAGATTGGTGGTTGCCAGAGGTGAGGGGTGGTGGGTGTGTGAAATGGGTGAAGGGGTTAAAAGGTACAAACTTCTAGTTATAAAATAAATCATAATTTATATAAACAGATAAGAGATGGAATGTACAGCATGGTGACTATGGTTAATAATACCATTTTATATGTTTGAAAGTTGTTGAGTGGATCTTAAATGTTCTCATAAGGTGACAGATGTTAACTTGATTTATTGCAGTGATCATTTTGCATTGTATACAAATATCAAATCATTATGTCATACACCTGAAACTAACATAATGTTATATGTCAATTACACCTTAATTAAAGGGTTTTTTAAGTAAAAAAAAAAATCCTAAAAATCTAGCTATTTTCTTGTAATTTACCTTCTTTGGATACAGTATTGTGAATAAAAATAGCTCATCTTTGTTGAGATGGCTTACTGTGTGTGCCAAGTGCTTTACTTGCATGACCTCATTATATCCTGACAATACCACAATGAGGCTGATTCTATTATTGCCCTCCCCCACCCATGTCCTGAACGGAACAGAGCCGTGTTTTTCTGCAACCTGAACACTGTCAGAACATCTAGTACACCCAGAGAGAAGTCTTGTATCCCACCACCCCCACCAATCCATGTCTGGGAAATGCTGGAGGGCCTGGCACTGGTGCCATTGGGTCTGGGAAGAGAGAGCTCCACCTTCAGGGCTGAATAAGTTATTTATTTTTAATTCGACTGATTTCTTGGGTAGAAATCCATCTGAAGATAAGTATCAGAGTTTGGCTGTAGCATATGCTTTTGATTTCCCACTGCAAACTGGACCCAAACGGCACCACCAGGGAAGTGTGAAAGCAAAGGGAGAATGATTTTCATGGAACCTTATCGTCTTCATTTGTTCAGTTCAGAAAATAAATCGAGCTTTGAAGGAAAGTATGTTTGAATTAAAAAGGTATCTGTACAACAATGTAAATATACTTCTGCCACTGAACTGTACACCTAAAAATGGTTAAAATGGCCAATTTTACGTCATGTATATTTGACCAGAATAAAATTGAACAAGAAAAAAAAGAAAGACCTCTTCCTCAGTACAATACCAAAATATTATTTGTAATATTTACCAAAGTCTGTGCAGATTCTTTCTCAACAGTGGAATTCTTCTGTTTATAAATACTTCTCAACATCATTCTTTCTTTTAAAATGTCTCCAAGACTACTCTCTTCTGTGATGCTGGAACACAGGATTAGACTGGCCTGGAGCCCACTGTCTGCTTCCTTTGCCCACCCTCCCTTTGTGTTGCCTGTGGGTGGAGTAAGCTGTTGCCAGCTGTGGCAGAGTGAAAACCCAGATGCCCTCCCTTTCTCTCTAGGAGCTATTTATTTTCGGAGAAACCAGCCATCAAAAAGACCTCCTATGCTCCACATACTCCTCTGAATTTACAGTTCTTGACTGAAAAAAGCTAACATCTGATCAGATGCTACAGAAACCTCCTGAAAGACAATAACTGCACCCTGATTTTCTAGGAACAGAACCAGGGTTTCTTTATTACATCAGCCCAGCTTGTTTTTCCATCTGTGACATCGCTAGCAACCTCGCTTAAATCTCCAGCATCTCCCTGTTCCTACCCAAGTGATTTATATATTTAAGCCATCATCCAGGCCACTTATTGAGTTTCTTCTTACTTTTTTCCCTGGCTCAGCATTGTGCCAGGAACGTCCCTGCTCTAAATTCTGGAAGTGTGTTATGATGAAATTGAAGAAACAAAATGTTGCCAGAGACGATGAAAATGAAATATGTTGATCGCCCAGCAGAGGTTGATCAGAATAGTCCAGAATATTCTCATATTAATGTTATTTTTTAAAAAATATTATCAACAAAATAAAAGCGAAATTCCAAAAAAAAAAAAAAATTCTTGCAAACAAACTTTGGTCCAAGAATATACCTATAGACCCCAGTTTTCAGGAAAAGGAGATGGGACACATGGAGAGAGACTGGGTACATCTGAGACTGGAAGTGACACTGTCTTTCTCTTAAAGGCAGTGAGGAGTAATAACTCTTGTACCACGGTGTATGTCCCTATGTAATTTCCATGTATATCTATTTATAAAGGCTTTAAGACAATGACTCATACTTGCCCTTAGATTTCACTCTAAATTCCTCAACATGGCTGACAAGGCTCTCCATGTCTGCCAGCATCAACTTTCCTGGGCCACCTCCTTCCTCCTCCCCAACCTTGAGCCACCCCACCTCCCCCACACACCCTCAATGCTCCGGGTGCTATTTTTTTCCCTCAGCTTTAGGCAATTCTTTATGTTGTTTCCTCCTTCTGGAATTTTCTTACATTTATCCCCTTCTTTACCTGGTTAACTCTCAGCCTTTAGACATTAGCTTGAATTTTCTCCTTCCTGACCCTGTACTTCTGCTAGCAAAGCACTCACACAGCAATTTATTAAAATCGCTTATTTAAAAGTTTGCCTTCCCGTAAGACTAAAAGCTCTGCAGGTATCGAGGTCATATCCGTCTTGCTCACTGTCGTATCCCCAGCATCCACCTAGCACAAGTCTGTGAACATCATAGATGCTAGAAATTAATTGTTGGAAGAGAGGAACAAAATAAATTGAAGGAGGGCGAGGGCTGGAAGCTAAAAGTGGGAGAGCAAGGAGGAGACAAGGCGGAGGAGTCAGGAAACAGTAAATAGTTGGTAAGAGATAGTAAATTGTAACGACTATTGTTAGAAAAATATCTCTGCTCTTTCCTGATCTCAGAAGAGAATGGAGATCTCTGTGATTGGGATGGACTGAGTCTGGAATTAAAATCTGAATCGGTTTCAGCATCTGAAAATACAAACCCTTCATCGCTTTACTATTCGCCTCTGAGGGACCAACTAAGCCATTCAAAGTGCCTGGCGCCCCAGGAAGACTCAGCAGGACCCAGAGCCATCCATGAATTTATCCTTGTGTGGGCATACACGCTTACGTCTTTGTTTGTTTGTTGGGAAAATGACTTCTATATCGCTTAAAATATAACTTGAAACTGTGCTTAAAATATAACTTGAAACTGTGCTCACTGAAAGCCTAAAAGGATGAAAGAACCATAAACACAGATGTGCAATTATTTTACCCTGTTTGTCCTCATCTGAAATGTTTCTTTCACTGGTGAAAGTGAGACAATTGTAACACAGCTGAACCCTGCCACCTAGTGGACTGCTATCGACATGGGTTTGCCAGTGCGAAGGAAGCAGGCGTCACAGAATAGGAGACTCGAAGAACCTCAATAGGCATGCATCACTTTGGCTCCGTGCTCGGAGTCCACCTTTTAGGGTGGGAGATCATTTGGGATCCTCTGTCAGAGCTCTTCTTTCTAAATAGCCTGAGATAATGATTTAAATGATGTCCAAAGAGTTATCTGAAATCAATGTGAAGTTTTAACCACTTTCAATTCAAAGTTATCCCAGCAAGAAATCGATGCACCATTCTGGAAAAGTATTTCCTTTGTTTTGAATCTTAGCTTTAGAAATCGGATTTGTTAGCCTAGTACTCAAGGAGCAAAAAAAAAAAGTAGACCACAAATCTATCTTTCCTGAAGCTACTACTGAGTGTTCTTCCACCAACATGTATGTCACTAACCATATCTCAGAGCACTTGAGCAGAGCAACAGGTCTACGATGGGAACCAGGAGGCTAGGGTTTAAGACTCATGCTGCCACCCACCATTTTGTCACTCTGGACCGGCGATCTGGCCTCTGCAACTGTTTCCTCATTTGTTAAAGAGAAGGGCTTATGCATGATAGCCACTAAGGTCTTCTTCATCACTAAAGTTCATTGAGCTTGTTTCCAGAGTCACGGGTCTCATGATGACAGAGGTCTGACTTTAGGCCTAGGCTCAGTGCCTCCAGCACCCTTCTCCCGTTGAAATATCTATGGAGGATGCGCAGTGTGCCAGGCACTGTGCTGGGTGCTGGGTAAGGTCTGGTGAGTAACAGACACCATCTCTGCCAACCTTACAGCCTAGTGAGGGACACAAACATCAATGATCAAGAAAATGGTAACTGCACCATTGATGACAAGTGCTTCAGTGGAGGTGTATAACTGGGGCCAGTAGGGGGCAAAGAAACTCCCTGGGGATGTCACAGGCTTTGATCTGAGGGATGGAAAGCAGTTATTCCAGTACGTACATTATAGGCAGAAGGATCCGCATGGGCAAAGGCCCAGGCAGGAAGGAATTGACACATCTGGGGATCAGAAAAAATCCACAGAGCCTGGAGTTTGGACAAGAGAGAGTAAAATGAAATGGGACAGCAGGCAAAGTCAGGGGCCAGACTATGCATGACCTGTGGTCTTTGTTAGGAGTTTCAATTTTACTTTAAGAGCAACATAATTGCTCTGAAAATCGTGAGGCAGGAAAGTGATAGAACCAATGTGCTTTTGTGAAAAAATCTGACTGCTGTGTGGAGGATTGAGGTCTGGTTTGAGATTATGTGCAGAAAACCTAGTTATGTGATTATTGCTGTAAGAGACTAGAATCATTGCTACTGTTATGGAAAGAAGTGGGGGAAAGTCAAAATATAATTAAATAATAGCATTATTACGGCATAGTAGTTGATTGGATATGGACAAGAAGTGTCCCAGGTGTTCCCAGACCTCTGATCAAAGACAGCTGGATGGAAGTATTGCCATTGATGAACTAAAGGACACAGGACACTCGGGTGTGCAGAAGGATCATGAGTTCAGTTTTAGATGGTTACGTTTAAAGAAAGTCTCATGAAAAGATCCAAGCAGTTGAGCAGAGAGTTGGAGAGTTCAGTCTAGAGCTTAGAAGAAACATTTAATCTATGATAAATACAGGGCATTTGGCAGCATGTAGTGAGAAGATAAGAGGGCGCAGAACCAACATATACTATCTGGGAGAGTAGACGATGCAGGGCTGGTGAAGGAAACTGCAGGAAGGGGCCAGTGACGCAGGAGGAATCTGGACGTTCATGCGGTGTTGTAGAAGCCAAGAGGAGTGTTCCCTTCTGCCAAATGGACCTACTGAAGCAGTCATTTGGGGACTGAAAAGTGAACTCTGGACTTAGTGACCTTGACTTTGTTGATAAAATGCCTGTAGAGTAGTGGGCCAGGAATCAGGTGGAGTAGTTGAGGAGTAACTAGGAGAGGACAGTGGCGACAAGGAGTAGAGAGAGACTCCTTGGGTGGGTCTGGCTGTGAAGGTAAGAAGGACGAAGTTGGCTGGAGAGCACATGCGACTAAGGTGGGGCATCTTCGCATGGAGATTTATAGAAAGGATCTCACTGAAGAGGATGGTAAAGACCAAGAACAGGTCTTAAGGATGAGATCCAAAGCACAGGAGGAGCTTTGGCCTTGGTCAACGGGAGAAATCCTTTCTCCACTACAATCGTGAGAGCAGGGAAGGAAAAGACGTGATAAGAGGAAGTTAAGGAGATTAAAAGACTCCTGTTTCCCCATAAATTAAGCAATAATTTTATTAGCTGAAAGTGAGAGAGATGGAGGTGATCAGAGATTTAAGAAGAGAAAAAAAGTGAGCTCTCTAGAGAATTGTATTCATATTTGTCAGGCACAAGTGAGGGACCACGAACTAATGGCGCCCATCCAGCCAGCTGCGTACTTTCCTCCAGCACTGCTCAGTGTCCTTGTGTGACGAGAGAAAGGAGGTGAACAGTTTCATTTGCGGCTGGAAATTTCCAGATTGCGGTGAAAGAAAACAGGGCAAAATAACTTAAGATGTGTCCAAGAGTCTAGTGGAAATGACAGACCTTGGAATATAAGATAGAGAGAAGCGAAGACAGACAGGGACAGGATGGATGAAGAGGGAGAAGGTACACAGCGTCAACTGACTAATGGCTCCATGAGGTCAAGCATCAACAGGATCTCAGATAATAGGGATGAATCCAAGTGGCATAGCACCCTAGATATAAAATACATTCATACTTTGTTACCTTCCTTCAGATACATAGTTATCTTTCAATGTTGAACGACAGATTGCATGACTAGGAACTGACTTCTGACATCGCTAAATCTCTGGAGAAACCAAAAAATGTTTCCTGAGTGTTGGTATGTGTCAGGCACTGTTCTAGGTGCTAGGAGTCTGATGATGAACCAGATGTGGTATTTGCCCTCAAGGGGCTTATGCTTTCATGGGAAAGACAGACACAAGCCCCATCTTACAAGGAACTGGCTAATTAAATGCAAGTGGGAAAGAGGTGTACACACTTTCTTGGATCCTCTATATTGGAAGCCAGGTTAGCTGTGCACAATTCCCTGATTTACGTGAGTCCTGATCAGAATTAAATGTCCCAAAAGATCACTTGGATTATTGTGCTTGAGGAGTATGCATTGCCTAGTATCAATTAGTTACAATTTATTGAACATTTACCATGGGCCAGGTAGCACTTGCCATAGGTAATATTATCTCCATATTCCAGATACAGAAATTGGGTTCTAGGGAAATTACTGATCAGAGATCACTTTGCCAGTGAGTGGTAAAGGCAGGATTCAAATCTAGCTGTGCCTCAGCCTGACCTCTCTATTCTGTAACATTCTCCTTCTGGTTAGAAGATTAAATTTAGACAAATGTGGTAGCATGAGAACTCGGTTCCAGAAAGCTACAAAAATTGCTTACAATGACCAGGTTTTGCTGGGAGTGCACCTGGGGAGCTTCCAGCCCCAAAGCTGTCAGAATGCTGGAAAGAACTCATTCCACGGGAAAAGAAAACACAGAATGAATAGTTCTCTTCTACCCAAAGGCACCATGTTCCGGGAAAGATGTCAAGAGTTAATTTGCTGAATCTCTGGTGTCAAATAAATCGTGATTTTTTTGTTGTTTCTGTTTGATAGAGTTATGACTAGATGTTGTTTCACATTTTTCACATTTTTTGTAAAGTCCCACATCTGTCTTTACTTTCGTATAAAGCCCTAACTGTGCTTTGAATGAATATTATTTAATATTAAGTCAAAATTGGCTTATTCGGCTCCTGGATATTTCTTTTCAATTCAGATTCATGTTCGCTTTGAGTCCTTAAGATATTTTCAAACATTATTTTGGTTAATACAACCTTGAAAAGACTGAGAAAATACTAAATCTTTAAGGGCCAAATCACTTAGGTATAGGATACTTTATGTAAGTCAAAGACTATTCAAAATTACCTAAAAGAGCTCGATTCTGGTTTTAAAGAAAAGTGTGTAAATCTGACTTTGGTAAATTGAAACATTTAAAAGTATAAGGTAATAAATTTTTAAAAGTATAAGGTAATAAATTGTTCCAAGCAAAGGATATACGTGCACACACACATGCATATTTCAAGTATGAAGATCAAAATGGCAAAAACTGTCTCATTCTCTCACCCTTCACTCCTTATCAAACTCAATATCCCTTAAGAAAAACTCGACACTATTATATACCATGAAGCCAGAGGAACATCTTCAGAATAAAATGTGAAAGAGGTCTAAGTAACAGAAGTTAGATAGAGATTACTTATAAGTATGTTTTATTCTCCAAAGTGTATGTGTATGAGAAAGAAGGTGGAGAGGATTGTCATTCAGTCATTTGATAAAACTAAACGTCAAGCGCTCAGTTAAGCCACAGTGAAAATCAGATTTTTTAAAAAAAGAGTTACAAATATGAAGAATTCTCTGAAGAGAATGCATCAGGGGCCATGGGAAGGCCTGACACTGAGCCCAGGCAGTGAAAGTAGAGACACTAATCTAGAGATGGGAGGTGACTCTACAGAGATTGCAGAGATTCGGGGTGGGTAGGGGTGGGTCTCGGCAGTCATGTGAAGATTGGACTTTATCCCCATTGGAAATCCATCAGAAGTTAAGTAGAGGAGTGACTTGATGAGATGAGCATTTTTTTTAAACATCGCTTTATCTACAATGACAAGAAGTTTGGAAGAGAACACACCCGGCTGTGGTTTTTGCAGTTTGGGGAAGAGGGATGATACTGGCTGAGACTGAGGCAGCGACACCAGAAATGGAAAGAGGACAGGCATATGGTGCTTAAGAAGGCTGAATTGATTGAACTTGGTGACTGATTGGATGTGGGAAGTAAGAGAAAAGGGACAAGGCAAGGACGCTCTTCAGTTTTCTGGCTGAGAAACTAAGTGGATGTTTCTGAACATGCAGAATTTGAGATGCCCAAGATCCACATTCTTTCTTTCCCTCGTTCCAGTCATTGCAAACAGACAATATCCCGTACTCCTCTTCCCTACATCACATGAAGAAAGGGCTGGAAAGAATCTTAGAAATCATGTAGTCTGATCCTCTTCATTCTACATACAAGGAAACTGAGACCCAGAGAGGTTAGGAGACTTCCCTAAAGGTACACAGGACCCACAGCCCCTAATCCACAGGCTCCTCCCTAAAGCACGCTGTTTTCTTGCTTTTCATGGTTTTCATAATCATCATCGTGACCACTTTTCCTGAACAAGAAACCAGCTTCCTGAAGGTAATAATTCAAACATGAGAAATCTTTGGATTTCTTACCAACTGATGACTTTGAATACAAAAATTACATACTCAGGAAAGCAAAGATAATCAGAAGCGGTTGAAAAGTTCAAAAACAGTTTAAGTTGGTCTTTGGTCAAGTTGTGCATAGGAATCTCCTGTTAGATCAGTTCAGTTCTCATTATGATTACTTAGAAAATAACAAAGCATTAGGTTACTTTTTACAATATGAATTCTTAAATATCTATCTCCATGCATCACGGTTTCAATTATTTGTCATATGGCTTCCTATAAAATTTCACTCTTTTTACCAATGTTAAGATTTGCAATAATTCTTTTAGCTGGTCAAAGAAATAAAATCTGTAGCTTTTGCTCATGGAGCTTCCATTTTTATAAGCTGTTAGAGTGAAATGATGATGTCAGAAACAGTACAGTATTGAAAGAGATAATGACCTAACACAAGTAAAACAAATACATAAATGCTTACCTGAGGCGGGAGTCCTTAAAGGCGTCCAGATACGCAGGGTAGCTCCACACAATTTTATTCCCTTTACATCGAAGCTCCAGAGTTTGCCCCGCTGTCAGACTCAGGGTAGCAGCAGGTTTCTGGAAGCGACCTTTATCCATCATTTGTGTCATTATAGACTGTGCCTTTGGCAGTGAATCAGCTGAGTCCCTGTCTTTTGTTCTAGGAATTTTGGGCTTCACCTTTTTGTTGGTGGGTTTGATTCTGTTCTCTCCTGGCTCCTTTGGACGCTTGTTCTTGGGAGGGTGCTGGCCAGTCACTAGTACAAATGTGAGGAGAGAACAATGGGCTGTTGTAGTAACATACCTGGAGTACTTACCCCTCAAACAGATCACTTAATACGCCTCTCCTCGTGTGACACAATTATTTTCAGTAATAATTGTTATTTTCCTGGTTCATTCTTTAGTTTTAAAAGATTTAATAACCAGAAGGGACTATATTTCAGCTTCAGAGATTTTTATTCAGATTCAGCAATATATTTCATGAATGAACCACAATTCGCACTTAGGAAACGAATATACTTTTCCTTGTAATTCACACTCTGTCCCATAATCTTTAAGGGGTCACGTTGAATGGCAGTTTGAAGCCACTCCAGGTGGTCTGTTACCTGTCTTTGCCATCTCAGAGCTATCATCGTTCAGTTTGAATCTATAGTATAAGTGCAGGAAAATGTCTCCACTGAGACACAGTCGGTACCGCCAGTGCACTCAGAAGATCTCGAACCGTTACAAACTCTCCCAAACATGAAGACAGTGGAGTCTGTGTGTGAGGGCTGACAACATTCACAATAGAATACAAGGTTTAATAAGGAACAGGTGCTAAACCTGTGCTCAGTTAAAGCTAACATATAAGTCATTAAAACTCGACAGTAACTGTAGCGATGATTTAGAACTTAGCCAACCAAATATCCTGGGGGGAGGAGTATTTTGTCACCCACAGTGCTGAAAATTGCTGGCAAATGGTGAGAATAAAAAACTGACCTACTTTAAGTCTGTTTTATTACTGTTTTTCCCTTCACCACAGACAATGCTTCCTTTATTGCCTGTGCACAGGAAAGACAGCTCCCACTGCCCTGCCCTTGGTTTGCCTCTGGGCTCCAGAAATCTCAATGATCCAGGCAGCCCAGCAGCCGTGCACCGGTGCCCACCAGCAGGATAAGTGTCAGTTTGCCCAGCCATCTGCATCCGCTCAAAGGCGACCTCGATATCTGCCCACAGAATTACAAAATGTCCTAACTAATTGTATCCTGAGAGGTCATTAAGTCCTCGTGTAGATCAAAAAAAATAAAGGAGGTCCTGAAAAGTTACATAAATTGCCCATAGATGGTCACTGATAGGATGTGAGAGTAAAATTCAAGTCTCT
Organism: Pteropus medius; assembly: GCF_902729225.1. NCBI lineage: Eukaryota > Metazoa > Chordata > Mammalia > Chiroptera > Pteropodidae > Pteropus > Pteropus medius. Next base: position 2,805,365 of record NW_024350325.1, read on the forward strand.
TGACTCCCATTCCAAGAGCTCACTTCACTATATGTAGATAAACATCCTGTATATATTTTGAATAAACAACCGCACAAACCTTGGCCAATTGATAGATTACAGGACATTTCTATAAAATGGAAAAGTGAGACAAGTCAGGAGAAAAAAATTGTTTTCCTTTTGGATGATTCATTTATCTAGTACTACCTTGGTATACAAAAGGCTTGGAGTGGTCAAAGGTACAAAGACATTGAAATTGGGATCAAGGATGGAAAAATGCAAGTGTTACAAGCTCTGATGTCACTGGGCCAGGCAGATGACAAAACAAGGTGAGCCAGGTGGGCTTGGGAGGCCATGACCTCCCAAAGGGACGGCTGCTCCTGCTTCAACAGGCCGCTGCCTGGAGGGAGTGCACGGCAGGGTGTCTGGACCTGATTTCTCAAAGGAAAGCAGAAATGTAGATTTCTCGATTTACAAATATCAGAAACTCAATATTTTTGAAATCCCAGGCTTGAATCCCATGAGGTTAGAAGTCAGGTGGTTTTATCCCCGGGAGCGCTGGGGACGACCAGGAAGGGACATGAGGGGGACTGCCACGAACGGCTTTCTTGGTCTGGGCTGGGTACAGGGGTGTGTGCCGTGTCTGAGCATGTCATGGAGCCATACTCTTATGGTTTGTTCCAAAATCTCAACTGATCTGGACTCCACTGTATGATAATGAACTTGGCTTCCTGTGTGTCTTGCCCTCTGCCTTTTGAAACAGGAGCCATTTAGCCTGACTCTTAGTTCAGCCTGGCCCAGGCTCTGGACCCAAACCCACTCTCAGCTCGGTATTAACACCAACTCCACAGCACGCTATCTTCTTTGGGCTTAAATGCTTTGCTCCTTTATCTCTGCTCTCTTATCCATGACTTCAGGTCCAGCTGTGACCTCTCTTTCCTCCCCTAGACCTGAGTCCCTTCTTCTATTTTCGTTCCCCTGGGTCATGGGCCCGGTTGAGCTTCCTCAGTCCTTCCAGGCAGCAGAGCCGTGTTCTTGAGCCCCAGTCTCCAAGGCAAGTCTCCAGTACCCACTGTTGAACCTTTTTGTCAAGATTTCTCCTGACCTTGCACGTTTGATTTATTCACCGCCGGGGTTCTAATGACAGAGGGTGGTGGGCAGTGGCACGCATGCACACATTTCTCCAGCCTCCCGGAAGGAGAAGCGCTGTAACCATTGGAAACATGTCAGATGGACAGAAATACCCTGACCCTGCAACATCAATCCTGAAGCATAAGCCTCTGTTTTGCAACTGAGTAAAAGTCACAGTATTTTTCTTAAGGTAGAAAATATAAAAGCCAATTATTATGATGTCAAATCATCTGTGCCTGCAAACATTCTAGTCACACTATGCCCGTAAACTTCATGGACCTTGGGATAGATGTCTAATCTGGTATATTTTCTTTATCATTTAACAGGAATTCAAGCGATCAAAAATGACAATTGTCTGTACATCCTATAAAATTTAGGCAGCCAGCATAACTTGTCTGACTTCTAGGCTGTCAGATCTTTGTGGATATCCTGCTCAGGAATGCTCGATTACCTAATTATGGATATTATGTATCCAAATATATGTATTATTCCTGCAAATTAATTTGACCTTTTGACCACACAGGCCCACCAGTCCATTTCACTGTATAGCTGGTCTGGTTGCCTGACCATGGAATTGCTCAATGGCTTATGGTAATGACTCTGAGTTAAATGAGCCAGACAAGTGGCCCCACAGACACCCAGACAGTCTTAGGATTGAGTGACTCCCAAAACTCGCATCTAATTTTTTAAAGAACATAACTCTTCGGCCTATGTGAATTACTGTCCAAAGACCTAAGCATGTAAGAATTTATGTTGCAGATAAATAAAAGTGATACTTTTCGAAATGGTAGGAGGGTGTTTTGGAGTGAAGTTCTCAAAGGGAGTAGGGGGGGAAAGGTTCTCATCTTTCTACATTTTCCTCTCCCGAGCGTCATTGCTCCCCCACCTTCTCAGCTTTGTTCTTGGAAAAGCACAGGTATTCCTATGGGTGTTTCATGAGAAATGGAAAAATGAGATGAGGGCATGGCTCTCAGTTTATATAACTCGTTGGGGAAGTCCTGAGCTGCTCAGCAAATTTATAGCCTGGAGGTTTTGATGCCAGCCTAGGGCAGACCTTTCCCCTTAACTGCCCATGGAGAGAAAAAGACAAACAGCTACAGATCTTTGATGTTAACAACTATTCATCCCCATGTAGTCCTCGTCTGAGTAGCAGTCAGTGATTCTTCTAAGAAATTTATTTTCTCCTCCAACACAGTTCTGTAGAATCAGAGGTTAATAGTCGGGTCACCTTTACTGAATAAGAGTTGATTGCAACCCCCAGTTGCTGCTGGAGAATCATAGTCCTTTGTCCTGTATTGTAGCATTTATTCATTCATTTTGGAAATGGGTGTTTGCCCAGCATCTCCTCGCTTGGGGATTCTAATGTATGCCTTAGAAAAGCATCTCCAGCCCCTCCTGGAAGGTTATGCTCTCATCCTTGGAATCAAGTTTTGTTTGACTTGGAACTCATTGTCAAAACCCAAGGCATATCAAACAAAGAAACCACTTAGACAATGGTGCTGTGCATGAGATTTGTGCAAATAAAGTGAAATTGCCACAGAATGTTAATCTCCATGTGACTCGAAAGGCAATGGCATGAACCAGAGAAGACTCCAGACCTGGAGTCAAAGGGTCTGGTTTTTCACTATCTTCTTAGTGACCTGGAATGAGCTACTTGGCCTCTGTGATCTCATTTTTCTTTTTTTCACCTGTGAATTAGGAGGAACAACTGCTCTGCCTCTATCACAAGTTTATTATGAAGAGCACCATGAGACATTGTCACGGGACCACCACAAAACAAGCAGCATGTAGCGAGCTCGCACTTATCATGTGTCAGACACTGTTCTTGACATTTTAAAACATTAACTCAATCCTCACAATACATGAGTTAGTCATTATTTTCATATAATTCTCAATTTACAAATGAGGAAACTGAGGCAGAAACAGACTAAGTAATTTCCTAAGGTCACATAGCTAGAAAGTGGCAGCCAGGACCTGAAGTCAATAATGACATTTAATGATTTGTGAATTTTACCACCTATCTCTATAAAATATACTACGTAGCAATCTCAAAAAAATGCAGGGGTAATAGACTTTCGCTTTTATTTATCTACACTATAAATTCTTATGTTTTTGGCCTAACAATAATTTACATAGTTCGGTTGAAGAGTCATGTTCTTTAAAAAGTTAGGCATGGGATTTGGGAGTCATTCAATCCGAAGACTGTCTGGGTGTCTGTGGGACCAACTAGTCTGTCTCCTTTAACTCAGCGTCATTACCGTAAACCATTGACCTATTCCATGGTCGGGCAGCTGGACCAACCATATAGTAAGATGAACTGGCAGGCCTTTTTGGTCACAAGGTCAAATTAATTTGCAGTGATAATAGTACATATTTAGATGCATAAAAGTATCATTTTCTTTAAAAAGCAATTTCTAAGAATTAGATACTTTTATTCCAGGATAAAGACCTTACTTTGAAATATTTTTCAGAATTTTCATTAGAACAGGGTTGATCACTTTTTTTTTAAAGTTTAGTTGCCATACATTATATTAGTTTCAGGTGTATAACATAATGATTCGATACCTGTACACACATATTGTGAAATGACCACTCTCTTGTTGAAACACTTGATTTGCTTGGCTCCCAGGACACAGCACTTAGTTTTTCTCTCAAATCACTGACAACTCCTCAGACTATTTACCAGTCCTTCTTCTTCCTTTCCTGCCTGACCTGAATCCCAAGGGCTTCATCCTCAAAACTCAATCGCTAATAACAGTCAATCACTAAGTGGCCTCACATGGACCCCTGGGTGTTAGCATTTATACGCTGAGAGCTGTCTTGTTCTTATCCTGACTTTGTCTCTAAAGTCCAGGTCTGAATATTCTATTGCTCACTCAGCACTGCCACTTGGAAAGCTAGCCGGCATCTCAAGTCGAACGTGTCCACACTGAACTCTGGAGGCCCTTCAGAACAGTTCTTTCCCTAGTGTCCCCTTATCAGTAAATTGAAACTCTATTCACTCAGTTGCTCAGGACAAAAACCTGAGTCACACATGATTCTTTTCTTCCTCTCCTAAGCCATATCCTATCTTGCAGCAAATCCTCTTGGTTTTGCTTTCAAAATAGATCCTAAACCTAGTCTCCCTCCATCCACTGCGGCCACCTTGTACCAAGACACTTTCCACCGAGACGATTAAAACTGTGCCCATGTAGGCTGGTCAATTCCACCCAAGTATTCCGACCTTTGAAAACATAAACCAGATCATGGGCCTCTGCTCTAGACTCTCCATGACTGTCATCTAATTTAGAACAAAGTGGAAGTTTTCTGGTGTCCTACAATACCTCCAGTCACACTGGTCACCAGGACACCTGAAAGCTGTTCTGCTTCTCATGCCCTTGCCTGTCAGACACCTGACACATTTGCTTCCTCTCTCCAGTCAGGCCTCTGACACTCCTGTCAACCACACTCTCACTCCCCTCTGAATCCCTCTCTATCCTCTTACCCTGTGTTACGGGGTGAATTGTGTTCCTAAAGAAGAGGCAGTGGAGCCCTAATCCCTGGTACTGGTGAATGTGACCTTATATAGAAATAGGATCTTTGTAGATTTTCAAGTTAAGATGCAATCATCAGGGTGATCTCTAATCCAATATGCTGGAGTCCTTATAAAAAGACAAAGAGGAAATGTCATGTGGAGACAGAGATACACAGAGAGAACACAGCCAAGTGACAACAGAGGCAGAGATTGGAGTGATCCAGCTACAAGCCAAGGAATGCCAGGTATTGCTAGCCACCGGCAGAAAGCTAGGAAGCAGCAAAGAAGGATCCTATTCAATCTCAGGGGGAGCACAAACCTGCTGATGCCTCGATCTCAAGCTTCTGTCCTCCAGAACTGTGTAAGAATAAACATACACTGTCTTAAGCCACTGGCTTGTGGTACTTTGCAACAGCAGCCCTATGAAACTCATACACCCTGATTATCCTTTGTTGCACTATCGCTTCCTGTTATCTTGTTTATTTTTTTAATCTGTCCTCTCCATTAGACTAGGAGTATCACAAGGTAAGGGCTTTACAATCTTTTCCAGGGAAAGCCATCGATCCACAGGACTTCTCTCACTCCTCTAGCTGACATAATCTCTTTCTTGCCCTCAAACTTTTTTAAACCTAAGGGTCAGAGATTATTTTATATGTCAAACATACAGACCAATATTACCCAAAGCAATATAGAGATTTAATGCAATTTACACCAAAATCCCAGTCCCATTTTTTAAAGAAATAGAACAAACAATCATCAGATTTGTATGGAATTAGAAAAGACGACAAATATACAAAGCAATCTTGAAAGGAAAAATAAAACGAAACAAGACTGGAGGTCTCAAACTCCCTGACTTCAAATTATACTACAAAGTGACAATAATCAAAATAGCATGGTATTGGCAGAAAAACAGACACACAAACTAATGGAACAGAATTGAGAGCCTAGAAATAAACTAAGATGAACATGAGCAAATAATTTGACAAAGGAACCAAAAACGCACTCTGGAAAAAAGACCATCTTCAATAAATGGTGTTGGAAAAATTGGAAAGCTACATGCAAAAATGAAACTGGACCATTTGTCACCATACACCAAAATTAATGCAAAATGGGTCAAATACCTAAATATAAGACTTGAAACAATAAATTGCACAGGAGAAAACAGATACTAAACCTATGGACCCTCATCTTAGAGAGTATTTTATGAATTTGATCCTCAAAGGCAAGTCCCTATAGAATGGGACTATACCAAACTAAAAAGCTTCTGCACAGCAAAAGAAACCATTAACAAAACAAAGATGCAACCAACTGAATAGAAGAAATTTGTAAACAATGCCTCCGATAATGGGCTAATATCCAAAATATATAAAGAATTCATACAACTTAACAGAAAAAAACAAACAAACCAATTAAAAAATGAGCAGAGGACCTAAACGGACACTTCTTCCAAGAAGACACATAGCCAACAGACACATGAAAAGATGCTCAACTCCACTAGCTATTAGGGAAATGCAAATCAAATCATAATGAGATACCACCTCACATCTGTAAAATGGCTATCATCAACAGGACAAGTAATAAGAAGTGTTGGAGAGATTGAGGGGAAAAAGGAACCCTCATGCACTGCTGATTGGAATGCAAATTGGTACAGTCACTATGGAAAACAGTATGGAATGTCCTCCAAAAATTCAGAATTACAATGACCCAGTAATCCCTCTTCAAGGTATCTACCCCCAAAATTTGAAAACATTTATCCATAAAGATATATGCACCCCAATGTTCATGAAGTGTCCTTCGATAGATGATTGGATAAAGATGTGGCACATATATACAGTTAAACACTACTCAACCATAATATGAAATACTGCCATTTGCAACAACACGGATGGATCTTGAGATTATCATACTAGGCGGAATAAGTCAGACAGAAAAAGTCGAGAACCATATGATTTCACTCATATGTGGGATATAAAACTGAAAGCGACAAACAAGACAAACAAAAACTCTGACACAGACAACAGTGTAGTGGTACCAGAGGGAAAGCAGGGAGGGGAAGGAAGTAGATAAGGGTAAAGGGGATCAAATATATGGTGACTGAAGGAGATTTGACTTTGGTGGTGAACACATGTCCCCCAAAATAAAAAACAACAACAATGAAATACATGCCAAAATCTTAATTGCTTTGAAACATTCATTATTTGTACTTGTCAACAATGAGAATTTTTACAATTTGTTTTTCATTATAAGAATTTCTGAACTTATTTTTATTCCTTTTCCAAGGAATCAATTGAGACAAAAAATAATAATAGAGTCCTGGTTAGAGAATCACCAGTGTTGCTCTCCTTACAGAGATCTGGCTGTACTGCCCTTACATCATAATTTTAGTTCTTCCAGAATGGTAACTTTTCACAGGAACCAAAATAAATCCATGTTAGACTAAAGATCAAATTAGCATTGATCAAGGGTCTGGCATAAGATCAAGAAAACAGCAGAAACAAATCAATATTTATGTTACATCATTTGTTCTTGACATTAGATAAAATATGTATATAATCAAAAGCTGGTAAGTACCTGTAATTTTATACTTTTTAATGGAAAAATAGCAGCACCATAACAATAAATACAGTGGCACATATTCCATATAAATGCTGAAAATCAGGTGCTACGAGCTATGTCTGACTCAAAGTGGAATCTTGGGCTATTTATTAACTGTTTTTATGCCTCACTTTCATGCCACAAGAGCAATATGCGCCCTTCCAGCTCCCACTCTTCATAACATAAGGACAAATAAAATTCCTTCTAAAATTTTAAAGCATTTTAGAATTAGGCCAGGCAAACATTGCTGGGTTAAAGCAGCTGTACACCCAATACATGCTTGCAGGGAAGCCTTTTACTAGACGTGATCAGAAAAGTAGAAAGCCAGTGGGATAAGTTGAATCATGGGGCTGTGTCTGCAGTTGGCCAAAAATGTGTCATATCCCAACCTGCTAATCAGAGACTGGCACTCCTTCCTGTATAAACCCCTCTCGTTGGCTTATTCTCGGCCCCAGCCATCCACACAATAACTCAAAACAGAACGAACAAACAAACAAATAAAAACCATAATTAATAGATTTAGGAAAACATATAATTTAACAAAATAGATTTACTTTTCTAATTACATGTTCAGTATTTTATTTATATACTATATATTTTAAAGTATATGCTCTAACAACAGTCACACAAAAATTCATCAATTATTTTTTATAAAACATTTAGTCTGTGTTCAGCTTTCTCTCTCTCTTAAATGTTTATTGTTTGTATGAACAACATTTGACTACAATGGATGCTAACTGATTCAGGCAGTTTGTAATCATTCTCATGGTCTGGGCGCACATTGGCTGGAAAAATCCAGGAGGCAGATGCTGTTTCCTGAGTCTCTGAGGCAGGCATCCTGCGTGAATTGTATAACCAAGTGAATGGGCTATTTGGAATTATTTTGCCTGGCCATCTCCTGCCCTATTCAAAAAATGATACCAAATACTGCATTTCCATCACTTTAGCAAGTGACATACAAAAACCTGCCAGGAGCATTTTAATATTGCATTTTCTAACTCAAACTCATGCCATTTCCTCTCTGGGAGAGGAGTTTCTGTTGCTCCCCCAAGTAGAAGTGCTCCCTACACTTTATTTGCTAAGAATCCTCATGTTCAAATCCCACAACCATCTTGGACTTTGCAAAATAGAATGTGGTATTTTGGGGTACATGCTTCTAGTTTCATGGGAAAGAAAGGAACTGGTCAGGACTGAATGGTGAATAAAATGTGAGCCAGGTTGAGCTGACTCCAGCGTGCAGTTGCATAACAGGAAAAGCTGCTTTTTAACCAAAACTAAGCAAAAATTGTGACTGTAGCTGAGGAATTCCAAGGGAGGGTTCAGAATGCCAGGATGTACCCAGATGCAAAATACACTGTATAAATAACACCGATAGAATAAACAGAGCCAGCAAAACACTTAACTGCTAAGAGTAACATGGATATAAACAACATATTCACACACATAAAAATAAAGCCTGGCCCTGTGGTTCTGAGTCTACATAACAGGGTAGGCCCAGGACAGGCACATATTCCAAAAAGTACAGACACACAAGGGTTCCCATGTGCTGTACAAGAATGCATTTCCTTTATCTTTTCGCATCCACTCAGATAGGAAGAGTAACTAAGAGCTGTGAGTTTGGGGGTCATCCAGCAATGTCTAGTGTAAGAGGCAGATTTTGTAGGATTCAAGTCCGAGGTGGTAGAGGAAACAAATCCAGGACTGTGGATGGGAGGAGGAGGAGGAGGACACTTCGAATTTTGAAAAGAAAAAAGAAAAAAAAAATCAGCAATTGCCTTGCTCAAGTGGCACCTGCCCTCAGAAGCAGAGATCCCGGGGCGAACACTGTGGCTCAGAGCGGGAAGCCATCCACCGGTCTGGTCGGCGCCACCTCCCAGAATGACACGTTGACAGTGGGGGCTGGACCAGCCGCTGGCTGGGGATGCTCGGTTTGCCTGCTGAGGGCTTTGTGGGAGTGCTGAAGCGGTTTTGGTGGCAATCCTAAGGGTTGGGGTAGCTGCCACCGTCCCACGGACTTTCAGGAGAGATGAGAGAGAGACGAAAGGAGACCCTACTGGGAGGGGGCACGTGCACGCGGCAGGGAATGGAGCCTGCCTCGGAAGGTCAGAAGCTGGAGGAAGGGCTGGCTGGAGGACGAAGGCTGCGGGACGACGTGGGTTGTGGGGATCCCGGCTAAAGTCCGGGCACAAACCCTGTCGCCCCCCTCTGAGTCACTCACCATCCTCTAGCGCTTCGTGCACGAGCAGAAGACCAAGCAGCAGCCAAACCTTCATCTTCAGGGCAAAGGGTAGGGGCAGAGGTGCTGGGGACAGCGGGTGCAAGGCTCGCGGACAGCACAGGGTGAGGGCAGGGGCGCCGCCTTGGGGCGGGAGGCGAGGCGGGTCGGGGCGGGAGCCTGGGACGCCACAGCTGGAGGATTCGGTTTCATGCGGAGGAAGTTTTTGGGAAAAAGTTTGGCTTTTTTTTTTTTAAATTCTCTGTATGTGTAATGTGACCTCTCCTGCCCCCTGGTGGAGGCGTGAAGCGCAGCGCTTTTTACTTCGTGGGCATGAAGGGCTAAGGGCAAAATATCAATTACAAGTGTCACTCCAATTTCTCCAGCTGGGAGTTTTTCCAAGTTTACCATCTTTAAGAAGGCCCAGCATAATTCTGCGGGCACTAATGGGGTCATAGTTAACCATAATTGTCCAAATGTCACCAGCACTCTTCGACCAGCTCAGGCAGAGCCTTAGTGCTTTGTAAGAAGTGTTCCCTAAATATTTCTGTCCATTCCCAGGTCTATCTCCTGTACTACTAACAAGCCCATTACCCTCCTCCATCAGAGAGCAGATCTGAGTAACAGTATCAGCTCCACCTGTCCTCCAACACACACACACACACACACACACGCCGCGCGCGCGCACCACCACCACACCTCCCCACCCCCCCCCTTTCCTTCTGAGTCACGATCAGCCCTTCGGCTTTCTTCTATGTGTATCTATTTTCTACCAGCTCCTCAGTTCTAGCGAATTCTTCCCCCGAGACCTTTCTGTGTTTTATAAAACATGTTGAAGAGGTGATTAAAATGAAAAGGAAAAAGCATTGCAAACCAAAACATAATTAAATGCTAAATTGTGTGGTATATGCTATTAATTTTGGAGAAGTTCAGAGAGATAAGTGCAGGTTGGAGAAGTAATGGGAAATCATAGAGGGGTAGGACTTGAATTTGGAGAGCAGAGAAGGGAGAAGGGAGAAGGGAGGATGAAGGAGTACATTCCTTGGGTTGCTTGGCCAGACACTGGTCAGGAGAGCATGGGCTAAAGCACAAAGCAAGAACAGGCCCAGTGGCGCTTGCTGGCCAGATTGGAAAGGCGGAGTCACTGTGTGAGTGAAGTGGGAAGTAAAATTGAAAGGATAGTCTAGGGCTGCGGAAGGTGGGGCCATGGTAGGCTAGAGGATTTAGGAATCCACGTGCCCCTGTGTAGAGGACCATCATAGGTTTCTGAGCTTGCTGATTCATAAGATCGAAGCAGACTGTAGGTGTGGGCATGCCAGTGTATTTCAAGTGGGGAGCCAGGCCTCGCTTCCAGCCTATTTCATTCAAATATTACTACTAAAGCAAGTGTGGTTTGAAATAACAGAAAGGGGACTTCTCCCTCAATACCCAAAAGAAAAAGTGCTGCAGTTTGACACACTAGTGTTTATCAGCCACTTTATACTGGAGGAACCAAGAATTCTACCTCCCATCACCAGCTTTGGGCCTAGCTTTGCCGTTTCTTATCTTAACAGTGGAGAGAACAGTTGCCTGGGAGTATGGAAGACCAAAGTTCAGGTCCTGTCACTGTGACTAGCTTTCAGCGTCTCCCACAATTCATGTTAAGTTCCTTAGATTTTGGATTGCTCCTTGGTAAAAGGAAGGAACTAAATGATTATTTCAACAGATGTTTACTATCATTTGCTATTATGGGTATGATGATTAAAACACCATTCCTCCTTTTGAGTAGATGCTGGCCTAGAGACAAGCATTTAAACTACTGTAATGTGATATATCACATTCTGGGAGCATTCTGGGGAGCAAAGAACTCCAGGAGCACACAGAAGCAGCAACTAAATATGACCCCATGGAGATCCCTTTTCTTTCTGGCCCTGACTCTGTGCCGGAGGCTGGAGTTCAGACTACACTGCCTCTCTGGCACTCCACACAGTCACCAAGTCCTGCCAGATCTACCTGCTGACTGTGCATCAAGTCCACCCCTCCTTGCCCTCACTGCCTGGGCTCGAGTCATTATTTTCTCTCATTGGGATGTGGTCGCAGTCCCCTAATCGGTCTCCCTACCCCTCCTTCTTGTACCTCAATCTACTCTTTCCCTATCAATCAGATCTGTCTTCATATAAAACTCTAAAAAGTTCTAACCCAATTTAAACCCTTCAAAGTCTGAGACTCCAGAGTTCACAGCCCCTGCTGGCTTGTCTAGCTTTCTCTCTTGGTAGCCACTCCCTGTTCTGCCTTCCGAGAAAACAGTACATTTCCATTGCCCACGCACACAGTCACCATGTGGGGCCACTGCTCATGCTGCTCCCCCTGCTCAAAAGACCCCCCCGCCTGTTTTACCACCTGCCTATCCTCTCTCCTCACCCCAGTCCCTGGCCTAACTCACCCAACAAGACTTAGCTCAGACCTACTTCCTCCCAGCTGAGCTAAGTGCTTCTCTGGCACGAATACTTCCATCATAGATAGCACTTACAACAAAATGCAGAATTTAGCTGTGAATCTGGTTATGCTTTTTCTTGTACTATCCTATGAGTTCTTGGGCAGGAAGTGTGTTTTATTGAATTTTGTAGTTTGCCACCAATTTCTGGAAAGTACTAATTATTTATTAGGAACCTGCGGTGTTCCGAGCAGTGTGTTAGACCCTTAACAGATGTTTCTTGTTGGTCCTATCAAGAAGCTTGTGAGGTATGCTGTATTGTTAGTATTGTCCCCGTTTTATGGGTGACGATGCCCAAAGTCAAACTCACAGTAAATCATAATCCAGAATTTGTCTGACTCCCAAGTCTGTGGGTCTAATCCCTCACTCTGCTGGTTAAAATAAGCTATTGAAATCATTACAAACAAAAGCTCTCAAACAGCGCCTGCCTGACCGGTAAGCTGGGGAGGCCACAAAGTTGTCCTTAAACTCCCGAGACTGGCAGGGAGCACTTTGTGACTTACCTCGGTGGCTCGTACTAAGATCCCAAGGCAAGCAGATGAATGTTCCAAACCATTCTGTAGAGAGCGAGAGCACACGCTCTATTCCACCTTTTGCAGGAGTCTGGAGAAGTACATGGCTGTTATAAAAGTAGCCCTAAGAAGAAAATAGCTACAGTTTTAAAGAATTCTTAAAAGCCGCAAACTGGCAGAAAGCTTGGACTCTCTGGGAACCTCATACACAAGGAGGGTCCAGACTCACTTGGCAGCTTTTTCCCCACCAAGCCTCCGCTGCTTGTTCTCAAGAAATAGAGAAACTAAATGGCACCACATGTGGAGAGATTTGGCGTTAATAAAGAGTTGCACTCAGTTGCTCCACCTGTGTTTTCTTAGTTAAAAAGGACTTCCTTTTTAAAAAAAGTCACTTGGTTAATCCATTTAAAAATATTTAAAACCTCCACAGAATTATAAAAGACAGGAAATGATAAAAATAATAAAAATATCCTTTCATGTCCCTTACCTTTCCTACTAGCTATAAAGTATTTCATAGTAAAGACATACCATTATTTTTTCTCCTGTTTATAGATATTTTGGTTGTTAAAAAAAACTCTTTTACAAAAAATACTGAGATAACTATCCTTATCTAAATATCTTTATACCCATGAGTATTTCTATAAGATGGATACCTAGACGTGAAATGATGCAGCCAAAAGCCATGATATTTAACGTTTTTAGTAAACAAAGCCAATTCAGCAAAGCTCTTCCGATTTGTAGCCATTTCTACTTTCTTTGGAGCAGCTGAACCTACCCATTTCTTCGCAGCCCCACCAGATCTCTATGTGATTATTCTATGTAATTTTTTACAAACTAGGGGGGAGATCTCATTATACTCTTTTGATTTCTGTTTCTTTTATATTCTTATTGAGGAAGAGCTCTTTATCATGTTTTTATTAGATATTTCTGTTTATCTGTTTTTGAAAATTGAGTTTTTTCATTATTGTCTTGCAATAGCAGAATCTTAATTATTCTGGCTAGAAAGCAGTCAGGTGTTATACACGGTGCAGACATTTTCTCTGATGCTTTGCTCCATTTTCAGTTTTGCTAATGGTGATTTTCTTCCAGCAATTACAACAAATATTTCAGCAATTACATTTTTCAGTAACTGTCTTCATGGCTTTTGGGTTTTATATTTCCATAGATAGGCCTCCTCTGCCTCAAATTATCAAACGATTTTATATTTTCATCTAAAACTTTTATAATTTTGTTGTTTCTGTTTAGTCTTTAAAACCATCTCTCTCACTCTCTCTCTCAATATATATATATATATTCTATATTTAAAGATAGATTTTTTTCTATCACAAGTTAGAAATCTAATTTTATTTGTGTTCGGTTGGATGGTTAATGTCATACCATCATTCGTTAAACAAATGGTCATTTTTTTCATCTTTTTAACTTGACTTTTAGTGTGTATTAAATTACATATGTACATGGGTCTGTTTCTGTTCTACTTTAGTGTATTGACCTCTTTATCTATACTTAGAGAAATATCACAGTACTAATTGGTACTGTTTTGTTATTTCTTTGTGCAAGGAGGCCCCCCGCCATTTGTCTTTTGTTAATTATAATTTTACATTTTCTCTTTCAGATGAAGTTTGGAATCAGCTTGTCAATCTCCATAAAAACCTTATTCTGTTTTGATTATGATTGCATTTGATTTATGTTTGGGTGAAGAATGAATATATTTATAATATTGAGTCTTTTCATCCAGGCATGTTATAATATTATATATCTTTTCATTTATTCAAGTCTACTTTTATGTCCCTATTTTATTTTATAATTGGTTAATGCTGGTATTAGGACAACAATTTTTGAGTTCTGCGTTCCCAAGCCTCTATTATGTCAAATTCACTTTAGCTAAATTTGGACTACCTAAATGTGTGTGTATACATATATATGTGTGTGTATAGTTATATAGTTAAACACATATATAGTTTTTTTCACAGTTACGTATATTTTTCCATGTAATTCTTGCTTATTACTTTAGACTTATTTCTTATTTTTGCTTGCTTATTTATTTGTTTTGCTATTATGAATGAACTTTTCCCCCATTACACTTTTAAATTGGTTAAGTGGTCTGTAGAAAACTTATCCTAGGTCTGTGTTATGGGTTGAATTGTGCCTCTTCGCCCCTCAAAAAAATTTAAATAATGAAGTCCTAAACTCCAGTGCTTCAGAATGTGACCACTTTGAAACTAGAGTCTTTAAAGAAGTAATTAAATTGAAATGAGGTCATTAGAGTGGGCCCTACTCCAATTTGGCTGGTACCTTTGTAAATAAGAAGAAAGTTGGACGCAGACACAGGCACAGAGGGAAGATCACATGAAGATTCGTGGAGAAACCAACCACCTACAAGCCAAGGAAAGAGACCTCAGAGGACAACAACCCTGCTGACACCTTAATCTCGGACTTCCAGCTTCCAGAACTGGGAGAAAATACATTTCTGTTGTTTAGGCCACACAGTCTGTGGTACTTCCTTAAGGTAGCCTTAGGGAACGAATACAGTCTGTTAGGATTGGAGCAAGGGTTACAAGAAATACAGAGGCTTTCCAAGACATGTAGCTGCTACAGCCACAGTCTTATTATCCCTGAATGAGGCAATTTCAAGATGACTCTGAACTTGAAAAATAAAACTGCCAAAGTTGTATTTTTTATGGGTTCTATTTCACCTAAAAACCCATTTGCTTTGTCTCTAGGGTGAGAAAGAATTTTATTATTAAAATATCTATTTGCGTTGATCTTTTTCATTGTTTCTCCAACAATTGCTGCAATATTGGCCAATTAAAATAAACATTGTCTTACAGCTCAAAGTCAAATAGAACTTGAATCCTGGTTTCCTAAGGCATGATTAATTTTTGTATGTTTGTATCTGGTCATCTTAATGGATTCTATGATTAGTTCACATAATTTTTAGTTGATATCTCGGGTTTTTAGAGAAATAATCATATTACTTGCAACAACTGTCACCGTTGGGGCCGATCAGAGTTCAGCATCGCCCCAACGGCGGGGGAGGAAGAGGGATAACGATGGCGTGGAAGTGTAGTCGGCATTTTCCTCCGTTCTTCCTCAGATGACTGCAGTGAAGAATCACAGACATTGAGATTTGATCGTTTTATTTAAAATATATTTTAGAAAGACATATAAAGACACCAAAAAAAATTAAATTGAATTAAAAATATAGATAGATAGATATTTTAGAAAGACAAAGAATGCCCCAAAGAGGCACATGGTCCCAGTGCTGTAACCAACACAAAGGGGCCAAAATGGCTACAAAAGAGCAAAAGAACATAAAAGGCCACCAAAAAGAGCAAGAACCTAGAAGGGCAAAAAAGGGGGGCCCAGAGGGGAAAAAGTGAGGGGAGCCCAGAAGGGCAAAAGGCCACAAAGCGGGAATGTCTGCCTTATATTTGGGCCGCGATGGGTGAACTAGGTGATTGGCAAGTGAGGTCATTTTGATTGACACCTGGCTGCTATATAACTTTGCTTAGTGCGCATGTGCTTACCTATGGGCGGTCTCTAGGCTGCACCTCTATTCCTTTGTTCCCTCTTGTTGCTCATGTCTGACTAGTTACCTAACACAACCACTTTTTCTTTCTTTCTTCGTTGTTGTCTGGCTGCTCCCTCCACCGCCCTCTTACACTGGCTTTTTGTGTTAGTAATCCAGTGACACCCAACCTCATGAAGCACAGCACGGCTCAGGGACTCCACATCAGGGGGTCCAAGCCTCCCCTGAGTCATCAGCTACTTACTGATGCAGGAAGAGAGGAGGCTGAAAGCACAGAAAGAGGCTTTTAAAAACAGCGTTGCGAGAACCGCTGTCATACAATAATCAAGTAATATGATTATTTCTCTAAAAACCCGAGATATCAACTAAAACAGCGTCACGGTGGGATAGGCGCCCTCCCTGAGCTGCCTAATACTCCTGGGTAGTGCAGTATGTCTTGGGTTTTCTTCTGCATGTTGACTACTCCAGTCTTAGTAGAGTAACAAGGATTCTTTACCCAGGGTTTATGACACCTGAAGACTCTGGACCCAAAAAGTATTTAAGAGTTGGCTATGAATCTGTGACTAGAAAGTTTCACGTAAGAAATCAGCATTGAGCTGACATTCTTTCTGGATAGTTTCACCCATACATAGACTTACTTTTAAGAGACAAGTTAAGATAATGTGATAATGGGTTAGTTTTGTATGTCTTTGAAAAATTTTTTGAGATATATTATGGGATGAATGAAATGAATCACTCTGTCAACTTGTCAGCACAATCAGCACTCCATGTGCCCTGAGCCCTTAGCCTGAAAAGGAAGCCTATCTGTGGTCTTCTTTGAAAAAACATTAAGGAGAGGGTATCCTCTGTCAAGGGATCCCTGTCTGGACTACAGCCCAGACACAGCTCCTGGGAGATCACTTTTTTCATATGATCCCATGGTACCAGAGCATGGGTGGGAGATCAAAACGTAGTAACAATCCTGATTAAGCCAACAATTAGGTAAATGAGGTTTATGCTTCTACTTGGCAAATACTTTGCTGTTTTAGCTTGGTTTTCGACGCTGGCTAAATTGATACTAAAGTTTCTAAATCCAACACGGTGTTCCCCGCAATTTACTAGAATCACTAGGAATTAAGTATACACATGAAGACATTTCAAAATAAACAAGCTAATTCAAGAGATTTGCAATTTTAAATAACTTGAGCCATGTCAGAACACTCTTTGACTCTTCTCTCCGAGAGGGTATAGAGGGTTGAAGTTGGTAAATATGTATTCACTATATTCTAAGAAATTTGTTTGGGGGAACATTGAGGAGCTTCTTACAGATAGAAGCAATGCCAAAGTGATTCGTTCTTTAAGTGGCAGTTGAAGTGGTAGGATCTCAGATGTGTATTCTGGGTGGCATGCTTCAGGAGCAACTGGTATTTTTCGGTATGTGCCATGAGGATGGAGGTTATGTGAAGACATCTCTTCTATCTTATAGAACTTCGTTAGACAGTAGGCCTTAGGATACCAGGCAAGTATCCTTAACAATATGATTGTTTCAATTTGGATTGTACTGTATTTCTGAACTTTAAAATTTCTCAAATAAGAAAGCATGTTTAAATTAGATAAGTGAGCACTGTATGCTTTTGGTATATGTGATACATATGCATACTACATTAGTACAAGTTGTATTAAAATTTATTTAAAAAATACATGGTCACATTAGAAAGCATATTTTACAGTGGTAAAGCAGCAGTAGTTTCATTTACTACAAATTCTAAAAAAAATCCAATTTTATAAGTAAAAAGGAACACTATCATTAAAAACATTTAAATTTATAATTACCTACTAAACAAAAAATCTTTACATTCAATCGAGTCCAATATTATGTTGGTTTTTAAAGACACAGAATTTCTGCAGGATTTTGGGGGCCTATCAACAATTTCTTTTAAGTACAATGGTAACAAAATAAAGCAATAAAACAACTGGGTGCCCCTAAGTAGACACCAAAGATGAGAAACCTGTCAACCAGGAGTGGACCAGAGAAACCCATCCTGTTGGTAATACGAGGTTCTTTATCATCTGAACCTAGGCCCATGCACTTTCCACTCCAAGGCTGTTAGTAGCAGTACAGGGATTGCAGTTTGTCAGGCCCACAGTGCCAGGTCCAGGAAGCAGTCATATCTTCCATGAGTCTTAAGGGTTTCTTGGCCCTTATGATTTACCTTGATGTATTCATGGGATACTTGGAACTGATATGAAGGATCCCAGACTACCTTACTTTCATGCGAAGTCTTTTAGTTCATATCCTACCCTGTCATCCCAAGACCCCACCCAACAGGGGTAGCTACTGATGTTCACACTTTGTGTAGGCTGCCTAACCCTGGAATCAGCCCGGGGTACTGGTTTATGATCCCTGTGGAGCCCCAGTGGTCATGAAGGCTCTTTAAGGCCAGAGACTGTGGCAGTGGCTTCAACATAGTGAATAAAAGCTAAGCATAATGCTCCCCAGAAAACAGGGTTGCCAATTGGGTTGAGCCATAACAAAATGCATTTGAAATCAGGCTAAACTGAATATATATATATAAACAATAATGAATGTTACAAAAACCAACAACCAAACTAACAATCACAATAATAACAGAGAAGGCCTCTCAAAATCCAGAAACCAGAAAGCCACTTAAAAGCGTTTAGTTATACAAGGAGAAAAAATATCTCAGCTAAACAAAAAAGTCAAGCAATCTTATTTTCAAATGTACACTAAAAAAAATGACCTGTGCTGGCATTATTTACTACATGAACTCTGGTACTTTTTCCCTTGATATTTTAGGACATGTTAGAGGCAGTAGAAAATGTATGAGAAAGACATTATTTTGGCACTAGTGAAATAAAAGTGAACCCCCCCCCAAAAATGTTCACATTAATCATGTGGATTTTAATATCCATGATGTACAAACTAATCCTTCAAAATTCTGTGGAAATTGTATTTTGGGTTTTACCTGTCACTTAAGCACATCAGGAGAAATCAGGCAGAGACCATCTTGAGCAACATCACAGGGAGAGGGCAGTTGAAATCCTGGCACAACTTTATCATGTGGTTTGTAATCCTGGAATACACCCTGATTTAGAGGAAAGGATCTAAGACTGATCTGCTCCCTCTGGCATTATCAGGACTGGAAGACGATTACTTTTCCTTATAATTCCTGCTAAGCATTTAAGTAAGTTTAGAAAATAACTTGGTAAATATAGATTCTAATTGAAAATATTTTAGCTACTACTTGCAAATTTCCAGGACTTGGAAAATGTTATGACTAATATTTAAAAAGTTTTAAAAAAATCTTTTTTCAGAAAAGTTAAAAGAAGAAAGGCGCTTGTCTTCTAAAGTAAGATAATTCTGAAATAGATATTTCCCAACAACTATGGTTGATAATAATAAAGTTTTATATATTTCATCATTAGTTTTTCATATATGTATATCTATCCTAAATGATGTTCTGGTCTCAGTTTTCTTGACGTTCATCTCTGGGGAAAATCTGTATTTCGGTATACATATCAAAAGCTCTAATATAAGTTTTCTCGTAAATAGTTTTTACAATTAAATTTGCATAGCTACCCTGTTAAATGTAGGGTAGGGATGCCCTTTCTATGGTTATTCACAAATTGTTTTCTCTTTTTATAAGTGTATAAAATAAAGGTGTAATTATAAGAAGTTTCTTACTGCAAATACTGAAAACAAATTTCCTAGTATAAAAAAAAAGTATTTTAAGCTGTTTTTATACAAATCCAATTAAGAAAATGTGTATATATATATTTATATATATTTCAATTTCTGGAGGTGATTACTAGTCAAATCTATACAAAAAATTTTGGTAATCCTAAGAAAGTAAAGACAACATTTTGTTCAAAAGATTGTGAATTCAAATGTAGGAACAGGGAACAGGTAACAGAGCTGGGAGTACTGGCTTTTCCTAATAAACATACCAAGACAGAGATGCCAGAAAAGGTGCCACAGAAACAAGTAAACAGAAATACCCTAACGTCCCCTTCCCCTATTCTATTTCAGATTATAAAGCACCTGTTATAATGTACCAGAGTTTAGTGATTTTATATTAGAAACATAAATATAGCTTTCTTAAAGAATCTATCTATAGAAAATATTATACATATAAAATCACTGTATATTTCAAAATACTTTAAAACCTAAACATTTTGTATAAGCATATCTATCAATATAAAACATTATTTTTTCTCTATACCACTTGGGTTTTTTTCATCTACACAAAAAGCCATTAAAAATGTTTAAACATAATTATACAAGGAGAAGCCCATTTAAATCCAACCGACTTATACACTGACATTTGAAATACAAACATTATACATGTATATAATATATATACTCACACATACATACAGATACATGTTTGAGTCTTCACAGAAAAAAAGCAGTCACTGACAAAGTATCTTTTCATAGATATTTGTGTTTGCAAAGTGTTTCAATGTGGAAAAATAATTTTTAACTAAATTCTGCTTCTAGTTGAACACAGTGGCCATAATAGTTTTAGCTGCCTATCACGTTCTAAACAAATTTCTTGATTTTGTTACAGTAAAAGCTTTAAATACTATGATATGAAATTCCTCATGTTCCCTGTGTGAGGGCCTATTCTAGATTATGGAATAAAAGGGGTTCTCAGGGTACGGCTACAACAGCAAAGCTTTATGAGTATGCCTAAGGTCCTTACTAAAATACGTCACCCCTTGCTTATCCAACTCTTCTTCTCCAGTGAAGCATGCAGCTTGAAGAGAATTCTGGGCTTCCAGGTTTTACCCTGGAAATTGTGGAATGTCAGTACTGAGTTCTACATCAGGGATGCTAGGACACTAGCAACCAGAAACCCAGGCTTTCTACCTATTTATTTGATATTTAATCACAATAAACTCTTGGTTAGATAAAACAATTGCAGCTTGCTTTTTAATAGCGTCAATAAAATAACTGATCTCTCGGAAGTGCTGTAAGAAATGTTTTCCTCGCCTCTGGATTAAGCTAGTCAACTGGTGTACTTAATAATGTTTGTCCTGGGAATGTAACTCGTGTGTATCTGTGTGTGTATGTGTATGCGTGTGTGTGTGTACAGCTAGTTTCATCTAGCAGACCATTTACCATTTAAATATTTGTAAGAAAAATAATTCGTGAGAAGCCAACACACTACAGATAAATAGTCCACCATTAGAGAATCCTATAAAGTAAATATAGTAATTAGAGATTCTTACATGTAAAAACAAGTTACTCATATGAAGGTTACTGTGTTTATATGGCTTTAATTCAATTTGGTGAATTTTTTAGCTGAAAGTTTTAAATAATCATGTATTTAACCAAAATATTTTATTTTTTAACTACTAATGGGTTATTGTGGAATACTGAAGCTTATATTGATAGCTTTAGTGTGCCTATTTAAAAATGAATGAAATAAAAAGTGTTAAACTATTATTGAATGGGGGTTGAAAAACATCCCTAAATGTTTCCAAATGAAACGTCAGAGGCAAATTAGACCTGAACCCTTCAAATTGAGCCAGAAGCCCTTTCATATCTGAATAGGCACATTAAAATCAGAACAAGAATATTTCTCTTCTTGTAACCCTTCATTTTTTTCCTTTTTTACATGTAGTAAAGATGGAATTTGCTATGGTAGCTTCCCATGTCTAGGACAAGACAAAATAATAATAGAAACAACAGAGTGAATTCTGTGTCTGACAGGTTAAAAAAAAAAAACTGAACTGTGATTAGTTATTAAGTAATGAAAAAAGATGAATCATTCCACCAGTTGTGTGATCTGGGAGATTCTACTAGCTTAAGTGACTTTTAAAACAAGGACGCTTGGTATCTACTTAACCAAGCATATATCTAACTCTGATTTTCAAGCTTATCTTCATCATTGCCAGTTACACCAGCTTTCTGGCCATGGAGACCACCTTCATTTTCTAACATAAAGGGTCTCAAGTAGATCATGCTACCTCTCTCAAGCCCCTGACTGGGCCGAAGGGGGCATATCACTCACAGCAGGTGAAGGCCTCATATTTAATGACTATTGCTTTCTAAGAAGACTGTAGTTCAAAGGGGCGCCGTCTGGCGATGCAGAATGCCACTCCTGCCCTGCGCAGTATGGCAGATGCAAACACTCCTATTGGCTAAATTTTTAGCAAACTGTCATACCTCATAGTAGAAAAATCTGTACTAAACTCAACTGCTGGCATTTATAAGTTACAGAAAAGACTCATTTCTTATCCCCTTCTCTTACTCTTAACCAATGACAGACACAAAGATTGCAATTTGCAATTTGTATTATGTTCTAAATTGACATTAATGAAGTCTAACAAGAAAAAGCGAGTTATTTCCCTAACCATACCAGGCACATACAAAACACTTTTGTGTTAAGTGATTACCTCCATTTAAGTATGTGCAGTAAGTACCGATTAATGACATTAGAAAAATGTAATGAAATAATAGTAAAACACCAACAACTTTCAACATTCGTATTCCTCAATGCATACCTACATACATACACACATACTGTACACAGGTGCAACGCATGTACATACTTATGTATGTACATACATATGTACATACACACACACCTGCTATTTTGGGGATATTCATCACCGAGGAGAGAGCTCACGAAGCTTCTCCAAGTACATAATTTGCCATCTAAGGAGGTGCTGTCCAGGTGAGTAAGTATAAATTAGGGTGAACTATGTCTTCAGCAAACCCATGACAACCTAGCATGATGATGACATCCTGTCAAGGCTGACTCAATGTAGGATACATATGCTAAGACCATGGACCAGCTCTGCTCCTACAAGTGTTAGCATTCGCTCGTCTTTTCATGGAACATGAAAGGTAAACTGAGGTTTCTTTGGTGATGGTCATTTGCTTGAATGGCAGATTTTTCTTCTGTTGCTGCGTTAATGTTGTCTAAATAAGCGTCTTCATCATCCTCTTCATCCCTTCCACTACCCTCTAGGCTGTGTCTAATGCCATAAGCGAAGTAAATCAGGAAACCTTTTAGAGAACAAAATATCAGTGTTTTAGGTATGTCAGAAAATGACTGAACATGGAAATTTAATATAGAACTTAATAGGGCTTTTTGCCTTCTCTTTCTATGCTATTTTAGAAGAATGAAATGCAAGAATATGATACCCCACAGAAGGTCCTTGATCAATATTTTCCCAGTAGAATGTACTTCATTTATAGAATGTATGTTTCTTTCAATAAGTGTTTTTTGGATGTTTATGTAGAAAAAAAATTATATTTATTTTCTTAAAACCCAATACTACACTTTAAACAAAAGGATATATAGAGTAAAATTTCCAATTACATCTCAAATACAAGTAGTGGATTATCAGAATCACAGTCAGTTATTTTGGGAAGCACACCCTGTGTAAACAAAGGGTCATGGGCGTGCCTTCCACATGTTACTGTCACCAGAAAAGGACAAATAATTGTGTACAAAGCAACTATTTATTAACAGCCATGCTGATGGGGATTAGAAAAAAATGTAAGAATCCTCACGAAATAGTTGATTACTTATTGATATGTAGGCATTTTGCTGGGTTTTAGTTACAATTTCAAAAATCGGTTAAGAGTTTTGGGTTGATGTGAAATGCATTATAATTCTCCCCTTTAAAATAATGGGAAGTAGGCTACCAATTAGTGTTTTGGCATGTCCAATTGTTAGGAATGATTCTATTTCCTCTTCTGTCCTCAGAGGTTTGAAGGTCCAGGCCTCCCTGTCCTCAAATAAAATTATCATAATCACTATGTTACAAAGAAACTTGGGTACAAAACGAGGGAGGTAAGTTGGTCTAGGTCAACCAGCTATTAAATGGCAGAGGGGGATTCAAATACAGAATCTGGCTCTGTAGTTCATGCTCTTAATCAAGATCAAGTACATTAACCCATAGTGAGCTACAATTTGAGGAGGGAAACAGTGATTTGTGGAAAGGCAGGAAGCATGGAGAAGCTTTCCACCAGATTAGAAAGAGATTCTTCTGGGCTCAGAGGAGGGGAGTGAGTTCTATAGTCCTCTGCTCTGAGGATTTGGACTCAGCTTCCTGGCAGCACCTGGAGAAGTGATAGGATCCCCAAAGGAATGGCCATGTCGTACACCCCCGAGGGTGTAACTGACAGGCAGGTGCTTCCTTTCAGGATCTTGCCCCTTCAGCAACAGAGCCACCTACCAAAAATGGTCACTTTGACAGAAAGAGAGAAAAACCTAGTATAACCTGTGTGGATGGATAACCTTTGACTCAAGGTACCACCATTCTAATTCCTTGGTGTAGTGTAAGATCTCCCAAAATATAGGCAAAACTCTAGTGTGGGTTTGGGGAGATAGGCAAAACTGACTGAGGTAAATCTCCCATCAACTCAAGTGGTCTGGTGGCTTAAAATTGAAAATAAGTTCATTTATAGCCAAAGCAAACGCTTGCATACGTGCACACAGTGAATTAAGAAGAATTTCATTCTTCTTAAGCTAATGGGAGGACTGTCAAAAAGCACAAACTCAAACTCCTCAGGCCACCAACACCAATACAGATTTAGCTCTCATTTCTCACTACTTCATCCCACATTTTTAAGATGGTTGGTGCTCAGTACTTGGGTTACAACAAACTCTTAATTTCTAACTCAATTTTCACAGAGGAAACTGAAGAGGTCAAAATGAAAAACAATGTAATAGAGATATAAATAAACTCACTCATGTTATTTAATGCTAAATTCCCCCCAAGGACCTAATAATAAGAAAATTAGATATCAGAAAGATTTCTTGCTACTAGTTCATTCAAAATGTCCCCAGAAATCCACTGGCACACTGGAAAGCACTGGCTTATGAATCAGAGTCTCAGACTGCCATTTATAAGTCAGATCCTTTGACATTTTGGGGCTGCATTTTTCTCACCCATTAAATTGGAGAAAATAGAATCTACAGGGTTCTACAGGGTTACTGAGAGAACTGAATTTTTAAAAAGGCATCTGAAAACATCTGGAAAAGTAAGCTCTCTGTTGTTCTAAAAATTGAGAAAGGAGGAAACTGGAAAAAGCCTTTATCTCCAGAAAGGGGGAAGAGATGCATTTCTCTCATCACTGTGCATAAACTTGTTAAGAGGGAGCCAAAACTGAGAAAGCTGAAATATTAAAAGACCCACCAAGTGCCATCCAAATGCTAAATCTGATCCAAGTCACTGCGCTCAACTGGACCATCAAGTAAATGTTCACCAGGATGCTGAATGCCGGCAAAAATGGTAGGAATGGAACCTAAGGAGGAAAAATACCTTCTTAAATATACTCAGATTCTGAAAGCACATTCCCCAAATTATTTTGACATGGTAGTAACTAATTTAACATAGTATACGCTTTCACTCCGTGTCAGTAAGTTTGCATTCTTACAAAAAGAACAACCTGAATAAAAGCCATTCTTCTGGAGAAAACTAAGGGGAGCATCACACTTCACACTACTTAACTGCGGCCCAAAGCAACGGGGGATTTATCCAGCCTTCTAATGCCTGCCTCATAAGCGAGACACAATTGGCTTTAGGGTTTAGTTTAGTTTAGATTTTACTGATTTAGTTCAGACATCAATAGGCTATGCCTCTGGAGCTCTGGATACACACAGCTCTCAGGAGATACTTTCAGAAAGCTCTCTTCAAACCTCACAGAATAAGTTCATTTGCAGTGGAATAGCTTACTGAGAGGGTCCTGACTTTCGAAAGTAAAATATTCGAATTATTCTTCTACTACTGTAGATTATTTGACAAGAAATTCGTTCAGTATTATATAATATTGTGATAGGAGCATACTCAAGTTTCTGAAAAGGGCAGTAACAGTCAAAGTAGGGAGAATACTTATGACAAAAAGGAACATCTCAAAGAACTGTGACACTTTTGTTCATTGGTTAACTTCATGAGAAGTGCTTTTTCCTTTTTTTTTTTAAAGAAACAACTTACGAAAACTAATGTACAAGAGAAAATGTGCATAATATTTGGCATCTCTAATCCTCATTACACTTACCATAAAGGCTACTTTATGCTGATTCTGGGGCTGTCTCCACATGGTGAGAATGATGGCAATGAAGAGAACAAGAAACAGCACAAGAAGAGCAAGGCTCCATGCTTCCAGCCTGGCAAGAGCATCGACTCCGTAAGTGGTCAAAATACTCAGGCCCAAAACAAGAAATGCTGCAAAGGAGATAGGTATACAAAACAAAATTAGCACGCACACTTTACTCAGTTCAAATAGTCGATTTTGGTAAGATATCAAGTTCTTTACATATCTATTTGCTAAATACTAAGATTCTTCATTTTCATTATGGGCAGAAATAGCTAATTTCACCAATTTAAAAAACACTGCTTGCTGACTCATGACTGTCTGCCCCTCAGAAGTCAACCCCTCCTCTGGCACTCTACTCTCTTGCTTTTTCTGCCCATGTGCCATCTGGGTCCCCATCTGCTGCTGTCTCAGTCTTTATCACATGGATTAATGGGAAGTTGTTGGAAGAGGGGTTATTTCTCTTTTTTCAAGTGGGAAATGACAAGTCTGTCCATTTTCAGCAGTTGTAAACACTAAACGTTAATGTAAACAAATAATATATGATCTGCATCTTTACTCCCTATTTCAGTGCTATCACCATCCACTCACCATATCTCTGACCATCAAGTCTGCAATAGGGGTCCCTCAGGGGAACCTGCACTTCCCCTAGCTTGCCACCAATAATCCTGTATTATAAAGCCCAGTGAGTATAAGAGGCATCTCTCTTGATATCCCAAGTGGCCAGGAGAGTTCCTGGCACATGGATGATGCTCACTAAATGTCGCTGAAAATATGAAAGATTACATAACTGTGGGTGAGCAGACAAAGATTTTCTATATTGCCTCCCAGTGTCTTTGGGTCCCAGTTCTCTGATTGCAGATGTACTTGGACTGATGCTTTCACACACGGGGCTCCCTAACACCTAATGAAATGTATCAATATTGTACTTCTGCCACTTTCACCTCAGGGAATTTCTTCCTGTCTTCTTCATTTACCAAAATGTGATAAATTTATCCTACTACTATAAAGATGTTATCAAGGTCTAGTGACCTAGTAGGTGGAAATTTCAGGGCTCCAGGTAGTTGCTCACATATTGCAGGGTCACGTAAGGCCTTTTGCCCTCTCTCACATCATACTGGCTCCACCTACACATATATAATAATGTATGCGGTGAAGAGCACTCACCAAGGAATCCCACCATAAAGCTCACAAGAGAAGCTGACTGTTGTGTAGGCAGAGCTGAGGGGCTGAAGAGGCTTCGCAGGCTGAAACCCTGTTCTTGCAGCATGGTGACCTGGGAGGTGCTTTCCGAGGCTGTGCTGGCACATGATCCCAGAGCTTCTTTCTCAGGAGAATATTTGGGCTGCTCGTAAGATAAGCCAGGCTGGTACCTATCTCAAATAAATGTCTGTGTCTTTATTCTCAAAGAGACCCTTGGCCCAAATGAAATACGCACCTAAAACTCTGAGACGTCCTACAGTGTCACAGCTCATGAAATAAATCAACACTTCTCATGGCTCTGGCCCCTGACATGCTCAGTCAGACCACAAACCTACTCAATGTGATATCAGAAACAACTCTCAAGTTCCTTTGATAGCCATTTAATTGGAAAGTTACATATTAGGTGCAGAAGAGAGTTACATTTTAAAGTGAGGCAATTGTGATAATAGGATGATTATTCTGAAATTATCTTTTGTCCAGAGGTAAAACAGCACAGAAACTCGGGTTAAGTATATGCTACAGAGTAACATACAGTCTTCTGTCTGGCATTCAAAGGCCTCATCACAATCAGCCTCTCTAGCCTCATCTCCCTCAACTTGCCTACTAAAGTCCTCTAGTTTCACCCTGACTAGCACATCTGGCCATTATGTCACCTCCCAACCCCATGCGTGCCATTCTCCTTCATTATCCTATCCTCTTGCTGTACAGCCTGTGTCAACATATCAGCCTGCCTCACCGGCTAGTACCCGCCCCAGCTTCCCCAATGTGGTCTCTTCTCTCTGAGCAGCCTTTACTTAAATTTAACATTTGTCCTCCATCTAAAGAAAAAATATGCTGAGAAAAAATATGCAGAAGTACACAGAAGAAAATGAAAACTAGTGCCCAGTGTTGTGCCAGTACTTTGGTATAATTTCAGCCAGGCATAAATGCATATATATAATATACATATATATATATTATATATATATATATATATATATATATATATACACACACAATAATAATTTTTAAATGTAAATTTATGTTATTTAAATAAATTTAGATGCTTTATATAGCTTTGCATCCTGAAAATGACACATTTCTCCAAATAATTAAATATCATTTTATTTGTTGTAGAAGAGTACACTGAATAAATGTACCCTCATTAATTTAACCATTCTCTTATTGATATTCAGGTTAGTTCAATTTTTAACTAATATAAATTATCTTTTCCATGAACATCCTTTATATATATATATATATATCTGTGTGTGCCTCTTTGTGATTAAATCGTTAGTATAAAATCTCAGCAGTTGAACTATTGGAACAGAAAATATGATATTTTTAAGTGTCTTTACATATTATGAGAACCTGCCATTCACATGGATTGGGCTGACCTTTTGCTAGTTACCAATTGTAATTGATTCTTTGCTAAGAACCAAGTCTGGTTATTATATGTTATATTCATGTGTTTATGTAGTGACTCCTTGCCTCTGTGAGACTGCTAAGTCCCTGAAAGCAAGGATGGTGAGCCCTAATTTTCTTTATTCCCTGGGCCCCACATGACACACATCCTTCAGAACAAGGACAGGGACAACTCACCTGAGGATGAGAACACAGGCTGCAACCAGAGAGTAGGCCAGAAGAGTGCCAATGGACATCATGTCCACGAGTGCCTTCAGGTCAAAAAGAAATGCCATCACAGCTATTGGGAAAATAAAAGAACAGTAAAGAAATGGCCTATGATGAAACTCTATACAGTTGATAATGTTCAAGTCAGGGACAAGGGCCTAACATTTTGTTTGTTTTAGTACCAATAAGAAGTCGAAAAATGTATAGAATATATATTTCTCACAATTAAGATGTTCTTCAGGTCATATAAATTGCTAATAAATTTTCAAAGCCCTCAGTTATCAGACAGAAAACTACTACTTTGATTACTAAAAACCCATTTTGATTACTTAAAAAATATTAACCTGACAGAAAGTCAAAATATTATATAACAGAATACACTCTTTTGATGTTTCAGAAGAAAAACATTGCTACGAAATATTGGCTAGCTCCTTTTATAAAATCACAAAAAATTCAAACAGAAGAGCTTCCATTATAAATGATATATAATCATTGTGATTTCCATCTCCATTTTGAGTTATATCATATACTAAATAAAATAATTTCAAATTAAATATGTTTCTTATATAGGCTAAATTCTACTGTGATTGAAACCACACACTCCAGTAAGACCGACTAGATTTGAGAGCTCAATCTATGGTCCTGCACCCAAATCCCAATAATGTTAAGAGGTAAAACATACTTTACATAGTGGAATAGTTACCTTGCACTTAGCAGTTCTTTTCTCCACTGAAACATCAAAATAGTGATAATATTAACTTGAATTTATTATACAGCTGTCTTTAACATAATAAGTAGATAACACCACATTCCATTTATATGGTGTTCTAGACTTCTCTGCAAGTTTTATATCTCTATGATCTCATTTTATCTTTAATTCAATAATCCTGTGAGACAGAAAAAATTATTTAGGCTTAGCCATATAAAATGGCCAGGATTTGACTGTTTTTGACCAAACTCCAGCAATTTTACATGGTTTTCCCTAAAAGGATTATTTTCTCCATTTTATATATGGGCTACTTAGCAAGGTTACAATGACTAGGTAGAAGCAGAGTTCTGAACTATATCCCTATGCACCTCCTATGATAACTACATTGTTCTTTTAAATACGCCTCATGCCTCACTTTGAAAACTCTCCACTGTTAGTATATTTATACATTAAATGACTAAAATTTCAATGTTCTATAAGAATCACAGATAGCCAGAATAAAGTAGACAAGACAGAAGAAAATTATCCATACAATCTGATCTCATTAAAAAACAAGCCAAGTAAGTATGAGAGTACAAAATAACAAAATGTAATATTTTAGAGCATTAAAAAAGCTTTTTGTTACAATTATCTTCATTTAATTATTGATTTTAGTGTCTTGTTATCCTGCTAAATTAAATTCTTCCTAACGGAAGAAGGATACATATTTTTAAAATTGCGAATATATAGTAGAGTATTACTGGGCAAGGTTTTGTTGGAAAAAATAAAAGTTTTTATGGTGTTAATAAAGTGTGTGATCCTTTGTCATAATTATAAATATCTTTAATGTCAAAATGCACTGTTTAATAATAAAATGGGCTTTGGATCATCTAGCACAAATTTCATTTTATAGGTCAGAAATCTAAGCACTGAGAAAAGAAGTGATTTGACTTTCCAATATATGTCTAATAAAGTGCAAATTTATTAGAAAATATGTACAAAGTGAAGCTGTTTAGACAAATGCTTTGACTCTGAAAAATTTTCATTTCATACATAACATTAGCATTCTCTAATCTAATTTCCCAACAATTTAGAGCATGAACAAAATTATCATTTTTGGTTTGAATTTCCACTACCAAGAGAGTTTATCATTTTATCTACAAAGCTTGCTAGAGTCTTTCTCTTGCTTCCTATAATAGGACCTTTAAGGTCATTCTCTTGATCTATAGAATATATGACAATTTCTGTATACAATAAAAATCTGGCCAAAGGTATTTTACATGGGTATGATGATATGCCAAAAGGTAACTTCTGGAGGTTTTTGTTTTTGTTTTTTTTTAATATGACTTAAATACCAAAACTGTTGAAAGGAAAAATAGATTTCCTAACAGGGTTTACGAGGATATAGGTGTTAGTAACTTAGCGAACCATGAAGGCCCAGGAAGTGGGGATATCTACCACACTAAGAGCAGGGACTACAACAGCCAAGTATAAATTATCTTTGACATGTCTTATATTAAACTAAGAATGGGTAAAATTTAGCTTTTCAAAAATCCTATGGTCCTTTAGCAATATTCAACTTAAATCCCAAACAAAAGAAAATATTGAATCATTATTTTTAATTCCTACATCAAAAATTAAGTAATCATTGTTTAATTAAAATTTGTGTGTCAACAATACAATTTTATGTGTTAGTTCATCAATCTGAAGAGCATTTAATACCTGACATATAGTGAAGAACCCTTATAACCATTTGCACATTTGTTAGAAGCCCAAGAGGTTAAAATAACAAAAAATCCCAAAGGAGTAGTTAAGAATGAATTTCAGTAAACCACTGCCACCGTAATTTTCAGATGTAATCCTAATGCCCATACCCTAATTCGTCAGTGATTTTGTTCTTAACTTACATGCACAGCAAGCAGACCCTCTTTATAAGTCCATGCATGCGCATTAAACGTTCAAGTTCAATGTTGAAGAAGCCTATGTTTGTAAAGCTTACCAGAAATGAACCCTGAAGTCAATGTGGCAGCAACTGGTGACTGCCTCTTACTCACTCTGGCAAGAAATCTAAACAGTAAACCATCCCGGGCCATGGCAAACATAATTCGGGGTAAAGGAAACATAGAGCCCAGAAGACTAGAACAGAAAAATTCATAATCCACGTGTGAGTTATTACAAGTATTATTCTAGACAGGTATATACAGGTACAGACTGGACACATTAAAGTGCAGAACTTATGCCAAAAAAAATTCAAAATTGAAAACATTCACAAAAAAGCTATTGACCTTCACATAAACCAAAACAGGAAACCATCTCATTTTTCATATTTTTTCAGAATCTTTGATGAAAAAAACACCCCCCATTTTCTTAATAAAAGTCACCCCTCTCTCACCTGCCACTGCACCCGATGATAAAGTAGCAATTATTGGTGTCTTCGTTTTGGAATTGATTTGAGCTAGACATTTGAAAAGCAACCCATCCTCCGCCATAGCATAGATTACACGAGGCATTGGGAAAATGCATCCAAGAAGACTGAATAAAAAGCAAACACATGCAGTGTGGCAAACACGTTCATGCAAAATTACATTCCAGAATTGAAATTAAGTAATTGCATAAAACTCAGCATCTGTGATTATAAAGTCTTGTTATTTTAAAAATATATTATGATTTAGCTTTTAAAAATATTGCCAATATTTACTACTGTGCTACTTATTATTGTTGCAGATATTTGCTCAGCACAATTATCAGACTAAAAATAATAATGCAAGTAATTTGTGCATGCCCATGATTATTACTGAATTAAAACTAAGTAATTAAGACAACAACAACAAAAAAACCCAGTCATATCATTAAGATACTATTACTGGCAATAACTCAGAAAATTCCTAAACTGATATGTAATTAAAGAAGAAATTAAATAATTTGATTTCATAGAACTGTCCTTTCATTTATTTAATAATTATGTATTTATATATATATTTTACCATTATTTTTCTTCCTGTAGTGTGATCTTTGATCAAATTAATAATAATTCCTAGCATTGTAAGATAATAAAAATAGAGAACGGTTAAAAGAAATCAACTCACTGTAAAATTAGTACATACATGTAGCCATGATTAAAAGTTTAAGAAAACTTTAAATGTTTTATATTAATGGTGTTTTTACTGGCTGTACCATTTTGCACATGACTTAGTTGTTAAAAAAACCTTTAAAAGAAAATAAGTAAAATATTTCGTTTGAAAAACCCATCTTCTTCATCTTTTAATAAAGGTAGGTTGAGCTTGGCCTTGGCTGAATCTGTGTCCGTCTCTTCTAAAACTGTGATGGCAAGTTCAGATTACCAATATCACAGTTCAGATTTTTGAAACCAGTCAAAATAAAGCTCATTACTAGCAGATGGCTGAGAAACCAAAGGAAGTAATTTTTAATTGATTCGTATTAACTTGAATAGAAAATGAAAAAGATTTTGAGAAAAAAAGCTAGGTTAATGAATTATAGAAAGAGATTTCTTTTTCCAGTATCAGAATTTTAGAAAATTATTTTCATTCTAAAAAAATTAATAATCAGGCCAAGAATTTCTCTTTGTAAGAATGCTCTGCTGTATAGCACGGTATAAAACTGGAATGAAATATCTTATGATCATATGTTAATTTGAAATGTGAGTAGCTCAAGAAAACTGAGAAATGAATTTTAAAGTATTAAAATATACAGCTACTGAAAATCTGAACACTTGAGATTAAATTACCCTTTCCTTTCACAAAGATGTTATTTGGATTTCCACCATGAATTTGAGAACAGAGATTTCTATTTCTAGACCAAGTTCACTCGATTAGTGCTAAGAGAAAAAAATCTGTGTTTCACAGGAAAAAGCACATTATATTTAATAATCCCACAGCATATAGCTTCCACACAAATAGATTTGATATATTACGTTAAAAGACAACAGAAAACGTCAAGTCTGTATGCATAAAAGCTCTCAATTGTCTGTAGCACTACAAGTGACACCAGAGCCAGCAGGAAAACATACTAGTATAAACATCTGAAAGTTTTATAATGCATAAATATATGAATATATGTGACATATATATATGTATGTATGTGGATGCATGTACCAATGCATCCACATGTATTTCTACTGGACCATCACTATCCTGAAAAACTGACTCTTAACTGATGAGGGAAAAAGACTTTATTGTTTAAGATTAAGACAACAATTCTGGGCAACCTATCCATAGAATACATAGTTGCATAATATGTTTCTCATATTAAAACATACAAAAGGAATTCTTTAGACACTGACTACCTTTTGCAGTGACGCAAACAGCCTGCACCCCAGAGGTAATGCAACGTACCTTGCTGACAAAGCACAGAGGGAGCCCGCGGCGACAACGTATTTGGCAGGACCCCATCCAACATATTCAAATGCTACAGGAAGGGGGCTTTTTTCATCCAGGAGGTAGTATGGCATCATAAGTGTTAAAGCTGCAGAGACCCCAAAATAGGCCATAAAGCAAACAAGTAAAGAAGTCACAATTCCAATAGGAATAGCTTTCTGAGGATTCCGGACTTCTTCACCTAAAGAAACATAAACAAATAAAACATTAATAGGAAAAGCATTAATTTGTCTCCTCCCCCATGATAATTATACTCTGTTTTTGTCCCTTCTGTTTTCTTAGCTTGATCCTTCTATCTACATGAAATCATCTCTCTTCTTGAGGGTACTTTAATATTACATAAAAGTCTAATTGCAGAAAGAAAAAAACTGACATACCAGCATCATTAAACGTTTAGCAATAAAAAAACAGTCTTCATCCATTTTGGAAACGATTCATCCACAGATATTAAATGACTGTCATGGCATTTCCGTAGGCCCTTAAATATGAAGCCTTCAGATAAACTTCTAGCCAATCCGTGTATTTATATTAAACTCTAGTTTCAATAGAAAACAGTATACTTTGGATCCTTCTAATAAGATTTGGAATTTGAGGCACCAAAAACATGATCACTTATAAGACCATGCAAAAATATCAACCCAGATGGAGCAGGCACTTGGAGAATGATTCTGGCATGATTATCTTGTTGATTACCAGGATGAAGAGAAATATATTTTGTCCTACTAAAGAAGAAATAATTGAGGAGCATGATCATCATTTATTACTCATTGCAACAGCACTTCCAGATAGAAGGTCAAGGATATTAACTATGACTAACATTTATAAAGTATTTGACAGCTTGCAAAGTATTTTTCATACATAATTCTCGCAAAGTGTGTGTGTGTGTGTGTGTGTGCATGTAGTGTATATATATACATATATATATAATCTTTTCGGTAGCCTTTATACATTTGAGGGGTAGGTACTGCTCTCCCAATTTTACTAATATGGAAACCAAGGTTCAGAGAGTTTCATTACATTTCTTTTTATCATGTGCAGCAGGTGTCACAGCCGGGGCTGGAACCAGCTCCAAATCCCATTCCCTTTCCTTGATCTCTGTTGCCACCCATGAGTACTCCTGTGGGTACAAAGAGCACCTTTTCCTTCTCCTGAGAGCCAAGACTCTGCTCTTACCAGTCGTTGCAATGCAGTCAAATCCCACAAAGGCATAAAAGCAGGTTGCAGCCCCAGCCAAAGTTCCTGCAAAGCCATATGGCATGAAGCCGCCAGCCCCATAGATACTTGTTCCATTTTCAGAGGGCGGCTCTCTATGGAAGAGAACAAATGTCAGAAAGTCATTTTCATAGAAAACTGCTGCTTCTGGTAATTTGTCTGAAACTACATCCTCAGAAGGCTGTTGTGTTCATCAGCTCTTTCAAGCTGACGGATTCAGAACTAAAAGTAAACCCTGATTCTCTGAGCCCATCCTAGAGAATGCAGTGGTATCCCCAACAATGATGCCCTCTCTGGTTACCGACTCTGATCTTAGAGGCTGACTGACAGCATAAGCAGGAGGTCCAGACCCACTCTGGCTAGAACTCACAGCCAGGCAGGATTTTGAGGCCATGATCTGAAATAAAGACAAGAAACTTCTTCTTCTCGTGGACAGTTGGGCAGACTGCACATTTAAAAACTTACGTAAAGACATTTGAAAAGATGAAATAAAAGTATCTAGGCATGATTAATAATACTAAAGTTGAATATTTTACTACATGTTAAAAATTATATAACACCAGAAGATACTAATTTTTTGCCTCATCAGAATAACAGCCAACAACTCAGGTAAAGATAAACATGTAGACATACCCTACTCCAGATATTTTTGTATTCTTATTCCATATACACACAAGATATCACACTTAAATCTTAAGATGAAACCTTTTCTATATAATTATTATTAATTTAATTTTGAGATGATCAGGTTTAAAGTGAAATGCATGGGCAAGTCTGCTTATGTAACTAATAATATCCTCCAAAAAACAAGGCCTGAAATTTACTACAAGGCTGAAAAACTGCAATGAAACCAAATGGTCGTCCCAAAGGAAGAACTGAAGGATACATTAACTCAAAATACTCATTGTTATTTAGAGGTCGCAAACCTTAGGGAGAAAAAAGTATTCTTGTGATGGTGAGAATCTCCCTCTTCCTTCCCCTAAACCTAGAGCAGAGATCGAGGTTGAGAACTGGCAGCTACAAGGCTTCAAATAGATGCTCAATAGCAAACATACCTATTTATGTCTGGGTGCTGCCAGGGAAGGAGAGCCTCAGAATGGAATAGACCTTCAGAAAAGTCTCTGAAGCAAACATTTCAGAACCATTGTTTCAGAGAAAAATGTAACATAAGACAAAAGCAGCAAATGGAAAAAAAAAAACAAAAAACAAAAACAAAACTCAGACTGAGAGAGGAAAAAACCCAAATATTTTACCTGGCACTTGCTGATATATTTTTGAGAAAGTCTTCACTAATCTTCCAGTTTGCCACATTTCCTTTCACAAACCCAGCAATCATAACAAAGAGAAGGACCAGGATATTAACAGCTGTGAAGACTTTATTCACCCAAGCAGACTCTTTTACTCCAAAAGATAAAAGACCTATGAGAAAATAAAAAGTAATAACATTTTGAGGCAGTCACAAGCTTTAGGATATTATTTCACCAGGATTCATATATTTAACTCACAAATATCCCTTTCTATTGCGAGTTCTTACTCATTTGCGCAACTGTGAAATGATGTCTTCTGAATACAACCAACTTGATATCAGAAGGCAGATTGTGCTCAAACCCAGAGGATGCCACACTCTCCAAGAAATAAATAAATCTAGTAACTTTGACTATTATTATCAACAGGTGGTAGAGGTGAAGCAACTTAATTTTAATGAAATGCTGTTCTAAACACATTTCAAGGTTAGTAGCTGCAAAATTTTTAAAGGAAAAGCTCGATCATATGTCTGCATCATGTTTATTAAATACATAAACAAAATAATTCAACTGTCATGCCCAAAAGATATTTAATTAAATCAATTCTCACATTAATAGTTTTATATTCTGATTGGAAAAGTAATCAATTTCCTATTCAAGTAATATAAAGATACAGAAAAAATGTGAATGAAATAAAGAGCAAGTGTAATCTCCTCTCTAGAATTTTGCACGTACACAAAATCCATGTACACGCAAATATTTCCATGTCAACAAATATACAACAATTTTTAACAGCCACATACTCTTCCTCTATATGGAGACACTATAATCCCTTATTTATAGACAATCAGGTCACTCTTAGTTTCTTACAACTAAAAACAGTACTGACATAATCATTTTTATAAATATTTTTGTACACTTTCTAATTATTTCTTTACAATAATTTTCTATAAGGTAATACTGTATCAAGAATATGTACTTTTATACAAGGCTTTTGGCTCATGCTGTCAAAATATTCCCTATGAAGTTTGCCCCAATTTAAATTGACCATTCTTTCTGTTAGGCTATTCTTGTTCATATTGATTTATAAAATTTATTTATATAATAATGCTATAAGCTCTCTGCCTATCACATATTGCCTGTTTTTCCCAGTATATTATTTGCTTTTAATATTAATGTTGATTATACATATGAAAAAATTTCAGAATTTAAATTTTTCCTTTTTAGTTTCTACCTTTAGAAAGATTTTCCCTTTAGAAATATTAACCCCAAAATGTTCATCTTTATTTCCTTTTAGTACTTTTATGATTATATTTGTCATATTTATATCTTTAATTCATCTTGCATAAGATATGAATTGTGGACCAAAGAAATTATTTTTTACTATTAGGGAAATGATTGTGATGAAAGGATTAAGTCACATGTTTATTTGTTTCCTCCCTATATCTACACACCCATGATCAAATAAGCACAACTATCCAAGTAGAGATGAGAGAGGCTGAATATCATTCTTTTACCTCTATAATTTCCAGAATGTCCAGTACTATAACTGTATTAACAATATAAAAGAAAACTGTATAGTCACTACAACTACTGACTGTCTGTAACTATCCATCAGGTTAGGAGCCACTACATGCCCAGGAAATACGCCCTATACGCTACACCACAATACACTCTGGAAAATAACAGAGCTGCTGTCATGTTCTATAAAAGTTTCATAATACCTCATGTGTACTCTCTAGTCTGAGATCTCCATTTCCAGCCAGTAGATTAGAGACTAATGAATATCTCATGTAAAGACTACATATTCTGCTCTTGTATCTTTAAGAAACAACAGCTTCAGCTGCCAAGATATTTGGTATTACAATATGAATAAAGATTTATACTAGGAAGTTTTGATCTTGAAAGATTCTAATAACAAAATTACCATGTAAGCTTAGCCTATTTAAAGTAAAGACATGATGGTCAATGAACACAAGACAAATGATGCAGGCAGGCTAAGGCCTCAGTCTTGCCATGGAAGTTAATGATTTTAACTCATTGTTTAGAGATTAAAACTGAATATTTAAGTTCATTGAAACTATCCCTAAATAAAATATGATGGAACTAATTTAAGGTTAGCTAGGCTGTTTAGAAATCAAAACAAAATCTATCACCTGTTAAAAAACAATTGATGAGATTTTTCTTGATATTAGAAGCAAAATGCCAAATATTTTAGGTCTTTAAATTTTGTTCATATCACTATATAAAACAGTTAACTAACACCCAACTTTTTAAAGGGTAAAGCTATTTTAAAAATTATGTAATTATACAAGTAAGCATTCATTATAGAAAGATGTTTCGATCACATTTCGTAATCAAGAGAGAATGTAGCTAAAGATAAGGTTGGAAAGGAAAGCAAGGGGTAGTAAGAAGTGTAAACAAACAGATTTTATTCTTAGTGCAACCCCTGATGGATTTTAATAGGAGTGCAAGTAGAAATGACAAACGAAATAGAAAATGTTCAAATAGTGAAAATCAAATATAAGGAAACAGCAGGGTATTAACTGTATCTACAGAATAAAATTGCCTGTTATCTAAGTGCTTAGTCGGTGCTCAGCAAGAAGCCCAGCAAAGACAGACATTGATATCCATTGATGAGCAAACTGAGTCATGGAAAAATTAAGTCACTCAGTGTTCCAAAGATAGTAAATGGCAGAGTAGGATTAAAAACCTGATTGATTACTCTGACTCTAATTCCTGTGCCTTCTAAACCACTATGCCTCAATACTGATGAAAATGGAAAAACCCTGGTATAAAGTATGTTTGTCTACATAATGTCTACATTAAAAAATAACAGGTGGTTTGAATGTTTCCTAAAACCAGGTGCATACATTATATAGATAAAGGTATAAATAGAAAGACAGTATTTCTAGAATTAGTATGCTTACAAATATCC
Source organism: Pteropus medius (assembly GCF_902729225.1). NCBI lineage: Eukaryota > Metazoa > Chordata > Mammalia > Chiroptera > Pteropodidae > Pteropus > Pteropus medius. The sequence continues at coordinate 2,844,663 of NW_024350325.1, forward strand.
ACAGTTGTATCTAACAAGATGAAATAGTGTCAAAAATTACACATTGTTCTCCATTTAAACTTCATTGCCATTCCCATAAATCTCCAATTAGTATTAGAAAATTGATGTGCCTCATCCTAGTATTTAGTGCATTCCAGGTGCCATTAACCCAGAAGGGCTATTCCTACTACTCTACATGATTTAGATTTATTTTTGAAACATATCGCATAAGATAAAATGTGATTCTAGCCAGTGGCGAGGCTCACAGATCTCCAATAATAACCTAAGTGTATACATATGTTGCCTAGTCTTGGGAACTTGGGCCCCAAATTCTGGCTTATCATAGGGAGAAGCGTAATTAGTGTTCTTACCTGCTAGAAGTAATATAAGGCACACAGCAAAAAAGTCAGGATACTCTGCAAGGCCAGTATAATTTATATTGAAGTACGTCCTGAAAAACTGACCAATCTGTTTGTTAAGAAGTTCATCAAAAGTGCCACTCCACGCTCTTGCAACACTTGACGTACCTTCCCCAAACACAGAACATGCAGTGAATACAAGGTCACTGGGAGAAAATTAACATAACATTAATTGCTATTCTATTCTAGGATAAACATGAGCTAGTTCAGACAGATTTGAAAATTTTAACCACGTATAAAATTATCTTGATAATTTTATAATTATACAATAGTAATCAAATGTTCAAGTCCATAACTAGAATCAGGTAACTTTCTTTGCATTAGAGAACTATATATTCTTTTTAAAACAAACAGGTTTTCAAATCCACTAAGAGGCATATTCAGAAATAAAGCAGAATCACCTAATTTTGCAGTTTTAGATGAGAAAAAAGAGATACCCAGGGATCAAGTGATTCACTCAAGATCACATAGTCGCTCACTAATGCAGACCTACAACGAAACCCTAAGGCCTCCGACTCAGGAGTACTGTTTCCACCATTCCACGTGATAAGATTAGTTTTTGGAAACCTACCTATCACATAAGATAAAATGAGATTCCAGCCAGTGATGAAGGCCCAGAGTTCTCCAACAGTAACATAAGTGTACAAATATGCCGACCCAGTCTTGGGAACTCGGGCCCCAAATTCAGCATAGCAAAGGCCTGCCATCACAGAAGCGAGGGCAGCAATGAGAAAAGAAAGGACAATACTGGGGCCAGAATCAGCTTTGGCGACCTCCCCAGCGAGGACGTAAACCCCAGCACCAAGAGTGCTTCCAACGCCCAAAGCAATGAGGTCCACGGTGGATAAGCAACGGCTTAATTTGGAGTCTTCGAGACTGTCCAGAATGACGATTTTTCTCCGGATCAAACATCGGGCAAAAGACAGAACTGCTCTACAGGGAATCATTTTGAAGAGGTCAACCTGATGAAGAGAAAGAAGGGACAGGTTAGAAGCTGATCTGGAATCATCATCCCTCCAATCAGCTGCCCGGCTTCTCAGCACTGTTATGGTTTTTTTTTTTTTTTCACTTGCTACAGGTGTGGCCTAGAGCAATCGTAAAGGGGGCTTAATAAACCAAAGCGGTGCATTTCTTACTCACACATGCCCTTTTATAAGAGACTGCAACCATGGCTTATTTGGGGCGCAAAAGAATAGGAGCCCTGGGTGATTAAAAAGATCTACCATTTTTGTTCTTTTGTCTTGCTACAATTTTTAAAGCTATGCTGATAAACATATATCCCAAAAGATAGCTATTTGTCTTCCCTACAAACAAGGGGGTGAATTACCTCATCTTTTTGGTTCTCTTTCTTCATTCATTCGACTTTTTTTTTTTTTTTTAGGCATTATTACATGCCAGGAATTGTGCCTAGAATATGACTAGAATAGCGTGATACACAGATATGGTCCCTAGCTTAGGGCACCTGCAGTCCAGTTATTTTAAAAGCATGTAAATATGCCATCATAATGTATTCTACAGCTTTATCAAATATGTGTGAGCTTCTCTGATTTCGTTTCATTTTTTCATGGAGAGATTTGAACCTTTTAGAAGAAAAAAATTCCCCCAAAACCATGCTTAGATTTTTATAACTAAAACTGCTCTTCTATTATGTTTTAAGTATAAATTTGTAGTAAAATACACATGCTTATTTATAGTTACTGAGATTTCTAAATAAATAAATAAACCCAAAGTCCATGCCAAGTATTGTGTTCTTTTTAAATTAAATGAATAAAATGAGACAGAAAGTTTCACTTCAGACAGGCCCAAATAACCTAATACTGAAAAAAACTATTAGGTTATAAAACAAAGTATGGATATTAGTAAGAAAAAATATATACACATATTACAGTAAAAAGTCTGCAACAAAATATACCAAAATATTAACAGTACTGATTTTTGGGTGGTGGGCTAATTTTTACTTCCATGTATTTCATATAATGTGTATTACGTTGCTAACATGTATTTCTAATTTATCTCCAATGAATATATACAATTTATGTGCAAAAAGTATAAAAATTAGAAAGCCCTACATGTCCTTGTCTACAGAGACATGAACTCAGCAGATTAGGAAATAACTGAGGAAAAGGGAATAGAACAGTATATATATTCCACAACTTGGAAACTTCTTCGATGAATTTAGAGGATTCTTATCCTGTAAAATAAACCCTTAAAATTTTCTCAACCTTAATCTGTTAAAAAAAAAACCCAATTATTAAAAATTATTTTATTGAAACATAACAAGTAAAATAAGATACATTTTCTATAGTGAATCTACACGACTTATTGCTCATAAGAAATAGTTCTAGGATATAATCCAGTTTCACACTATATATACCTAGTAGATAAAGCTCACTCATTGAACATTTACACATCAATATGAATGCAAATCCTTTTATTTCTTATATGCTCTTTTTATTGATGTAGAAAGAGATTTATAACAATGAAGCTTTAAAAAATTTCAGAAAGCACTTTGTCAGCCTGAAAAGGACATTGGCAGGCCTACACTCTCACTCTGAAGACTCTAGTGAACATGTTTCTTGCCCCTTCCAGCTTCTGGTGGCTCCAGAAGTTCCTTGGTTTTGGTCGTATGGCTTCTGCCCCGGTGGTCACAATGACTCCTCCTTTTCTGCAAAGCTCTCTCTACTTTTCTTATACAGATAGATGTGATTGGTATGCAAATCTTTGATACTGAAAGCAGCTCAAAGAACACAGAGAAAAATTTCCTAAAGATAAATGAAAATGAGTGACAAGTTCCTGACTGTAACAAAGTTTTTACACATCAGTATCTTTCACACCATCTGACAGAATGCCGAGCATGGCACTCCATGAACACTTGTTGAAAAATTTGAAAATACAGAGGATATCTCCAATTTTGCCAGTTTTCTGGCTTACAAAGTCAAAACCTATCATTACTTTTATAAATCAAATGTGCACCCATTTTTACTCCTATCTAACCCTTAACTAGCTATTTCTCTTACAACACTTCTGGAAAGTAATGTAGGAAAGTGTTCTGTTTAAAAAAGAATAAAGAAATGAAAAGTTGAGGATAGACAAAGCTCAACTGAAGTGGGGCGGGGGATGAGAGTTGAGGGTATTTACTAAATGCTGACGTTCCCGAACATTTCAGTGTTTTTATACAAATGGAGGAGTGCAAAGATCAAGATTTAGGGAGAAATGAAGACCCACTGAATTTCGGTAATGATTTAAGATCATGTGAAAATGGGACCTATCACGTACAACTTTAGGAAACAACTGATATACAAAATGAGGCATACCTACCTGTTTGTCATTTAACTAAATAAAACACTCTCTTGATAAAGTGCTTGATTAACCTCAACTTTCTATGAAAGGCACAAATTCCATAACTATTGCACATTTAAGAGAGGGGATCTGGAATAAAGCAAAGAAAACTAAGAAGAAATTTTGGAAAGTGATAGAATCGTGGGTAAGCTTTCATTTATTTATTTTTAATCCTTTTTCTCCTGGTAACATGATCATGATGTGGTTTGTGAAATTTCTTTTGAAAAATCCACAAAAAAAACAGCATAAAAATGAAAGAGAATAAGCAAGCCAACCAATAAGCAAACTTTCTTTGAAAATGTTAAAAATAGTTAAAACTTTTATTGTTGTTACCCCAAATGAATAAATGAGTGACCATCATGTCATCAATATAAAAGTGAATTTAATTTACTCTAGATCACATAGGAAGCAGAACTGTTCTTTACAGAGATGTATAGCTTTAATCAGGTAAGATCTCATTGCTACTGGAAAGTATTTTGTGCTCAGTTTTTCCATGTCGCCCTGAGGAAATAAGATAAAGCTGCCATTTGCCAAGCATTCATTTGCTTTTGAGTAACAGAAAAGCATTTGTCAGAAACTCTTCTCAGAACTGACAGGTTACACAATGTTCTTTGCAAACATTCTCAACTATGCACAGCTGATAAAATACTGATTGCAAAAGCTATGACACAAAACCAATTTTGTAGAAATATAATGGGATGAGCAAAAAACAATGTAAAGCATACTGGGTCAATTTAATGAATCACTGTTGAACATTTATTAGTCCTATCTGGTGTATCATACAGTGTTGAGTCAAAGAAAAAAGAATCCTGTACTTTTGTAAAATATATATTTTTGAAGACAGACTGATATATGAAAGTAGAGTAGCAACAGGGGAATGGGAAAAAAATAAGATATTTGTGTTCAATATGACTGATATAATATACATATTTTAAAAGTTGTATAACTCTTCTTTAAAACATTTTTAAAAATATGCTCCTTATATGAAATGGTATAACAACCTTATTCTCATTTCTACAAGGTTCTTTCATTGCTGAAGAAGAATCCATGCATACTTATCCTTTGACTCAGATCTGCATCCACTGTCCTTGCCTGGGCTCTGTCGTACTGTCTCATCAACAAACAACTATGCAGGGAGAATATGCAGTGATTTTGAAGATGATTCTGTTAGCCTGAAGAGCGCATACTTTGTTTTTCCAAGAGCAAAGAATCCACACCATCATACCTACTGTCAGCTATTGCTACTGTGACCAAGGACTGGTATTTAATATGAAACCTACATACGCATAGTAAGGACAATTATCTAGACTTTGGGAAGAGGCCTATGTAACACTCATACTTGTGGATATAAAAGCTCTAATTAACATACCTATGAGGTCACGAGTGATTCTGGTGATACCACAAACAGATATGTATCTTTCTTTAATAAACAATTATTTTACGAATTGCTAAAACAGTGGCCTATTGATGAGAAAAATATGTACACATTCAGCTTAGATCTGAAAATATAATCAGCCAAGGGAAGCCTGGAAGGGATCTGCAATAGACTGTGCAGCAGAAAAATTTGAATGATTTTCATGAGCCTGATGATACAGCCCCCAACCTTAAGTGTAACAGTTTCAAGATCCCTAACTCCTTGATGGAGCCCCTATTAATTCTTGACAAAAAGCTAAATTTCTTCCTCAGCAACTTAAAACACCTCCTTCTCAAACTTCTTCAATCCAGATTGTAAACTTGACAGTAGAGAAGTTTAGGTCAAGCGAATCCCTAGCCCTGATGATATGACACCATAGAGCAGACTTCCTTTTAATTAACCACAGAAACTTCTCAAAATCTGCAAATCACAGTCAAAAGTAGGTCCTGGATTTTCACTTTCGATCAGAAGTTTAATGTAGCATTTAGTGGCATAGAAATGAATCCTTTCTCTTCTCCCCTAAGTCAAGGTTGAAATTTCACATTTAATCCTTTGTCTCAGTATCACCAACTCTGAAAAAAAATCTTACAGGAGAAAAGAGCTGTGGCAAGCTGGCAGGTGCTCCAACAAACCCTTAACAAATTAGCTCATGCGAATTATAACCAAATTTTCCTTGCTCATTTGAGTTGCTGGAATTAAAGTAAGACATCTGCCCTTTCTGATTTTGAACTGATAAGAAAGAATTTAAACCATATATAACTGGGGTCTCTGTTCTATTGTGTGTGTATGTGTTTGTTGCATGTGTTTTCTCTTTAAAATAGATTTTTTCTGCAAACTCAATATCAATCACATTTCTATAACTTTAGAGTTCAAAAACACATTTTCGAGTTATATTATAGGCTAAATAATTTAGTAAATGGGAGGAAGGATATGAACATATACCATGGAATTATGAACTTTTTCTTTTTACTTTAAGAGATTTCTAAAAAAAATGCATCAAAAGTATAATGCAGGATAAAAGATAATCAGAAATGATATCTGTTCACTTTGGTTAGTAAAAAACAAAAAGAAACAACAAACCTTTGCATTCGAACCTAAAATATTTATTTTTCTGGAAAACAAGAAGACTCTTTGGTATACATTTCACTTATATTTGGTCCAAACTTATCTTTTTTCCAAATCAAGTTGTCTGAACAACATCCTCCTTCAAAGTTTTCTCCAGATAGGTGAATGCAAATGTAGAAATAGGTAAAAATTAGACATAATTGAGGCCACTACAAAGTCACTATTATTATAGCAATAACATTTATATTTTCCCTTCTTTCATATCAAATCGATACTATAGGAAGTTAAACTATTTCAAAATTTGTGATACAGAATCCAGATAGAGACAATTATTATAGCAATAACATTTATATTTTCCCTTCTTTCATATCAAATCGATACTATAGGAAGTTAAACTATTTCAAAATTTGTGATACAGAATCCAGATAGAGACAAGAATCTTATCTAAGGACATCCAGCAAACAAACAGCTAATAGAGAACTTTGGAAAGTTTGTAAGGTAGCTAGTACTTCAAAACATGTGAATCCATTTAGCTTTAGTAAAGGCAAAAATAAAGAGATAAGGTATACCTACCTGTCTCATTCAAATCGATGTAGAACAATAAAAAAACTTAAGTGTCCAACTTTTGTTTTTAGGATCGGAGATGGGAAAAGTTTAAAAAGAGTGAAGAAAAGAAAGCAGAGCCTTTATCACCTCTGTAACCAGTATCAGCCCAGTCAGCACCCCGCTTTCATGGTCAAGGATCTTGGTGGCACGCTTCAGCACCAGGCAGATGCCGTTCCCTTTCGGTCTCAGCAATCTTTGGCTAATAAATCACTCCAAATGCCAGAGGGTACCACCTGTTCCCTCTCTCCAGACTGCTTACCAAAGAGAGTGTCCTCTGCTAGGAACAGTCACCCTATACCTGCCATTTCAAACATCAGGAGATCCCTTTCCAAAGATATTTCACACCCGTCACTACTCAAGAGCTACACTAATAAAACAGTGAACATTTGTTGAGCACTTACCATGTGCCGAGTACTGATCTCAGCCCTTTTAATTTATCCTTCCATGAATCTTACAGTATCTCTATAAGATCAGGACTATTTTGGATCTCATGGTATAAATGAAGAAACTGAGGCATAGAAAAGTTAGCCAATATCACAGTTAGGAACCAGAGATGAACCCAGCAGGTGTGACTGGAGCCTTTATTCACAGCCACCTGGCTGTCCTGCCATCTTGCAGGAGCACCCAGTCACTGCCCACTGCCCACAGCTTCTTTAAAGAGAACGTGCTCACCCCACAGCACTGTCCTCCCACCCCCAAGCCACAGGTAACTTGACAGAGACAGACACCTGGCTCAGGGTTAAATCTCCAAAAGTTGGGTACACTTACTCGATATTCTTGGAAATTTGAATAACATAACTGAATCGGTCAGATGATCCGGTGCGCAGGCTAAAGCCACACAGACTGCAGGCCAGCTGGACACCATGTGGAAACCAAGAGGCTGGCAGCAGAAGCCAGACCGCAGCCATTCAGGAGAGCAAAGATGGGGGGCGCCCTGCAGCCCCAACAGCGAGACTCAGGCGGGTAGCTCAGGTCAACGTTTCTGTTCCCCAAGACCCTGCTGTCCTTCCTGATGTTGGGTGTGTGGCACTCTCCTGCAGCCTTTCAACAAACCTATTCACTTATTTGAGTGGTCTCTGCTTCTTGAAACCAGAGGCCACTGATGAAGGTGAAAGGTATTGGGAGGGCCTGCTCTGCCCGGCTCCTCTTGACTTTGACCTTTCACTTCTTCTGCTATCTCTTGCCTTTTCTGGTGGCTCTCCCGATAACTGCTCTTCTTTCCAAGAGCGGACTTCCTGATGCAATGACTGGAATTTGTTTAGATATTCTTCTACTAAGGAACTCATAGAGTTGAATACCCATTAAGCCTGACCTTTATATCCACCCACAGACATATATATTCATAACCTCAAAGAGGTAGCTCTATATAGGCGGAGGAAATTGTTTCTTCTTAGATGTATACACAACCAATCCGGATTCTTGTAACACTATTTCTCAGTGCTCACTACTGACCATGGAGCATCCTCCGCCTAGTCAAGATACCAGGAATAGCAAACAAGGGTCCCTACAGTGCTTATTAATGATGTTTAAAACACTTTTCCACCAATGATTTATAGCAGTAAACCAGTAAAGCAATTACTCACCTAATGAAGGGAGGGAGAGTGAAGGAAGCACTGGAAATATTTTATTGTACTGGGGAAGATTTTTAAGAGGTTCCCAAGGGACTTTAATATAATTGAGTTATTTTTCTGTTAAAAACATAAATTTCTTAAGAGTACTTCTACTATTTATTAGTTTCACAAATACTTCAGTGCTCAAGGCTAGGCACTGAAGCCATCATGGACACACTGCCATAATTCTTACCTTGATGGCGTTACAGTCAAGTGGGTGGCACAGACAAGAGCCAGTGCAATATCATGAAGTTATGCTTGTGCCAAAGGGAGTGGGGGCACACAGAAGGGGTGGTCAGAGAAGCTTTCCTGGAGAAAGCTATGTCTAATCTGATGCCTAAAGGATCAGCTGGACTTAGCTTTACGAATGTGTAGTGGGAAGGAGACTGGGAGGAGACTGGTAGGAACGATGAGTGTTCTAAACAGAGGGAACGTCAGGTACAAAGGAACGAAGAGTAGTTCTATACACAGAGCTTAGGAGGAGCTGGGGAAAAGCTAGAGGTAAGTAGGGATAAGCATGGCTTCTAGAATATTATTAAAATATCCATGTTCAGCTCTTTGAACTGTTAGAAAACACAGTAAAACTTGGCAGGATATTTTCACGGAACACGATATTCTAGGTGAGTGGGTTTCCTAGATTACTTAAGTTTAAATCTCTAAATCTTTGGCCGTTGTTGATCAAATCTTGCCATAATTCAGTAATGCCACAAAGTGCTGCAGAACTTATGGTAGCTATCTGCTGCGGTGACAGGAGCCCCAAAGGCTTGTCTTTACAAGAAGGTGCTTCATTCTGAATTACTTCTCAAGAAACTGCCTAAAATAATGAACATAACTGTCTTAAAAACAAGCAAAAAAAAAAATAGTTACTATTACCTTCATTCCAATTTTAATCCACTATCACACAAATTAGAGCCAACTCAAGGATATCAATGAAATCCACGTGACCCCATTATCCTGTTGACTAATAGCCATTGCTCAGAAAGATTTTTTTTTCTGGATTTGTATTTGAAGTTCAGATTAAAGATGCTAGAAGGGCTATTGTGGACTAGGAGGCGTGAAGAAAGATCTTTTCTTCTGAGAGCAAAGAACTGAGAAATACTTTAGAATGCTGGTTTCCTCAAATCATTCTCTTTCCAAATAGAGCCAAAGTACCCCTCTCAATTC